>NC_137821.1:58629662-58744662 GCF_963921795.1 Nannobrachium achirus
CACAACACGAGTCGCCTCCCTATCTCGGTTGTGG
Source organism: Nannobrachium achirus (assembly GCF_963921795.1). Classification (NCBI taxonomy): domain Eukaryota; kingdom Metazoa; phylum Chordata; class Actinopteri; order Myctophiformes; family Myctophidae; genus Nannobrachium; species Nannobrachium achirus. The sequence continues at coordinate 58,629,697 of NC_137821.1, forward strand.
TAATCAACAATAACCAACAGGATTTAATATTGCCCATCTTAAAAATACAATGCCTTAGATTGCCTATAGAAAGATCTCCATCAAGCCGAGGCTCACATTACCGCAGGCGTTTGTGTTGGGAACACACTGGCGAAGGAGAAAGTGTTTAGGACATGGTAGGAAACTTATTTATTTCTTTTTGACGACCCTGAGCGGAGCGCGGAGTGCGCGGTGAGCGAGCGATACGCAAATCAAGGTGAGCGGCGGAGCGGGGGGGAGCGGAGCGGCAGGGGGGACGACATGAGCGAAGAGTGAACGGTACCATAGACCCTGATCAGCGCGGAGCTGCTTTCTGTCTGTCCCGCTCCACTCCGCTCGTGTGCTCTGCCTGACGTCACCACTCACCACAGCTGCTTGCAATGGAATGCACACAGCTAATGCGTGCTGATGAGACCCGTTAAGAGAATCGGACCGGCAAAAATGATTGACCCGGTTCTGGACCCGCTATCATGGAACCGGTTCCTAAAAAGAACCGGTTTCGGGTCCCAACCCTACTCAGCATATCATCTTTACTCACTGCCTGCATGCGTCCACTGTTCTCACTGTAGTGCATGGCAGCAAGATACGTTCTAATGCAAACATAGAGGATGTCCCTGAATAGTAATGCAACACCTTTCATAGGCCCCTTGTCCACTGACATGTCCCAACACCACACCACTCCATACCGCCCACTTGTGCCAGGTTTTCCACTACAAGGACCTGGGTAGTGAAAGTGGTACTAAACGTGGTACTAAAAAGTATCCACTCACTCCAGAGTAGGTCTGAGCTAGGCCAAACAGGGCCAAACACTTCATAATGACTGATCACTCACTAGTCCAGTAAAAATAAAGCTGAGGTTGGAAAAAATTGTGTTATTTAGTTTTTCAACTGATTCTGACAGGAAATTAGGTCTACTAGCCAGGATAAAAAATCTACCATAATCTGCTCACTGCAAATACCCACAGTGGCCAAATCAAGTTGGGCTCCCATCGACTTTCTATACAGGAGGAAAATACCCAGAAAAAAATCTGCTTTAAGTAGGATGTGAGGGGTCTAACTAGGGGTTTGTCATGATGCTGAATCCATTGCAAGCATTTGTTTTGCACAAAAAACATTCATTGGCCCCAGAAAACGCCCACAAAACTGATGAAAAGTGATGACTCATCACTTTTCATCACTAAACCATCATTTTCTGGGGCCATTTTTAGCCCAAGGAATGTTTTTTGTGCAAAACAAATGCGTGCAATGGATTCAGCATCATGACAAACCCCTAGTTAGACCCCTCACATCCTACTTAAAGCAGATTTTTTTCTGGGTATTTTCCTCCTGTATAGAAAGTCGATGGGAGCACAACTTGATTTGGCCACTGTGGGTATTAGTAGAGGAAAAACTAGGCCAGAAGTTGACCATACCCCTACCCGGGGTAGAACAAAATGTGACATAGTTTTTTCATATCTTTAGGATGTCCCTTTCATGAAATGGATTGTCACAAGTTTTACTTTTACTGCAAAAGTCATGAAATTGATCCATGAAGGGACTCACCACATAGGCAAAAAAACGCCTATCCTGAAAGATGGAGTTTCAAGTCAAACCTTTGTCATTTTCTACCTGCTGGTTGTTTTTACCTCATACTTGCACAGAAGGTCTACAGGTAGTGTCCCTACATCACAAAACAATCAGAATGCAAAAAATTGGTTCTGTTTTGAATCAGCAGCCTTTTATATAATGACTTTCTTTCTATAGGCGGAAATGACATTCCTAAGGAAAATTCCCCTGTAATCCTGGTGATAATCTTTTATAAGTGGTAGTACAAACCCTGATAAGGTTTTTTTTCAAAACTTTTACTTGTCCTCTTCATGAAATGGATGGTCAGTAGTTTTACTTTTACTGCTAAAGTCATGAAATTGATCCATGAAGGGACTCACCATATAGGCAAAAAACGCCTATCCTGAAAGATGGAGTTCCAAGTCAATCCTTTGTCATTTTCTACCTGCTGGTTGTTTCACCTCATACTTGCACAGATGGTCTACAGGTGTCCCTACATCCCAAAACAATCAGAATGCAAAAATGTGGTTCTGTTTTGAATCCGCAGGCTTTTATATAAGGACTTTCTATAGGCGGAAAATTACATTTTTAAGGAAATGTTCCCCTGTAATCCTGTAAAATCTTCTATAAGGGGTATAACAACATCTGACAATGTTTTTTCATAACTTTTACTTGTCCTCTTCATGAAATGGATGGTCAGTAGCTCTTGACGTCAAGTTTAAATAATCAAGACAAGAGGCGATCAAGAAATTGTTACAGTACTATTCATAATATATAGCCATTTAACACTTATTTCACATTAATGAATGATTGTTTTAATTATATTAAATGATAATATGTTTTACTTTTGTCAATTCTCATCTTCATAGACAAAATCACAGTCACAACAACTGGCCAATAAAAAAAGATTTCAGTTCTGTTCAGAATTTGTCATCTCACATCTTCCCACAAAATATTAGAAAACACTCAATAGTCGGTTTGATAAAAGCCAGGGTCAACAAGCAGGATCGACAATGTGCTCATTATCAATACAAATTAACAAGCTCCATCCCTACTTACTACTTAGTTGAATTTACACAATATTTTCACAGATTGTCTATAGGGAATACACCAACACCCCAAAAAATTTCAGAGTTCCTCTATCTATTAATACTGTAATAATGCCTCAAATACAACACAATGGCTGTTCCAATTTGTGTTGTTCTTTTTCAATATTTTCATATCAACAACTATTTTGAGCAGTGTGATGGATTCTGACCAATTTTTACCAGCTTGCTCGCAAAGCTGGTCAATGGATACAAAGCCATGATCTTCCAAATTCTGACGTAATTTTGGCAGGAGATTTTGTGACATAATCCGCTGTGTATTTATTGGCCAATGGCTGGTCAATGGATTTATTGAATTCCGTCTTACTGTTTGTTATAGTAATAAATATGGTATGATGGTATGTATTATTAAAATATAAAAGGTAAGAAGGAATTCAGTTCCCAGTGGATTACAACCAAGGGCCACTACAATGCTCCGCAAGGCTGGTCCACAAGGCACAAGCTGGTATAAAAGGATTGTGTAATTTCTTGTTTATTTTAGTTTACAGTCAATGTACTGTAAATACAGGAGTAATATTATGTACAACACAATCCCACAGAGAGACATTGAGGCACGTACTACTTTGACTGCAACAATCCGTATCATAGCAGTAGAGTTGCTTGTTGCAGGCTATAGTTATGTATCATCCTTTAGCATTCAACCCTTCCCAACTAGATTCCACAGAAGGGGTTTGGGGACATGATTGTGGCACCATACTGTACCAGTTTGGTACATAGCCTGTTGAACATTCAAAAGTATCCTCAGTGGGAGGCAGATGTGAGACTGGCATGTCTGTCGTTGATGCACAAATACAAAGGAGCTCATCAAGACGGGAACACGGCTGGCCCTTTGCCTTCTTTTTAAGGCCATAGAGAGAGAGAGCGAGTGAGGGCATATTGTCTTGCACATGCTGAAGCCTCTGGTAGACTATTTGTCGAGCCAAAGGTTCTCAGACCCTGACCCAATTTATATGTACTATGGATGTACTTGTGTTGCTCATCTACTATGTTAGTCGACAACTCCTTGGAACAGCTTCCATTTTCATGCATGCTGGTCATGGGATAGACAATGATACATCCCTGTGTCTGATATTACAAATACATTGGGAGTGGCTTTGTGTGAGTCTTCCAGCATGGCACGCATTGACTGGATGCCAATAAGCAAAACAACAGCTTTCAACAAGCTGGAGAAGCACATAAATGAGCTTCAGGGTATGAGAGTCTTTGGCTTAACAGATAGTCTACCAGAGACTTTAGCATGTGCAAGACAATATGCCCTCATTCTCTATGGCCTAAAAAGGAAGGGAAAGGGCCAGCTGTGTTCCAGTCTTGATGAGCTCTGTTGTATTCTTCCATCAACAACAGAAATGTCAGTCTCACATCTGCCTCCCACTGAGGGTGCTTTTGAACAGCATGTTCAACAGGCTATGTAGCAAAGTGTTATATCTTATATCTTATATATATATATATATATATATATATATATATATATATATATATACCACAATTGTGTCCCCAAACCCCTTCTGTGGAATCCAGTTGGGAAGGGTTGGAATATTGCTCCTGTATTTACATGGACTGTCCTGCTTGTGACTAATTCAAAGAAATAAAAACATTGGTCAGTCTCCTTCAGACTGCTCAAATAAGTTGTTGATTGAAAAAGAAATAAACTAAATAAATGAAAATGAGAAAAAGCTGCTGATTATTTGGCATTAAGAATGGCGCACACAATATAGTGTATTCTACTGCATGTAGGCCTGCCCTACATACATACTGCAATTAAGTCTGACTACCATAGATTGCTTATAGAACAATATTTTTGCTGCTTTTGAGGTGAAGAGAATTAGGCCTTGGGAATGATGTAGGGACACTACCTGTAGACCATCTGTGCAAGTATGAGGTAAAACAACCAGCAGGTAGAAAATGGATTGACTTGGAACTCCATCTTTCAGGGTCAGCGTTTTTTTGCCCACAGTATGTGAGTTTGTGGATCAATTTCATGACTTTTGCAGTAAAAGTAAAACTACTGACAATCCATTTCATGAAGAGGACAAGTCAAAACACTGTCAGGGTTTGTACTACCCCTTATAGAAGATTATCACCAGGAGTACAGGGACATTTTCCTAGAAAGTCCTTATATAAAAGGCTGCAGATTCAAAACGGAACCACATTTTTGCATTCTGATTGTTCTGGGTTGTAAGGATGCTACCTGTACACCATCTGTGCAAGTATGAGTTAAAAACAACCAGCTGGTAGAAAATGACAAAGGATTGAATTGGAACTCCATCTTTCAGGATAGGCGTTTTTTGCCTATGTGGTGAGTCCATTCGTGGATCAATTTCATGACTTTTGCAGTAAAAGTAAAACTACTGACCATCCATTTCATGAAGAGGACAAGTCAAAGTTGTGAAAAAACACTGTCAGGTTTTGTTCTACCACTTATAGAACATTATCACCAGGATTACAGGGGAACATTCATTAGAAATGTAATTTCCGCCTATAGAAAGTCCTTATATAAAAGGCTACACATTCAAAACAGAACCACATTTTTGCATTCTGATTGTTCTGGGATGTAAGGACACTACCTGTAGACCATCTGTGCAAGTATGAGGTAAAAACAACCAGCAGGTAGAAAATGACAAAGGTTTGACTTGGAACTCCATCTTTCAGGATAGGCGTTTTTTTTGCCTATGTGATGAGTCCCTTCATGGATCAATTTCATGACTTTTGCAGTAAAAGTAAAACTTGTGACAATCCATTTCATGAAAGGGACATCCCAAAGATTTGAAAAAACTATGTCACGTTTTGTTCTACCCCGGGTAGGGGTATCTCAAAAACTAAGGCTCTTTTTTAGGGTTTTTTCCTCCTCTATATTTGCAGTGAGCAGATTATGGTAGATTTTTTATCCTGGCTAGTAGACCTAATTTCCTGTCAGAATCAGTTGAGAAACTAAATAACACAATTTTTTCCAACCTGAGTGGATTTTTTCCCTAGAATTACTAGACTACACTGACTTTTCATTTAGACCACCAGGATATAGTTTGAAATACATGATAATAGATTATATTGTGTAACAACCACTATTATAATCTAAATTATTATAGTGTATTATAGTTATCATAGTAATACATTAATCTTTATAGTGTATTATAATCACAGTTATAATCCAGTATAATGTATTATACTTAAGATAGGTGTAATACAAATGTATATTGTATTATAATCACAGTTAAAAGGGTCAATTTGTTTACATTTCTTCGTACTTTTGTGTAATGGAAAATGTAGATATTTTTATGTGGTGTGGAGTGGTGTGGTGTAGTGTAGTGTTGTGTGCAGCTAAAGCTGCAGTCAAACATGGGCCTAATATACTAATCTTTTTACCATAACATGTTCTAAATGTACTGCCTACCTGGCATGCAGTCCTGTGTAAGAGAAGCATGCGTGTTTTGGAGGGATGTGCAGGATCAGTGAATGATACGCCCAGGGAAGTGCTGGCCATTGGGAAAAGCGGGACAACTCCCGAACGGCCGGTTCATTCCCGGCCGGTCCAGGCCGGCCATTAGGAAAACATTAAACTGTTTGCACAAAAGTAAAAATTAAACTGTTTACACAAAAGTAGTGAAAACAGCTGATCTACAAGCACACAATGCCTCGCACCGCGAGGCATTGTGTGCTTGTAGATCTGCTGTTTTTTTAGTTTAAATCATTAAAAAAAAAAAACGGTTTTAGACATACAAGGTTTCCACCCGACAACGACAAAATATAACTCATGTAATTGGCCCACTGGCTAGTCACTTGTCATGATCTGAAATGGCAAATCTTTGAGTAGCAGCGGCGCTATAGAGAGATCTCTCTCTATAGCGCGCAATGAGGGCCTCTCCAACTCTTTTTCCCGGGCTGAATCAGGGGCACAGCACATCCCTGGATACGCCTCTAAACTTGATGGTCTGGTGGTGGGAAATGTCCTTAGAAATCAAAGTGCCCTGGAGAATCTTCTCTACACCAACTGAGCTGGCAGAGTCTGAGGGAGCAGGGTTCAAACACAATAACTTTTCACACACCAGGGATGCACTATTAACATGAAGGCACCAGTGGAACTGGCAGGTCTGTGTGTTGCTCCTGAAGATGATGAAGCACAATCTGCCATTTGGCCAAAATCATGTCCCGGTCTTCTTGCACTGACTAGCTTTGACTGTTATGGACACTTATGTTTGACACTGTATTGATAAGATGTGCTTTAAGTATTGCTTTTTGCTTTTTTAAGTATGGCTATTACAATTATGAGCGTTGACTGTTTTGACACTTTATGCATTTATTCTCTTTTTTGTGTACCTTGCTCTTTTACTGTACACTGTACAATATTTTTTCTTTTCATAATTCTCTGTAACTTTGTATATAACCTTAAACTGCTGTGCTGCCTCCAGGCGACTGATTTCCCCCCTTGGGATAATAAAGGTATCTATCTTCTTCTGTGCTTGATCCAGCAGACCAGTACAGATGGTTGATGATGGATATTTATATTAGATCTAACAGACCAGTATGATGGTTGATTATGGATTTTGTCCAAAGCCCAACATCTATGCTTTCCCTCCTCATGGCCAGCGCCTCCATCTTATGTGATTTTCATTAGTCTAAAATCCAAAGATTCTTCTACAATTTGTTTAGATGGTGAGTGGTAGCCTACAGTTGTTTTTTTTGTGTGTTGATTCACTAATTAAACCACCCATTTTCAACTATGTCATTAATATACCTTTGAGTTGTTATGTGGAAATTAGAAGAAAAAAAAGTCCCCCCCTTCTGTGTTGCCTAGAACTAGTGGAATGATTTTGGGGTTTGTATTGCAAAGTACAGCGGTGTGATGTCATCACTGTACTTTCAATACAAACTCAAAGGTATATTAATGACAGTTCAATGTTGAAAATGGGTGGTTCTCCCCTTTAACACAAGCACCGCAAATGCCCATTACATCAAACCTTTTGCAATATGTCATATTATGTCAAAACCATGGTGGACTCCTTGCCACTTCTCCCCGACCCACTTTGCAACCTGACGGTTTGTGTCAGTGATGAGGGTCCCGACACGTCCAGGAACTCCTTGATCCTCTGCAGTCCCACCACTTCACACCATGATGAGTTCTTCACCTCATTTCTAGGAATGGAGCTCGTTCATTTGTATTGATAATGAGGACCTTATCAACCCTGCTTATTGAGCCGGGCTTTTATCCTGCCCAATATTGAGCGTTTTCTAATATTTTGTGGAAAGTTGTTGTGACTGTGAGTTTGTGGCAGACAACCATCTATGAAGATGACAATTAACACAAGTAAAACATATTTCGCCTATCATTCATTCATTCATTCATTCATTCATTCATTCATGTCCAATAAGTGTTATGTGCTAATAATGTCTTGATTGTTTAGACATGATGTCATGGGATGCTATATGATTGATAACAAGCTTGATAAGCCCAGAGCTTATTGATACCGGGTACTCAATCAATACATTTGGTATCGAGTATGTAACAGGCCGGGAGCATTTGACCAAATCGCGGAGGCAACAGTCTGGCCACGCGAGACTAGTCATCACAGGTCGCTGAGCAATTTACAACTTGAAAATAACATAATTATGTATCTGTACAATGTGGACATCAATAATTGGGTTGATTCTCAGCTCAATAACATTGACCGTTCCAGACTTTCCACAGTGACCAGGGATGTCCTCCTTCCATCTCCTGACAACACCAGTGCTCTAGCCATCTCTTTAAGGGACGCGATGATGTGACTTTGCTCATCCCTCCAGAGATTGACAATGGCAGACGCAAGGTGTGCTTTCTGGTGCCTAAAGAATGTGCTGTGATGGATGGTCATCACTCCCATAATGTTGAGCATTCATAGGGCTTTGGCAGGCATGCTTCCTGAGACAAGAATGGCAGCAGAGAGCAGCAAATTCCCAGCTGCAATCTTCCCAATCTTCGGCTGGCTCGTCCACTCTTTCACATGGCTACAAGAATTTGCAGCACTATGTGATGTAGACCGCTGCTCCATTTACTCTGACTTTGCCAGGTGTCTCCTCAAAACCACCCGATCCCCAAGTTATCATCCCATACATTGGGGGTGCACCAACACACCACACAGGTTTGGAAAAGGATCATTAGCTGTGATTCAAAGACTTTATACTTCTTGTCCTTCACAGGACCTGGATCAGCGGTTTCAGGCTCTCTGGAAAAGAAACGTCTTCAAAATTAACCACTGGGATAAACAGTAAAAAATAGCAAATGTACAACTTCAAAACACTTTAACAACGCATGAAGAGCTTGTAGATTTGCGTGGAGATTTAGTGTTCAATGGAAACAGAAGGATGTCGAATAATAGACTCCCATACTGCATACGTAATTAGAATAAACTGGATTGGGTAAACTATATAAGGTAGGTGTGTCCGACCAGGCATATAGATTTGTAACACCTTAGATGGATAAATGCACTCCCCCACAAGAGGTTCTTATATAAATTTTGGCTTAGGTCACCCCTGTAAATAATGTTTTAATCTACAGCATCCCAGAATTACATTTACTGAAATATGTAAATATGTCCCCCTAAAATACATGTCTTGAAGAATATCTGTTTCCATTATGACAACTTTATACTTGATGTTTAACCGTGTGAACCCCAGTACTCTCATTCTGGAGGGAACATTGACCCAAAATAGCTGATCTACAAGCTCACAATGTGTTGCTGTGAGCTTGTTGTAGATCATCTATTTTTGGCAAAGAGATTTGGTGTGGATTGAAAAAGAACGGACTGTCTAAGACAGGTTAAACTGAAGAGATATGGATTCATTCAATTTAATATCAAAGTAGCCATTTCATTTCCCCCATATTGCCTAGGACGAAAACAGAAAGCATGTCACGATGGTGTTCATTAACACAACTATTTAACATATAGAAATGTGGGATTTCATATTCACTTACCGCCCGCATGCCCATTGTATTCATCCCAGCACTAACTGTGGGAGAGCGAGTAGGTGGCTTTTATTGTCCTTCCTCTTCTGGCTGGCACATGTGCAGGGTGATCAGTCTGATGAAGCAGGTAAGTGGGGAAGTACCGCCCTTCAATCTCCTGTCCCAGCCTCCTCGTTGTCACTCCTGGCCTCGCTCTCCCGTCCAGGGTGCGTTTCACCGAGGTGCAGGGCCTACCTGCGGGGCGGTGTCCCTGTGAATCGCCACAGCATGTATTCATCTTAATGATGTGTGTAAGCTCAAAGGAGCTGACCCCTCTTCAATTTTAAAAGACCTTTCCCTGTAATTAATCTTTTTTTAAGGGAAGCCGTTTGTGTTCCTGTTATGGTTAAAGGTGTATTCAATGATAATGAAAGTGGCCGGGGGTCATCTTGTCCCTTACTGGCCTTATAGCGTGGAAATGTTTAGTTTTTTATAGATTTTTACACCATTATGATGTTGATCATTAGACCCAATCACTGAATATCAGTAGGCCTACGTCTCCAGCTTCAGGATATGTATGATACTGATTTACTACGAGACTGTGTGTTTGAGTTCAGTAGTTTACAAGGCATTTAGCAGACGTTCTTAATTAAGAGCGACTGTGGTTCTCAAAACCTTTATTTTGACCATCATAACTAAACATCATAACATAACTACGGCCATACATACTCTACCCTGATTGGTCGAGGACTGGCTGGCCACCTCTGAAAACCAAATATAGCTATGCTCGCAATGGTGGAAGTCCTTATATGGTCAGCACACATTCTAGTGAGGAGAATGAATGGAAAATGTACCAATTATATTTGTATTTGAATGAAATACAGGTGTGCCAATGTGTGCCCTAACACCAACTCATTATAATAGCTAGCACTGCGTAGCCTACATCAGAAGATGTATGCAGACTGCTATTGTTGTTACCACACAGTAGTTTTTTTCTTCTTTTTTTATATAATAAATAATTACACAATGTGTCTGTTTTCAAGCCCCTTACATAAAGTGTGTTACTGTACACCATTATCTTGCACTCCTTTTGATTGTGGTATATTTAATTGTGTTTAAGGTCACTGTGAAGTATGCAACATCTACATCAATAAGACACATCACTGGGCCATATGAAAAAGTAACTGATATAGGCTGGTTCATCTACATCAATAAGACACATCACTTGGCCATATGAAAAAGTAGTTGATAGGCTGTTTTCGGGGCCAGTACCACCTGCTCTAATGAAGATCCCTGAAATAAAAGAAGGATGATTGCTGAAGTGCTGAAAGAAGTAAAGGAGGAAGTAAAAAGACCAGTCGGTTGCAGATTTGGGTTCATTTTGCGATAAACCAGCCGGGAAGACTTGAAAAACTTGAAATGGACAACGGCTGAGTGGAGAGATCACACGCCAACCTTTCTCAAATTCCTGCAGCAAGCAAGTCAAGTGACATTCGATGAACTCTCATCTTCAGACACCCCAAACGCAACAATCAAGAAGTGTGCTATGGCCATGGCTGGAGCAACCCTTATCCGTGCACGTGTACAAACCATGAATGCACCACAGTATATCAATACATTGATCCTGTGTGAAAGAAGTGGTAGTGGAATTGATCAGTGGAAAGAAGAGGTCATTCAAGTGGAGAATGCCAGGAAATTGAATGGACACTCAATGAGTTGTGTCCTACTGGTGAAGAGACTTGTACATTTAATTAGTAAAATAGTAAAGAGCCCCCTTTATTTGTATTAAACCCTTCAAAGATGATGTTAACATTTCCAAGTTTTAAATAAAATGAAATTATATTACATTTAATGCCACACAACATTCTAGAAGTGAACTGCTACAGTATTTGCTCAGCACCTTTTTTAACCATGTTCAATTACGTGTTTTGTTCTAAAGGGCCATGCTGCTTCAGGTCTAACTGAAGAATCTCTCTTGGGGCCACACAGTGATTCAGTGGAGAAGGTAATTGCCTAACCTCGATGTCTTTTCCGCAATGTTCAATAACCATGGCTTGGATGCCACGATACATAGTATAGCTTGGGAGCGTGTTGCTGTTACATTAACAGGTGAGTCAGTAGGATACAAAAGTGCAGAATAAAAACTCAAAAGGCCTTCGTGTGATGCAATATTTATATAGGTTGTTTTTACATCATACTTATACAGATGGTCTAAATGGTAAATGATGCATTTACTGTATGTAGTGCATTTATGTAGTGCCTTTATCAAAGGCAATTTAACATGATTGTAGTCACCCATTCACACACACATTCATACCCAATGTCAGAGGAAACCATGCAAGGCACAGACCTGCACATCAGGATTGATTGAAGACTTTATTAGAAGTTTGCATAGGAAAAGGTAGTTTCATGACGGTACAGTTCACTGGTACAAGGTCTACTAAAAGGAGATCCTAGAAAAGACTATGCTTATTTCCATAGGAAACCATTGAAGTATCTCATATAACATTGAAAGACAGACGGATAGAAGACAGTACTAAGCAGTAGATAGTCAGGAAAAAAAAGGGAAAACATAAAAAAAACAATTAACGAAAAAGTAAAATTAGAAACACAGTTAGGGGTTCAGAGTCTTGCTCGAAGACAGTAACTCCGGGGGAGCCCAGGATCGAAATGGCCAGGGTGCCAATATTAGGTTCTATTGACCAGCAGCCTTTTATATAAGTCATTGCCATTTCCTCTATTATAAGAGGAAATGGCAAGATGTGGACTTAATGTAATGTCTATAAGGCTTCTATTCTACCCATTTTCATAATGCAGTAAGTACAATACACTACTGTGCCATTCTTATTGTATGATCAACAATCAGAAGCTTATTCTCAAGTTCTAATATGTTTTTAATTTTTATGGGTCACTTAATATTTTGTTTCCTACAATTTGTCTAAACATTTTCAGAAAACATTACCACAAAATAGGATTTTCAGGAATAACTATATCATGATTTAAGTCATTAATAAATAAATCAATTAAAAGTCTTCATGTATATTCATGATGTAGTTAGTACTGTAGACATAAATCAGTTCATTGTACACATTTAAAAATAACATTTGGCTAAAATGTTGGCTCATTTATTTCCCAGGGTATCCCACGTTTTGCTCCATTCCAAGTGACGATGGACAACCTGGACCGTGCTGTTACACCTCACATTGGTTACTTATGGTTGCGAACCAGGAACAGGTCAACGCTGTTCATCTGTAGGGCTGGCTATCGAGAAGCGGTTCTTGTTGAGAGCCGGTTCCCTGTGGATCGATTCCTTGGAATCATTACCCAAAGTGCTTAACAATTCCGTTATCGATGCCTGCATATGCGCGATGGCGTCACGCACGCTGCCTTGTTTTGTTAGAGCGCAGTCAACATGTCATCCAAGCAGAAGTGTTCTAAAGTCTGGCTCTATATTTGGCAAGAATGTACATGTTAATGTCACACTGGTATTGGCTGCAACTGTGTGCTATGCTAGTTTTGATAATGAGACGTCAGCTTTCCTAGTTCAGTTGTTACTCAAGCTCACTGCATGAACGGATAAGTCTCCCCGTTCTGCGTCCGAGTTAGAGGTGCCCTAAAAGGTTTGTTTTGCAAGCCACCACCTCCCACGTTCTTACAACAAAACTGGCTGCATGTCCAATGTGCTCAGTGTTGCTATTATGCTCCCCTATACATCACATGTGCAAGAAAGAAAAGCGTGTAAATCCGTTGATCCAAACTGTAGAAGACAGTGATTCTGCTTTAGCTGTGTACAGCAGCAGCTCCGCAAGCTTCGCAGCCGTGTTATAGAGTACACTTTAAAAAGAATTACGTTGTGCCTTCACATTCTGAGCACTGCAAAATCGGGACGTTGGATTGAGCACACTGTAAAAAATAAACTTTTTTGGTGATAAATTAAAATAAAAACTACAAAAAGAAGAAAATGACAGGAGGAGCATAAGGAGGGGAGGAGGTAGAAAAGACCATTGGCCACTATTTCTGACCAGGCCCCAGCATGGCTGCAAGCACTATACTATAGCACAATACATGACCACATGTGTATGCTGTGCATCATCTATTCAGAGAATATCATATAAAAGAGAATGTATGTTAAATGAACCCATTAGTAGCCTACTCTTTCTACCACCCCCCTGCCCAATGAGAATCGATAAGGAATCGGATCAATAAGCAGAACTGGAACCGGAATTGTTAAAATCTTAACAATACCCATCCCTACACATCTGTCACAAGATGTCAGATCATCATCTCTTGTCAATGTACCATAATTGCCTGCAAATTGAGTTTCAGGAACTGATTGGTAGAGATAGTCTCCCACTTCACGTCATTAGAGAACTTCAGAGAAAATGTCCAGTGGCACCTACCTCATGAATATTCACGTGAAATGGCCCTAAAATTCAGATAATACCGCTGGGTTTACTGGATGTGGATACAAAATAAATCCATTGACATGATCCAAGCTATGCGCCATATCAATGACAGGTATGTCTCATATGTGCCTGTTGACAATGACAACACCAAATTGAAGCCAGTTGTGAAGGTCATTGTCACAGGAGACAAAGCAGAACTCTGATCGTGCTCTAAAAGATCTTGATAACAGCAAGACAGCGTATGAGAGAAACATTGGCATTGTTAATTCTGTTGCTGACTTTCATTGCAGCATGTTTCCTCCAAATCAGAGATTGGCACGTTGTAACTGACAGGCGAAATGTATCAGCACTGGGAGACAATTTTAGAGCAAATGATGCATTCATCAAGGATGTCACAGATGCCCTCCAAACCACGGCTACTTTGGACTGCTTTGTGTGATAAGTGGGACGGGTGTGTGCAATGGCAGTTCCACATTAATCAGTGGGCACCACCCTTTTAAAAATGGCATAGTAGGTGTTTGTACAGGCAGAGAGAGACTGCGTTTGTCCAGGTTGCCTGCTTCACGCTGCTGGCGGTGTGTTGCCTTGTGTTTGCTCTCGTGGCATAATGACATTCATTTTGGAGCTCGGGACTAGAAGGCATAGCTGTCAGTGACGTGTGTTTGCACACAAGCTCAGAGAAGCAAAGATGGGTCATGTTTGTCTTCAATAGCCTAGATGGGTCAACAAGCCACAAACTAGAGCCGTCCCTGTGTATGAGACACATGGGTGTAGAGATTGTCCACTGTTCTTTTTACCCTTTTTTGTTTGTACAGTCTATGCTGCTACTTAATTTGTGTTGCCCCAGTGGCTTTAAACTAACTTCACCCTATTAGTTTTAAACCGCTGTCCCTGACTTTGTCATTGATGGGTTGTTTTGGCTACGACAGAGATATTCTTGGTTAATGGTTATTCCCCAGATGGGGTCCACCCTATGTTCCCCAGGTGCCCAGATGTCTCCACCCCTAAGTGCCCACTCGTCTATGTGCCCACTCATCCAAATGCCCACGATGTGGGCAAATTGCCCAGATGTCCAGGTGCCCACTCGTCCAGATGCCCAGACATAACAAAAGTATGTTGTCCAGATGTCCCTAGTGCCCCCTGTCCCACTAGTATTCGTAATCTCTCCCCATTATTGGGTGTTTTGAGTTGTTATTAATTATTATAAAGGAATGTTTCCTGCATTGTTGGATAAGTGGGGAACATAGAACCTATTGTAAGTTGAGCGGGGAACATAGAACCTTTTTTGTGGAGGTAAGTGGGGAACATAGGACCTTTTTTGGATAAGCTGGGAAAATATAACCTTTTTAAATGGGGAACATAGAACCTGGGGAACATACCGGTAGTTACGGTCCCCAGTGATCTTTTGCCGTGGCTTTAATGCCAAGTTTAATGTGTGTGCATGGGCCTAACACAATGAGTCCATCTGAGTGCAACTGCCAAGCTTAATATCTGTCCCTTAGCTTTAAGTAACCTATTTGGTATAGTTTTTATCAGTAAAAATGTTAATACTTTGTACTTTTCTCCATGAATGTAAGTAGGATGTGAGGGGTCTAACTAGGGGTTTGTCATGATGCTGAATCCATTGCAAGCATTTGTTTTGCACAAAAAACATTCATTGGCCCCAGAAAACGCCCACAAAACTGATGAAAAGTGATGACTCATCACTTTTCATCACTAAACCATCATTTTCTGGGGCCATTTTTAGCCCAAGGAATGTTTTTTGTGCAAAACAAATGCGTGCAATGGATTCAGCATCATGACAAACCCCTAGTTAGACCCCTCACATCCTACTTAAAGCAGATTTTTTTCTGGGTATTTTCCTCCTGTATAGAAAGTCGATGGGAGCACAACTTGATTTGGCCACTGTGGGTATTTGCAGTGAGCAGATTATGGTAGATTTTTTATCCTGGCTAGTAGACCTAATTTCCTGTCAGAATCAGTTGAGAAACTAAATAACACAATTTTTTCCAACCTGAGTGGATTTTTTCCCTAGAATTACTAGACTACACTGACTTTTCATTTAGACCACCAGGATATAGTTTGAAATACATGATAATAGATTATATTGTGTAACAACCACTATTATAATCTAAATTATTATAGTGTATTATAGTTATCATAGTAATACATTAATCTTTATAGTGTATTATAATCACAGTTATAATCCAGTATAATGTATTATACTTAAGATAGGTGTAATACAAATGTATATTGTATTATAATCACAGTTAAAAGGGTCAATTTGTTTACATTTCTTCGTACTTTTGTGTAATGGAAAATGTAGATATTTTTATGTGGTGTGGAGTGGTGTGGTGTAGTGTAGTGTTGTGTGCAGCTAAAGCTGCAGTCAAACATGGGCCTAATATACTAATCTTTTTACCATAACATGTTCTAAATGTACTGCCTACCTGGCATGCAGTCCTGTGTAAGAGAAGCATGCGTGTTTTGGAGGGATGTGCAGGATCAGTGAATGATACGCCCAGGGAAGTGCTGGCCATTGGGAAAAGCGGGACAACTCCCGAACGGCCGGTTCATTCCCGGCCGGTCCAGGCCGGCCATTAGGAAAACATTAAACTGTTTGCACAAAAGTAAAAATTAAACTGTTTACACAAAAGTAGTGAAAACAGCTGATCTACAAGCACACAATGCCTCGCACCGCAAGGCATTGTGTGCTTGTAGATCTGCTGTTTTTTTAGTTTAAATCATTTAAAAAAAAAACGGTTTTAGACATACAAGGTTTCCACCCGACAACGACAAAATATAACTCATGTAATTGGCCCACTGGCTAGTCACTTGTCATGATCTGAAATGGCAAATCTTTGAGTAGCAGCAGCGCTATAGAGAGAGATCTCTCTCTATAGCGCGCAATGAGGGCCTCTCCAACTCTTTTTCCCGGGCTGAATCAGGGGCACAGCACATCCGGGATACGCCTCTAAACTTGATGGTCTGGTGGTGGGAAATGTCCTTAGAAATCAAAGTGCCCTGGAGAATCTTCTCTACACCAACTGAGCTGGCAGAGTCTGAGGGAGCAGGGTTCAAACACAATAACTTTTCACACACCAGGGATGCACTATTAACATGAAGGCACCAGTGGAACTGGCAGGTCTGTGTGTTGCTCCTGAAGATGATGAAGCACAATCTGCCATTTGGCCAAAATCATGTCCCGGTCTTCTTGCACTGACTAGCTTTGACTGTTATGGACACTTATGTTTGACACTGTATTGATAAGATGTGCTTTAAGTATTGCTTTTTGCTTTTTTAAGTATGGCTATTACAATTATGAGCGTTGACTGTTTTGACACTTTATGCATTTATTCTCTTTTTTGTGTACCTTGCTCTTTTACTGTACACTGTACAATATTTTTTCTTTTCATAATTCTCTGTAACTTTGTATATAACCTTAAACTGCTGTGCTGCCTCCAGGCGACTGATTTCCCCCCTTGGGATAATAAAGGTATCTATCTTCTTCTGTGCTTGATCCAGCAGACCAGTACAGATGGTTGATGATGGATATTTATATTAGATCTAACAGACCAGTATGATGGTTGATGATGGATTTGATCCAACAGACCAGTATGATGGTTGATGATGGATTTTGTCCAAAGCCCAACATCTATGCTTTCCCTCCTCATGGCCATCGCCTCCATCTTCTTTCCTACACAAAGTACATGTGATTTTCATTAGTCTAAAATCCAAAGATTCTTCTACAATTTGTTTAGATGGTGAGTGGTAGCCTACAGTTGTTTTTTTTGTGTGTTGATTCACTAATTAAACCACCCATTTTCAACTATGTCATTAATATACCTTTGAGTTGTTATGTGGAAATTAGAAGAAAAAAAAGTCCCCCCCTTCTGTGTTGCCTAGAACTAGTGGAATGATTTTGGGGTTTGTATTGCAAAGTACAGCGGTGTGATGTCATCACTGTACTTTCAATACAAACTCAAAGGTATATTAATGACAGTTCAATGTTGAAAATGGGTGGTTCTCCCCTTTAACACAAGCACCGCAAATGCCCATTACATCAAACCTTTTGCAATATGTCATATTATGTCAAAACCATGGTGGACTCCTTGCCACTTCTCCCCGACCCACTTTGCAACCTGACGGTTTGTGTCAGTGATGAGGGTCCCGACACGTCCAGGAACTCCTTGATCCTCTGCAGTCCCACCACTTCACACCATGATGAGTTCTTCACCTCATTTCTAGGAATGGAGCTCGTTCATTTGTATTGATAATGAGGACCTTATCAACCCTGCTTATTGAGCCGGGCTTTTATCCTGCCCAATATTGAGCGTTTTCTAATATTTTGTGGAAAGTTGTTGTGACTGTGAGTTTGTGGCAGACAACCATCTATGAAGATGACAATTAACACAAGTAAAACATATTTCGCCTATCATTCATTCATTCATTCATTCATTCATTCATTCATTCATTCATTCATTCATTCATGTCCAATAAGTGTTATGTGCTAATAATGTCTTGATTGTTTAGACATGATGTCATGGGATGCTATATGATTGATAACAAGCTTGATAAGCCCAGAGCTTATTGATACCGGGTACTCAATCAATACATTTGGTATCGAGTATGTAACAGGCTGGTGTTTCAAGCTCCATCCCTACTCCTTACTCTAGGAGAGAACAAACAAAACAAAACACAATACATTGACTTATGAACTGAATCTAAATGAGAGACCAGATGGATCAGTCATCACAGGTTGCTGAGCAATTTACAACTTGAAAATAACATAATTACGTATCTGTACAATGTGGACATCAATAATTGGGTTGATTCTCTGCTCAATAACATTGACCGTTCCAGACTTTGCACAGTGACCAGGGCTGTCCTCCTTCCATCTCCTGACAACATCAGTGCTCTAGCCATCTCTTTAAGCGACGTGATGATGTGACTTTGCTCATCCCTCCAGAGATTGACAATGGCAGACGCAAGGTGTGCTTTCTGGTGCCTAAAGAATGATTGTGATGGATGGTCGTCACTTCCATAATGTTGAGCATTCATAGGGCTTTGGCAGGCATGCTTCCTGAGACAAGAATGGCAGCAGAGAGCAGCAAATTCCCAGCTGCAATCTTCCCAATCTTCGGCTGGCTCGTCCACTCTTTCACATGGCCACGAGAATTGCAGCACTGTGTTGTGCTGCACTGAGCTGTCAGTGACGTGTGTTTGCACACAAGCTCAGAGAAGCAAAGATGGGTCATGTTTGTCTTCAATAGCCTAGATGGGTCAACAAGCCACAAACTAGAGCCGTCCCTGTGTATGAGACACATGGGCAGTGTGCAACCAGCTTAACTGTGGGAAGTGTGTTCCGATGCCAACCCATGTAGAGAGTATCTGCTGTCATAGTTACACAGGCTCCACAGCAGTGCAGATGCATCACAGACCACCCTGGTTTCCCATCTGTCTGTCTGGATGTCCATGTTCTGAGGACAGCATACCATCAATGGTTTGAGGAGTACAGAGATGATGCTGATGACCTTTCCACTCAGCAACAGCATGAGTGAATATTATAATATACACAAGCAAACACTTTACCGCATGGAGAGCTCAACCTCCTATACTTATTTTGCATGCCAATGTGTTGTATAAGTTTATAAATCAGCATGTATACCTTGTAAAAGTGATGATACATCTCTCAAGTACCCCACTAACCTAATCATAATGGCAGTTACTGTACACTTTAATTTAACAAAATGTAAGGCACAAATTAGAATTAGATAGAACAGAGTTTGTGTGAACCTGCTCATCTGTACATTTCTAAACCAATTTACATCAATTACTTGATTAGTAACTGTTATTGAATAGAAATGTTCAATAATGTTTATTTGCCATTATGCTGTTTTATTTTGAACCTATCGGCATTGGAACTGGACTTTTGATGGGAGCTTTGCTGAAGTCAGTCGAAGAGGGTACTTGGCTTCGGAAATCAGTGTAAGGTGGTACTGCAGTATAGATTGAGAACCACTGCCATGAGAGAGCTCACACCAATGCACAGTAGCTCTCCTCATTTTCACTTGGTTACTGGTTCACAGGGTTTGATTGATTGAAGAATTTTGTATTAGAAGTTTGCAATAGAAAAAGTACAGTTTCATGACAGTACAAATCACTGGTACAAGGTCAACTAAAAGGAGATCCTAGAAAGCCGAGGCTTACCGGTATTTCCACAGGAACCACACTTTAAGTATCTCATATAACATTGAAAGACAGACGGATAGAACAGTACTTTATCCAGGATAATATCAATTTCAAAAGCAGAAAAAAAGCATAACATCAAATACAAAGGCAGAAAAAAGGGTGGGGGGAGCATGGGGCTTTGTCTATTTACAAGTCACGGGTAGCACCCGCCTGAAGGTGACTTTTCATACCGATTTTGAAGGGTAGCAGCCTCCCGACCATCACCACCATATTCTGTTACAAACAAACCAAATAAAAGATGCAGTATTACAACTTTGACAAAGTGTGCAATTATAAAGGACCTTTATCCAAGCTACCGTACACTTTGAATTCACCCATAAACATAGTCATGCTGAAGGAATCCAAGAAAGGCTCAGTGTCTTGTTCAACAACTTTTTAAAACTAAGCCAGAGGAGCCAGGAATAGAATCACTAACCTCCTGAGCCGCTGCTGACCCACTATCAACTGAGGGACACTTGTCTCCAATCCCATAACCCTCATGAACAAAGGCTTCCAACAGAGCAAAACTCACAGATCTACAAGGTCACAGCGCAACATGTTTTAAGCTTGTAGATCGGTCATTTTCGAGTAAAATATTTTATGTTGATGGAATAATGCACAGCGCTTAGTAATATTGTATGTAGATGGAATAATGCACAGGGCCTAGTAAAGACCGCTGGCGAACTCTTGTCAACTAGGGCCTTGTGTCCACCAATATTTTTCCTTGGTGAAAAACGTAATGCGCACATGTGTGTGCAAGGTGCATAAATACATGTTTACATTGAGCAAATTCCAAACTTACACTGTGCTCAGCAAAGAATAATGAGACAGCAACTTAGTGAGACAGCAAGAAACTCACCCAAGATGTTCTTGAAGCGACTGACATGGGCCGCTGCTGCATGGCTCAGCTCAGGGCGATTTGCCTTGTTGCACAACGGTGCAAACGGGCATCACAATCGCGGTGCTGTCTCTGTCTCCCGACAACCAGACAACCATCTCCAACATTTTGTTTCTGTATAGCTGCTTGTGACTGCAATCTGTTTCTGTTCGCGGATGACTCGGCTCTCCTAGTCTCAGGCAGAGACATATTGCAGGTTGAAAAGGCCCTTAACTGTGAACTTAACAAGATCTGCACCTGGCTCAATGACAACAGACTCTCAATTCACCTAGGCAAAACTGAATGTATCCTCTTTGGATCTAGTCAGAAACTTAGCCTAGTTGAGAACTTCACAATTAAAGTAGGTGACACTGTGATAGAAAGAAAAAAACACATCTGCTACCTGGGTTGCATCCTGGAGGCTAACCTATCCAGTGAAAAAATGACCACCAAGGTAATCAATAAAGTCAATCAACGAATTCGCTTCTTGCAAAGAGTTGCCCCGCTGATCAATATTAAATCCCGAAAGACACTAGGAGGTGCTCTTTTTGGGCCCCTCATTGATTACGGAGTCCTTGTCTGGTATCGCGACGCCCCAGCTGCCTTAAAGCTAAAGCTCCAAACAGCCCAAAACAAACTAATTAGGGTTGTGCTTGGTCTCCCTCCTCTGACCCACCTTACCGAGCATCACCACGAAAGCGTGGGGTGGCTCAAAGTAGCTGACAGAGTACAGCATCTTGCAATGGGCCTGGTGTACAAGATACACTACACCTCCAAGATTCCCATGTACCTGACAAACTACTTCTTAAAGGTCAAGGATGTTCACAATCATAACACCAGAGGCAGCTCCACTAATCATCATCAGCGTAGATTTAACACTAAACAAGGCGCTAACTCGTTCTCCTGCTATACCATCAACATGTGGAACGCCCTTCCACAAGCCCTAAAGGAGAGCAAATCCCTAGCCTCCTTCAAAATTGGTATGAAAAGTCACCTTCAGACAGCAGCTACCCGTGACTTGTAAATAGACTAAGCCCCCATGCTCCCCCCCCCCCCCTTTCTTTGTATTCTGCCTTTTGTATTTGATGTTATGCTTTTGAAACTGATATTATCCTAGATAAAGTACTATGTTCTATCCGTCTGTCTTTCAATGTTATATGAGATACTTAAAGTGTGGTTCCTGTGGAAATAAGCCTCGGCTTTCTAGGATCTCCTTTTAGTTGACCTTGTACCAGTGATTTGTACTGTCATGAAACTGTACTTTTTTCTATTGCAAACTTCTAATAAATTCTTCAATCAATCAATCAAAGCCTATTCTGTAAACAAATGGCAAGATGTTGTATTACTGTTATATCTTGTTTACATTTATACAAGATTTATTGCGGGCTTGTCTGAAAGGCGAGAACACTACGTTATCTTCATTATTTATAGAGTTCCGTCGCGTGAGCTCCGTCGCAGAAAGTACAGCCAATGAGGTGCGGAAAACCTGGGAGTGGTGTTAGCTGGAGTATTGGTTAGCACGCTGCAGAATATAGTCACGAGCGAGCCCACACTGTTTCGTAGGAACAGTATTTCTAGTTTGTTATTAGTAACTCAACTCAGCCTTGCGACTAATAGTTGTTACAAGGCTATATATACTGTAGGTACAACATACTACTACATACTGTCTGTACAGTGTACAATACGACTGATTCTCACCATAAGTGGTTGAGTTTTCACTGGGCGAAGTGAATAGTCCCCCTTCTTTGCCTTCGGGAACACAAGTGCCCATCTCAGCATACCATCTTTACTCACTGCCTGCATGCGTCCACTGTTCTCACTGTAGTGCATGGCAACAAGATATGTTCTAATGCAAACATAGAGCATGTCTCTGAATAGTAATGCAACACCTTTCATAGGCCCCTTGTCCACTGACATGTCCCAACACCACACCACTCCATACCGCCCACTTGTGCCAGGTTTTCCACTACAAGGACCTGGGTAGTGAAAGTGGTACTAAACGTGGTACTAAAAAGTATCCACTCACTCCAGAGTAGGTCTGAGCTAGGCCAAACAGGGCCAAACACTTCATAATGACTGATCACTCACTGACTTTTCATTTAGACCACCAGGATATAGTTTGAAATACATGATAATAGATTCTATTGTGTAACAACCACTATTATAATCTAAATTATTATAGTGTATTGTAGTTATCATAGTAATACATTACTCTTTATAGTGTATTATAATCACAGTTATATAGGTGTAATACAAATGTATATTGTATTATAATCACAGTTAAAAGGGTCAATTTGTTTCTTAGATACATTTCTTCGTACTTTTGTGTGATGGAAAATGTAGATATTTTTATGTGGTGTGGAGTGGTGTGGTGTAGTGTAGTGTTGTGTGCAGCTAAAGCTGCAGTCAAACATGGGCCTAATATACTAATCTTTTTACCATAACATGTTCTAAATGTACTGCCTACCTGGCATGCAGTCCTGTGTAAGAGAAGCATGAGTGTTTTGGAAGGATGTGCAGGATCAGTGAATGATACGCCCAGGGAAGTGCTGGCCATTGGGAAAAGCGGGACAACTCCCGAACGGCCGGTTCATTCCCGGCCGATCCAGGCCGGCCATTAGGAAAACATTAAACTGTTTGCACAAAAGTAAAAATTAAACTGTTTACACAAAAGTAGTGAAAACAGCTGATCTACAAGCACACAATGCCTCGCACCGCGAGGCGTTGTGTGCTTGTAGATCTGCTGTTTTTTTTTGTTTAAATCATTTTTAAAATGATAAATACAAAACAAACGGTTTTGGACATACAAGGTTTCCACCCGACAACGTCAAAATATAACTCATGTAATTGGCCCACTGGCTAGTCACTTGTCATGATCTGAAATGGCAAATCTTTGAGTAGCAGCAGCGCTATAGAGAGAGATCTCTCTCTATAGCGCGCAATGAGGGCCTCTCCAACTCTTTTTCCCGGGCTGAATCAGGGTCACAGCACATCCCTGGATACGCCTCTAAACTTGATGTCTGGTGGTGGGAAATGTCCTTAGAAATCAAAGTGCCCTGGAGAATCTTCTCTACACCAACTGAGCTGGCAGAGTCTGAGGGAGCAGGGTTCAAACACAATAACTTTTCACACACCAGGGATGCACTATTAACATGAAGGCACCAGTGGAACTGGCAGGTCTGTGTGTTGCTCCTGAAGATGATGAAGCACAATCTGCCATTTGGCCAAAATCATGTCCCGGTCTTCTTGCACTGACTAGCTTTGACTGTTATGGACACTTTATTGATAAGATGTGCTTTAAGTATTGCTTTTTGCTTTTTTAAGTATGGCTATTACAATTATGAGCGTTGACTGTTTTGACACTTTATGCATTTATTCTCTTTTTTGTGTACCTTGCTCTTACTGTACACTGTACAATATTTTTTCTTTTTCATAATTCTCTGTAACTTTGTATATAACCTTAAACTGCTGTGCTGCCTCCAGGCGACTGATTTCCCCCCTTGGGATGATAAAGGTATCTATCTTCTTCTGTGCTTGATCCAGCAGACCAGTACAGATGGTTGATGATGGATATTTATATTTGATCTAACAGACCAGTATGATGGTTGATGATGGATTTGATCCAACAGACCAGTATGATGGTTGATGATGGATTTTGTCCAAAGCCCAACATCTATGCTTTCCATCCTCATGGCCAGCGCCTCCATCTTCTTTCCTACACAAAGTACATGTGATTTTCATTAGTCTAAAATCCAAAGATTCTTCTACAATTTGTTTAGATGGTGAGTGGTAGCCTACAGTTGTTTTTTGTGTGTTGATTCACTAATTAAACCACCCATTTTCAACTATGTCATTAATATACCTTTGAGTTGTTATGTGGAAATAAGAAGAAAAAAAAAGTCCCCCCCTTCTGTGTTGCCTAGAACTAGTGGAATGATTTGGGGGTTTGTATTGCAAAGTACAGCGGTGTGATGTCATCACTGTACTTTCAATACAAACTCAAAGGTATATTAATGACAGTTCAATGTTGAAAATGGGTGGTTCTCCCCTTTAACACAAGCACCGCAAATGCCCATTACATCAAACCTTTTGCAATATGTCATATTATGTCAAAACCATGGTGGACTCCTTGCCACTTCTCCCCGACCCACTTTGCAACCTGACGGTTTGTGTCAGTGATGAGGGTCCCGACACGTCCAGGAACTCCTTGATCCTCTGCAGTCCCACCACTTCACACCATGATGAGTTCTTCACCTTATTTCTAGGAATGGAGCTCGTTCATTTGTATTGATAATGAGGACCTTAT
Organism: Nannobrachium achirus; assembly: GCF_963921795.1. Classification (NCBI taxonomy): domain Eukaryota; kingdom Metazoa; phylum Chordata; class Actinopteri; order Myctophiformes; family Myctophidae; genus Nannobrachium; species Nannobrachium achirus. Next base: position 58,655,099 of record NC_137821.1, read on the forward strand.
CAACCCTGCTTATTGAGCCGGGCTTTTATCCTGCCCAATATTGAGCGTTTTCTAATATTTTGTGGAAAGTTGTTGTGACTGTGAGTTTGTGGCAGACAAGCATCTATGAAGATGACAATTAACACAAGTAAAACATATTTCGCCTATCATTCATTCATTCATTCATTCATTCATTCATTCATGTCCAATAAGTGTTATGTGCTAATAATGTCTTGATTGTTTAGACATGATGTCATGGGATGCTATATGATTGATAACAAGCTTGATAAGCCCAGAGCTTATTGATACCGGGTACTCAATCAATACCTTTGGTATCGAGTATGTAACAGGCTGGTGTTTCAAGCTCCATCCCTACTCCTTACTCTAGGAGAGAACAAACAAAACAAAACACAATACATTGACTTATGAACTGAATCTAAATGAGAGACCAGATGGATCAGTCATCACAGGTTGCTGAGCAATTTACAACTTGAAAATAACATAATTACGTATCTGTACAATGTGGACATCAATAATTGGGTTGATTCTCTGCTCAATAACATTGACCGTTCCAGACTTTGCACAGTGACCAGGGCTGTCCTCCTTCCATCTCCTGACAACACCAGTGCTCTAGCCATCTCTTTAAGCGACGTGATGATGTGACTTTGCTCATCCCTCCAGAGATTGACAATGGCAGACGCAAGGTGTGCTTTCTGGTGCCTAAAGAATGATTGTGATGGATGGTCGTCACTTCCATAATGTTGAGCATTCATAGGGCTTTGGCAGGCATGCTTCCTGAGACAAGAATGGCAGCAGAGAGCAGCAAATTCCCAGCTGCAATCTTCCCAATCTTCGGCTGGCTCGTCCACTCTTTCACATGGCTACAAGAATTGCAGCACTGTGTTGTGCTGCACTGAGCTGTCAGTGACGTGTGTTTGCACACAAGCTCAGAGAAGCAAAGATGGGTCATGTTTGTCTTCAATAGCCTAGATGGGTCAACAAGCCACAAACTAGAGCCGTCCCTGTGTATGAGACACATGGGCAGTGTGCAACCAGCTTAACTGTGGGAAGTGTGTTCCGATGCCAACCCATGTAGAGAGTATCTGCTGTCATAGTTACACAGGCTCCACAGCAGTGCAGATGCATCACAGACCACCCTGGTTTCCCATCTGTCTGTCTGGATGTCCATGTTCTGAGGACAGCATACCATCAATGGTTTGAGGAGTACAGAGATGATGCTGATGACCTTTCCACTCAGCAACAGCATGAGTGAATATTATAATATACACAAGCAAACACTTTACCGCATGGAGAGCTCAACCTCCTATACTTATTTTGCATGCCAATGTGTTGTATAAGTTTATAAATCAGCATGTATACCTTGTAAAAGTGATGATACATCTCTCAAGTACCCCACTAACCTAATCATAATGGCAGTTACTGTACACTTTAATTTAACAAAATGTAAGGCACAAATTGACACATAGTGCAGTATTGCTACCAACAAATTACTTTTTATTAGTGCTACAACATAACAGTATGTCAAAAACAAAATATTTCACCAAAAACATACAAGCTTTAATTCTTGTATTTCTTCCTCTGTTACATTGCCTACTGTTACGGCCAGCCGTATTATTATTTATAGTTATGGTGGGTTGGAATATGTGTATGATTTGAGGCTTGTATTATATTGTATTCTTTTCTGTCCTTATAAAGGTGGTGAATGGAGGATGAGTGCTGGGTGAATGCAGAGAGTGGAGAGTTGGGTGTGGTGCCGGTGAGATTGAGGTGGCTGATTGAATGAGTACCACAGATTGCAAAGTCCTGCCCATGCCAGTCCTACCTGTCAACGCCCAGGCCAGGATTGGCTGTCCCTCTGAGGCTGTTTCTACAAAAGTGCCATTCTGAGCTAACAACAGTGAAGGACAGACGGCTTGTTTGCTGCAGAGGCTCGATTCCTCTCTCCTTCGAACCCATGTAGCCTTTATTTGCTTTATTTGCTTTAGTTTGCCTTCGTTTGTTTTCCTTGGCCTGTGTTGTTTAAGTTCTCCTCAGTAAGTTTTTGCCTACATTTGTTATTTGGTCTTCTTAGCTCATTTTCAGTTCAGTATTACCTTAGTTTTTTCCAACCCTCTCAACCTCAGTTGTAGTTATTGTATTGATATTATTGTTATCCATCCCTTATTGTTCATTCCTTTTGTCACTATGTAGGGGTGTTTGGTCATTTTGTTTGGTTCCCTTTATTCTTTTTTTGTAATTATTTAGATAGGTAAGTAAGGTTAAGTATTTGTATTCTTATTTTTGTTAGGGGTTTAGGTTAGGGATATTTCTTTTTAGTAGTGGTTTTGCTTTTGTAAACCTGCACCCTGAAGTTTTCTTGACACTTGAAAAAATAGCAAAAATAGAGATTTGTTTCTCTGCTAAAAAAAATTATAATAAAAGAAATCCTTTTTGGAAAGTCGTTGTCCTTTGCATTTATGTTGCGCTCCTCTGCCCTAGAGGGGCAGTCGTAACACCTACCAACAGTTTGTATGGTGGAACTGACTTGGCAGGTAGAACAGGATTCCTCTTCCAGCGTGTTCTGTAAATGTTGCTCGACAGACTTTTCCAAATACTCCTGGAATTCCTTAAACTGGTTTCAAGCTACCATAAAATCAATGTAACCTGTACAAAAGCCCTCATGGATTTGTGTTATCCTTTAAGGAATAATGTCAAACTGTACCTCTGTACCTTTGGCAAACTGTTAATAAAGTATTCAATCAAAGCTTATGGATTTGCCATATATTTATGTTTCTGTACCATGTTCCATAAGACAGTGTTTCTCAAATGGGGTTAAGTGTATCCCTAAGGGTACGTGAGAAAAAAAGTAGAAAATGGGATTTGACTGTTATGGTTAATGATAGAACAGAGTTTGTGTGAACCTGCTCATCTGTACATTTCTAAACCAATTTACATCAATTACTTGATTAGTAACTGTTATTGAATAGAAATGTTCAATAATGTTTATTTGCCATTATGCTGTTTTATTTTGAACCTATCGGCATTGGAACTGGACTTTTGATGGGAGCTTTGCTGAAGTCAGTCGAAGAGGGTACTTGGCTTCGGAAATCAGTGTAAGGTGGTACTGCAGTATAGATTGAGAACCACTGCCATGAGAGAGCTCACACCAATGCACAGTAGCTCTCCTCATTTTCACTTGGTTACTGGTTCACAGGGTTTGATTGATTGAAGAATTTTGTATTAGAAGTTTGCAATAGAAAAAGTACAGTTTCATGACAGTACAAATCACTGGTACAAGGTGAACTAAAAGGAGATCCTAGAAAGCCGAGGCTTACCGGTATTTCCACAGGAACCACACTTTAAGTATCTCATATAACATTGAAAGACAGACGGATAGAACAGTACTTTATCCAGGATAATATCAATTTCAAAAGCAGAAAAAAAGCATAACATCAAATACAAAGGCAGAAAAAAAGGGTGGGGGGAGCATGGGGCTTTGTCTATTTACAAGTCACGGGTAGCACCCGCCTGAAGGTGACTTTTCATACCGATTTTGAAGGGTAGCAGCCTCCCGACCATCACCACCATATTCTGTTACAAACAAACCAAATAAAAGATGCAGTATTACAACTTTGACAAAGTGTGCAATTATAAAGGACCTTTATCCAAGCTACCGTACACTTTGAATTCACCCATAAACATAGTCATGCTGAAGGAATCCAAGAAAGGCTCAGTGTCATGTTCAACAACTTTTTAAAACTAAGCCAGAGGAGCCAGGAATAGAATCACTAACCTCCTGAGCCGCTGCTGACCCACTATCAACTGAGGGACACTTGTCTCCAATCCCATAACCCTCATGAACAAAGGCTTCCAACAGAGCAAAACTCACAGATCTACAAGGTCACAGCGCAACATGTTTTAAGCTTGTAGATCGGTCATTTTCGAGTAAAATATTTTATGTTGATGGAATAATGCACAGGGCTTAGTAATATTGTATGTAGATGGAATAATGCACAGGGCCTAGTAAAGACCGCTGGCGAACTCTTGTCAACTAGGGCCTTGTGTCCACCAATATTTTTCCTTGGTGAAAAACGTAATGCGCACATGTGTGTGCAAGGTGCATAAATACATTGAACAAATTCCAAACTTACACTGTGTTCACTTCCTCCCAAGTCGAAGAACAAGAGATCCCAAGGAAGTGACAGGGAATTGTCTGTTGCCAGATATTGCCAGAGACAAGCGGCCAGGTCTATGAATAATAAGCCCAATAGAATTAACTAGGTTCAGTTTTACTACTTTACATTTACATTTGAAAATAGCAGATCAGCAAGCTCACAATGTGTCACATTGTGAGCTTGTATATTTGCTATTTAAAAAATATAGAGGAAAGAAAAAACGAAAATAATTTTAATATTTTTGAAACATTTTAACAACACAAATCTGTGTGGCGGTCCCTGGCACCACATATTTTCAGATGGGGGTCTGCGACTGGACGAATCTGTTAATCTGGGGTCCTTGATATGAAAAGATTTGGGAACCACTGGTTTAAAAAATATTAGAAAGTAGCCTAAGCCCAATAAACAACGACACCAATTGCTTATTATAAGCAGACATGGCAACACCGGTTCATTCAGAGCCAAGAGCCCAGAGCGCCTCTACTGACACTTTAATGCAAGGACACAGGAAACCAAATGATGTTTTTTATTTTCTTTCAGGATATGAACAGGAAGCCGGGGGCGGGGCCAGGAATATCGTGAATAGCCTCTTCTGTAAACAAATGGCAAGATGTTGTATTACTGTTATATCTTGTTTACATTTATACAAGATTACAATTATTGCGGGCTTGTCTGAAAGGCGAGAACACTACGTTATCTTCATTATTTATAGAGTTCCGTCGCGTGAGCTCCGTCGCAGAAAGTACAGCCAATAAGGTGCGGAAAACCTGGGAGTGGTGTTAGCTGGAGTATTGGTTACGCTGCAGAATATAGTCACGAGCGAGCCCACACTGTTTCGTAGGAACAGTATTTCTAGTTTGTTATTAGTAACTCAACTCAGCCTTGCGACTAATAGTTGTTACAAGGCTATATATACTGTAGGTACAACATACTACTACATACTGTCTGTACAGTGTACAATACGACTGATTCTCACCATAAGTGGTTGAGTTTTCACTGGGCGAAGTGAATAGTCCCCCTTCTTTGCCTTCGGGAACAGAAGTGCCCATCTCAGCATACCATCTTTACTCACTGCCTGCATGCGTCCACTGTTCTCACTGTAGTGCATGGCAGCAAGATATGTTCTAATGCAAACATAGAGCATGTCCCTGAATAGTAATGCAACACCTTTCATAGGCCCCTTGTCCACTGACATGTCCCAACACCCCACCACTCCATACCGCCCACTTGTGCCAGGTTTTCCACTACAAGGACCTGGGTAGTGAAAGTGGTACTAAACGTGGTACTAAAAAGTATCCACTCACTCCAGAGTAGGTCTGAGCTAGGCCAAACAGGGCCAAATACTTCATAATGACTGATCACTCACTGACTTTTCATTTAGACCACCAGGATATAGTTTGAAATACATGATAATAGATTCTATTGTGTAACAACCACTATTATAATCTAAATTATTATAGTGTATTATAGTTATCATAGTAATACATTAATCTTTATAGTGTATAATAATCACAGTTATAATCCAGTATAATGTATTATACTTAAGATAGGTGTAATACAAATGTATATTGTATTATAATCACAGTTAAAAGGGTCAATTTGTTTCTTAGATACATTTCTTCGTACTTTTGTGTAATGGAAAATGTAGATATTTTTATGTGGTGTGGAGTGGTGTGGTGTAGTGTAGTGTTGTGTGCAGCTAAAGCTGCAGTCAAACATGGGCCTAATATACTAATCTTTTCACCATAACATGTTCTAAATGTACTGCCTACCTGGCATGCAGTCCTGTGTAAGAGAAGCATGAGTGTTTTGGAAGGAAGTGCAGGATCAGTGAATGATACGCCCAGGGAAAACATTAAACTGTTTGCACAAAAGTAAAAATTAAACTGTTTACACAAAAGTAGTGAAAACAGCTGATCTACAAGCACACAATGCCTCGCACCGCGAGGCGTTGTGTGCTTGTAGATCTGATGTTTTTTTTAGTTTAAATCATTTTTAAAATGATAAATACAAAAAAAAAACGGTTTTGGACATACAAGGTTTCCACCCGACAACGACAAAATATAACTCATGTAATTGGCCCACTGGCTAGTCACTTGTCATGATCTGAAATGGCAAATCTTTGAGTAGCAGCAGCGCTATAGAGAGAGATCTCTCTCTATAGCGCGCAATGAGGGCCTCTCCAACTCTTTTTCCCGGGCTGAATCAGGGGCACAGCACATCCCTGGATACGCCTCTAAACTTGATGTCTGGTGGTGGGAAATGTCCTTAGAAATCAAAGTGCCCTGGAGAATCTTCTCTACACCAACTGAGCTGGCAGAGTCTGAGGGAGCAGGGTTCAAACACAATAACTTTTCACACACCAGGGATGCACTATTAACATGACGGCACCAGTGGAACTGGCAGGTCTGTGTGTTGCTCCTGAAGATGATGAAGCACAATCTGCCATTTGGCCAAAATCATGTCCCGGTCTTCTTGCACTGACTAGCTTTGACTGTTATGGACACTTATGTTTGACACTATATTGATAAGATGTGCTTTAACCCTAGGATGCATGAGTGGGGTCAAAAATGACCCCAGGGGTTGTTATTCTTCAATATCTTTTAAATTAAAAGTTTAAATATTTTCATATTCCAGGTATTCCTCATAAAACATGTTTGTGACATGAGGCCATTTGCATTTTTATCATTCCTTTCATTAATTTTAAGAGATTGCAGTTTTTGTATCACTACCCCACTCTTCCATGAGTGGGGTCAAAAATGACCCCAATTAAAATCAATGCATTTTTGCAATAAACTACTTCGCTCTCACACATAACTCTGACATACTTTTGCCTAGCAACGTGATTTCAACTTTAAAACACTCACACGACTTTGGCCTTTTTTCCGCCAATAGGGACGAGCTGGAATTGTTGAAACCCCGCCCCCTCTGTCTACTAAACGCGTGCAGCAGCTGTCACATTTTGCTGTCACACTTTGCTCTCACACGTAACTCTGGCATACTTTTGCGTAGCAACGTGATTTCAACTTTAAAACGCTCACACGACTTGGCACTTTTTCCGGCCAATAGGGACGAGCTGTAATTGTTGAAGCCCCGCCCCCCCTGTCTTCCTATTGGCTGGGCTTTAAACATCCATAGCTCCAGTTCGCAGCATGGTACCGTCTCGAAATTTGGTGTCTGGACTTAGACCACCATAGGGATGAGTTGCAATTGTTGAAGCCACGCCCCCTCTTCCCTCCTATTGGCTGGGCTTTAAACATCCATAACTCCAGTTTGCAGCATTGTATACAGTCTCGAAAATTGGTGTCTGGACTTAGACGGCCAATATGGACGAGCTGTAATTGTTGAAGCCCCCTCTTACAAGTCTGTTGTTTCCACCCGCCCTGACGGTCGCTTACTGGTAATAGTAGTAATAGTAGTAATAAAAGTAGTAATAGTGTAATAGTAGTAATAATAGTTGTGACCGTAGATTGCAAGTATGTGAACGGTCAAAGCTTGTCCATATGTATGTATGTATCTCTGTCACGCCTGACACTGTGGGTCTATGGGTTTGTCGCTCTGACATCAAGCTCTGATGTCACTGTGATGTCAGGGGAACCACTCTAACAGAATGGGTTTGCCGCTCTGACATCACGCTCTGGCTTCACTATGATGTCAAACTAACAGAATCCCTTTTATGCCCATACATGGAGTTCCCTGATGTCATTGATATTAAGCCCATATCTAACAGGACTTCATATGGGAATACCCATATATGGAGACCACATTGTCCACATACAACACTAACAGAATCCATATATGGCCAAGACATAAAGCCAAGACATCCCATATCTGTGTGGCAGGTTCTACAGACAGGGATCTCCATGTATGGGCATAAAAACGTTTAGTGTGACATCACAGTGAAGCCAGAGCGGCAAACACATTCTGTTAGAGTGGTTCCCCTGACATCACATTGACATCAGAGCATGATGTCAGAGCGACAAACCCATAGAACCACAGTGTCAGGCGTGACAGAGATACATACATACATACATACCTACCTACCTACAAGCTGTGACCGTTCACATACTAAACTTGCGACCTACGGTCGCAACTATTATTACTAATATCACTACTATTACTATTACTACTACTATTACTACTATTACCAGTAAGACTCCCTAATCGGGAGGTAAGCGACCGTCAGGTCACATGTTGATGAGATGAGTGTAGACATAGTGTGTACCGATTTGCGTGATTTTAGGGCAAAAATTCTAGGAGCAGTGTCCAAATACTACTATTACTACTATTACTACTATTGCCAGTAAGACACCCTAAGGGCGAGAAGCGACCGTCAGGGCCGGTGGAAACAACAGACTTGTCAGAGGGGGTGGGGCTTCAACAATTACAGCTCGTCCATATTGGCTGTCTAAGTCCAGACACCAAGTTACGAAACGGTACCATGCTGCAAAATGGAGTTATGGCTGTTTATAGCCAAGCCAATAGGAGGGAAGAGGGGGCGGGGCTTCAACAATTGCAGCTCATCCCTATGGTGGATTAAGTCCAGACACCAAGTTTCAAGACGGTACCATGCTGCGAACTGGAGTTATGGCTGTTTAAAGCCCAGCCAATAGGAAGACAGGGGGGGGCGGGGCTTCAACAATTACAGCTCGTCCCTATTGGCCGGAAAAAGTGCCAAGTCGTGTGAGCGTTTTAAAGTTGAAATCACGTTGCTACGCAAAAGTATGTCAGAGTTACGTGTGAGAGAAAAGTGTGATAGCAAAATGTGACAGCTGCTGCATGCGTTTAGTAGACAGAGGGGGCGGGGCTTCAACAATTCCAGCTTGTCCCTATTGGCAGAAAAAAGGCCCAAGTCGTGTGAGTGTTTTAAAGTTGAAATCACGTTGCTAGGCAAAAGTATGGCAGAGTTACGTGTGAGAGCAAGTCGTTTATTGCAAAAATACATTGATTTTAATTGGGGTCGTTTTTGACCCCACTCATGGAAGAGTGTAGGTATTGGTTGGTCATGCATCCAAGGGTTAAGTATTGCTTTTTGCTTTTTTAAGTATGGCTATTACAATTATGAGCGTTGACTGTTTTGACACTTTATGCATTTATTCTCTTTTTTGTGTACCTTGCTCTTTTACTGTACACTGTACAATATTTTTTCTTTTCATAATTCTCTGTAACTTTAAACTGCTGTGCTGCCTCCAGGCGACTGATTTCCCCCCTTGGGATAATAAAGGTATCTATCTTCTTCTGTGCTTGATCCAGCAGACCAGTACAGATGGTTGATGATGGATATTTATATTAGACTAGCCCTTACCCGTTCAAAGATATGAGCTCCGAAATGATGTGCAGTGTGTGGATTATGGGATGTGCACTGTGCACACAGTATATGAGGGATGGAAAGTAACTTTAACTGGTGCTTGCATGCTAATATGTAGGAGCATCAATGTAAGAAATACCCGTTCCATTTAACGGCTACAGAGAGTGTGTGTGTGGGTTTGTGTGTGATTGTGCATGGCCTGAACAACAGCGCCCCTCCCTTAACATGTGTGGCCACAAAAGGTACTGTAGGCTAAATAGATATAGATACACCATAAAAATGCTATTATACAGCATACGATTTGTGAAAGTGACAAACGGGCTTCACAGTTATGTCAGGTGTGTTCATATGCTGATGGTGATGCGATTTCAGATCAATTGCTCCAGCCACCGAGGAGAAACGCTGAGACAGACAGACAGAAACTCACTCAGACATTCGCAAAATTATAGTATAGATCTAACAGACCAGTATGATGGTTGATTATGGATTTTGTCCAAAGCCCAACATCTATGCTTTCCCTCCTCATGGCCAGCGCCTCCATCTTCTTTCCTACACAAAGTACATGTGATTTTCATTAGTCTAAAATCCAAAGATTCTTCTACAATTTGTTTAGATGGTGAGTGGTAGCCTACAGTTGTTTTTTTGTGTGTTGATTCACTAATTAAACCACCCATTTTCAACTATGTCATTAATATACCTTTGAGTTGTTATGTGGAAATAAGAAGAAAAAAAAAGTCCCCCCTTCTGTGTTGCCTAGAACTAGTGGAATGATTTGGGGGTTTGTATTGCAAAGTACAGTGGTGTGATGTCATCACTGTGTACTTTCAATACAAACTCAAAGGTATATTAATGACAGTTCAATGTTGAAAATGGGTGGTTCTCCCCTTTAACACAAGCACTGCAAATGCCCATTACATCAAACCTTTTGTAATATGCCATATTATGTCAAAACCATGGTGGACTCCTTGCCACTTCTCCCCGACCCACTTTGCAACCTGACGGTTTGTGTCAGTGATGAGGGTCCCGACACGTCCAGGAACTCCTTGATCCTCTGCAGTCCCACCACTTCACACCATGATGAGTTCTTCACCTCATTTCTAGGGAGCTCGTTCATTTTGATTTATTTGATTTATCCTGTCCAATATTGAGCGTTTTCTAATATTTTGTGGGAAGTTGTTGCGACTGTGAGTTTGTGGCAGACAACCATCTATGAAGATGACAATTAACACAAGTAAAACATATTTTGCCTATCATCATTCATGCATTCATGTGCAATACTTGAGTGCCTCTTGATTGTTTAGACATGATGTCATGGGATGCTATATGATTGATAACAAGCTTGATAAGCCCAGAGCTTATTGATACCGGGTACTCAATCAATACATTTGCTATCGAGTATGTAACAGGCTGGTGTTTCAAGCTCCATCCCTACTCCTTACTCTAGGAGAGAACAAACAAAACAAAACACGACATATTGACTTATGAACTGAATCTAAATGAGAGACCAGATGGATCAGTCATCACAGGTCGCTGAGCAATTTACAACTTGAAAATAACATAATTACGTATCTGTACAATGTGGACATCAATAATTGGGTTGATTCTCTGCTCAATAACATTGACCGTTCCAGACTTTGCACAGTGACCAGGGCTGTCCTCCTTCCATCTCCTGACAACACCAGTGCTCTAGCCATCTCTTTAAGGGACGCGATGATGTGACTTTGCTCATCCCTCCAGAGATTGACAATGGCAGACACAAGGTGTGCTTTCTGGTGCCTAAAGAATGTGTTGTGATGGATGGTCATCACTTCCATAATGTTGAGCATTCATAGGGCTTTGGCAGGCATGCTTCCTGAGACAAGAATGGCAGCAGAGAGCAGCAAATTCCCAGCTGCAATCTTCCCAATCTTCGGCTGGCTCGTCCACTCTTTCATATGGCTACAAGAATTGCAGCACTGTGTGATGTAGACCGCTGTACCATTTACTCTGACTTTGCCACACAGGTTTCGAAATGGGTCATTAGCTGTGATTCAAAGACTTTATACTTCTTGTCCTTCACAGGACCTGGATCAGCGGTTTCTGGCTCTCTGGAAAAGAAACACTTCAAAATTAACCACTGGGATAAACAGTAAAAATAGCAAATGTACAACTTCAAAACACTTTAACACGCATGAAGAGCTTGACGATTTGTGTAGAGATGTAGTGTTCAATGGAAACAGAAGGATGTCGAATAATAGACTCCCATACTGCATATGTAATTAGAATAAACTGTATTGGGTAAACTATATAAGGTAGGGTATGTCCTTTTGTACTGCAGACCAGGCACATAGATGTGTAACATCTTAGATGGATAAATGCTCTCCCCCAGGCCAAGAGGTTCTAAAATACATTTTGGCTTAGGTCACCCCTGTAAATAATGTTTTAATCTACAGCATCCCAGAATTACATTTACTGAAATATGTAAATATTTCCCCCTAAAATACAACATGTCTTGAAGAATATCTGTTTCCATTATGACAACTTTATACTTGATGTTTAACCACGTGAACCCCAGTACTCTCATTCTGGAGGGAACATTCACCCAAAATAGCTGATCTACATGCTCACAATGTGTTGCTGTGAGCTTGTTGTAGATCATCTATTTTTGGCGAAGAGATCTGGTGTGGATTGAAAAAGAACGGACTGTCTAAGACATGTTAAACTGAAGAGATATGGATTCATTAAATTTAATATCAAAGTAGCCATTTCCCTCATATGACGTAGGATGAAAACAGAAAGCATGTCACGATGGTGTTCACTATGGATTTCATAGTGGCATTCACTTACCGCCCGCATGCCCATTGTATTCATCCCAGCACTAACTGTGGGACATGATGAGTTCTTCACCTCATTTCTAGGGAGCTCGTTCATTTTGATTTATTTGATTTATCCTGTCCAATATTGAGCGTTTTCTAATATTTTGTGGGAAGTTGTTGCGACTGTGAGTTTGTGGCAGACAACCATCTATGAAGATGACAATTAACACAAGTAAAACATATTTTGCCTATCATCATTCATGCATTCATTTATTCATGTGCAATACTTGAGTGCCTCTTGATTGTTTAGACATGATGTCATGGGATGCTATATGATTGATAACAAGCTTGATAAGCCCAGAGCTTATTGATACCGGGTACTCAATCAATACATTTGCTATCGAGTATGTAACAGGCTGGTGTTTCAAGCTCCATCCCTACTCCTTACTCTAGGAGAGAACAAACAAAACAAAACACGACATATTGACTTATGAACTGAATCTAAATGAGAGACCAGATGGATCAGTCATCACAGGTCGCTGAGCAATTTACAACTTGAAAATAACATAATTACGTATCTGTACAATGTGGACATCAATAATTGGGTTGATTCTCTGCTCAATAACATTGACCGTTCCAGACTTTGCACAGTGACCAGGGCTGTCCTCCTTCCATCTCCTGACAACACCAGTGCTCTAGCCATCTCTTTAAGGGACGCGATGATGTGACTTTGCTCATCCCTCCAGAGATTGACAATGGCAGACACAAGGTGTGCTTTCTGGTGCCTAAAGAATGTGTTGTGATGGATGGTCATCACTTCCATAATGTTGAGCATTCATAGGGCTTTGGCAGGCATGCTTCCTGAGACAAGAATGGCAGCAGAGAGCAGCAAATTCCCAGCTGCAATCTTCCCAATCTTCGGCTGGCTCGTCCACTCTTTCATATGGCTACAAGAATTGCAGCACTGTGTGATGTAGACCGCTGTACCATTTACTCTGACTTTGCCACACAGGTTTCGAAATGGGTCATTAGCTGTGATTCAAAGACTTTATACTTCTTGTCCTTCACAGGACCTGGATCAGCGGTTTCTGGCTCTCTGGAAAAGAAACACTTCAAAATTAACCACTGGGATAAACAGTAAAAATAGCAAATGTACAACTTCAAAACACTTTAACAACGCATGAAGAGCTTGACGATTTGTGTAGAGATGTAGTGTTCAATGGAAACAGAAGGATGTCGAATAATAGACTCCCATACTGCATATGTAATTAGAATAAACTGTATTGGGTAAACTATATAAAGTAGGGTATGTTCTTTTGTTCTGCAGACCAGGCACATAGATGTGTAACATCTTAGATGGATAAATGCTCTCCCCCAGGCCAAGAGGTTCTAAAATACATTTTGGCTTAGGTCACCCCTGTAAATAATGTTTTAATCTACAGCATCCCAGAATTACATTTACTGAAATGTGTAAATATTTCCCCCTAAAATACAACATGTCTTGAAGAATATCTGTTTCCATTATGACAACTTTATACTTGATGTTTAACCGTGTGAACCCCAGTACTCTCATTCTGGAGGGAACATTCACCCAAAATAGCTGATCTACATGCTCACAATGTGTTGCTGTGAGCTTGTTGTAGATCATCTATTTTTGGCGAAGAGATCTGGTGTGGATTGAAAAAGAACGGACTGTCTAAGACATGTTAAACTGAAGAGATATGGATTCATTAAATTTAATATCAAAGTAGCCATTTCCCTCATATGACGTAGGATGAAAACAGAAAGCATGTCACGATGGTGTTCACTATGGATTTCATAGTGGCATTCACTTACCGCCCGCATGCCCATTGTATTCATCCCAGCACTAACTGTGGGAGAGCGAGTAGGTGGCTTTTATTGTCCTTCCTCTTCTGGCTGGCACATGTGCAGGGTGATCAGTCTGATGAAGCAGGTAAGTGGGGAAGTACCGCCCTTCAATCTCCTGTCCCAGCCTCCTCGTTGTCACTCCTGGCCTCGCTCTCCCGTCCAGGGTGCGTTTCACCGAGGTGCAGGGCCTACCTGCGGGGCGGTGTCCCTGTGAATCGCCACAGCATGTATTCATCTTAATGATGTGTGTAAGCTCAAAGGAGCTGACCCCTCTTCAATTTTAAAAGACCTTTCCCTGTAATTAATCTTTTTTTAAGGGAAGCCGTTTGTGTTCCTGTTATGGTTAAAGGTGTATTCAATGATAATGAAAGTGGCCGGGGGTCATCTTGTCCCTTACTGGCCTTATAGCGTGGAAATGTTTAGTTTTTTATAGATTTTTACACCATTATAATGTTGATCATTAGACCCAATCACTGAATATCAGTAGGCCTACGTCTCCAGCTTCAGGATATGTATGATACTGATTTACTACGAGACTGTGTGCCCGGGTAGCTCAGTCGGTAGAGCTCTCGCCTTTGTACCGCAAGGTCATGGGTTCGATTCTGGGCACCGCCAACTCAGCGTATGAGTAGCACGACTTGGCAAGTTGTGCGGCAAGTACTGGGAGCTGATGGTAGGTGTGGCGCTCCACCTCAGCAGTCCATCTCCCAGGGGTCTAGCGCATTGTAACGGGGACAGACTCCCGCGTGTTACCGGCTGATACCGACAATAAGCCACTCCCGACCTACTTGTGTGTTTGAGTTCAGTAGTTTACAAGGCATTTAGCAGACGTTCTTAATTCAGAGCGACTGTAGTTCTCAAAACTTTTATTTTGACCATCATAACTAAACATCATAACATAACTACGGCCATACTCTACCCTGATTGGTCGAGGACTGGCTGGCCACCTCTGAAAACCAAATATAGCTATGCTCGCAATGGTGGAAGTCCTTATATGGTCAGCACACATTCTAGTGAGGAGAATGAATGGAAAATGGACCAATTATATTTGTATTTGAATGAAATACAATCACTGAATATACCTTTAAATGCATGGTCAAATACAAGCCAGTAACATATTTGCAGCTAAATACATTATCAATGGGTGTTACACTTAGGTGTGCCAATGTGTGCCCTAACACCAACCTATTATTAATAGCTAGCACTGCGTAGCCTACATCAGAAGATTTATGCAGACTGCTATTGTTGTTACCACACTGTAGTTTTTTTTCTTCTTTTTTATATAATAAATAATTACACAATGCATCTGTTTTCAAGCCCCTTACATAAAGTTTGTTACTGTACATCATTATCTTGCACTCCTTTTGATTGTGGTATAATTAATTGTGTTTAAGGTCACTGTGAAGTATGCAACATCTACATCAATAAGACAGATCACTGGGCCATATGAAAAAGTAACTGATAGGCTGGTTCATCTATTCTACATCAATAAGACACATTACTGGGCCATATGAAAAAGTTGCAGATAGGCTGTTTCGGGGCCAGTACCACAGACTCCCACCTGCTCTAATGAAGATCCCTGAAATAAAAGAAGGATGATTGCTGAAGTGCTGAAAGAAGTAAAGGAGGAAGTAAAAAGACTAGTCAGTTGCAGATTTGGGTTCATCTTGCGATAAACCAGCCGGGAAGACTTGAAAAACTTGAAATGGACAACGGTTGAGTGGAGAGATCATGCGCCAACCTTTCTCAAATTCCTGCAGCAAGCAAGTCAAGTGACATTTGATGAACTCTCGAAGTGGAATTGATCAGTGGAAAGAAGAGGTCATTCAAGTGGAGAATGCCAGGAAATGGAATGGACACTCAATGTGCCGTGTCCTACTGGTGAATAAATAATAAAGATCCCCCTTTATTTGTATTAAACCCTTCAAAGATAAAATGAAATTATATTACATTTAATGCCACACATCTTTACCCTCATTCTAGAAGTGAACTGCTACAGTATTTGCTCAGCACCTTTTTTAACCATGTTCAATTATGTGTTTTGTTCAAAAGGGCCATGCTGCTTCAGGTCTAACTGAAGAATCTCTCTTGGGGCCACACAGCGATTCAGTGGAGAAGGTAATTGCCTAACCTCGATGTCTTTTCCACAATGTTCAATAACCATGGCTTGGATGCCACGATACATGTATAGCTTGGGAGCGTGTCGCTGTCACATTAACAGGTGAGTCAGTAGGATACAAAAGTGCAGAATCAAAACTCAAAGGGCCTTCGTGTCATGCAATATTTATATAGGTTGTTTTTACATCATACTTATACATCTAAATGGTAAATGATGCATTTATGTAGTGCATTTATGTAGTGCCTTTATCAAAGGATTTATGTAGTGCCTTTATCAAAGGCGATTTAACATGATTGTAGTCAACCATTCACACACACATTCATACCCCGATGTCAGAGGAAACCATGCAAGGCACCAACCTGCACATCAGGAGCAGTTTTGATTGATTGATTGAAGACTTCATTAGAAGTTTGCATAGGAAAAGGTACAGTTTCATGATGGTACAGTTCACTGGTACAAGGTCTACTAAAAGGAGATCCTAGAAAAGACTACGCTTATTTCCATAGGAAACCATTGAAGTATCTCATATAACATTGAAAGACAGACTGATAGAAGACAGTACTATGCAGTAGATAGTCAGGAAAAAAGGGGAAATATTAAAAAAAAAAAATTAAAGAAAAAGTAAAATGAAAAAACACAGTTAGGGGTTCAGAGTCTTGCTCAAGACAGTAACTCCGGGCGATCCCAGAATCGAAATGGCCAGGGTGCCAATATTAGGTTCTATTGACCAGCAGCCTTTTATATACCGGTAAGTTTTTATCATAAGAGGAAATGGCTGTTAAATGTGGACTTAATGTAATGTCTATAAGGCTTCTATTCTACCCATTTTCATAATGCAGTATGGGTTAAGTTTTTTTGTTCATGTATACTCCTGATGTAGTTAGTACTGTAGACATAAATCAGTTCATTGTACAAATTTAAAAATAACA
The DNA here is from genome assembly GCF_963921795.1 of Nannobrachium achirus. Lineage (NCBI taxonomy): Eukaryota > Metazoa > Chordata > Actinopteri > Myctophiformes > Myctophidae > Nannobrachium > Nannobrachium achirus. The sequence goes on from NC_137821.1 coordinate 58,672,273, forward strand.
TTTGGCTAAAATTTTGCCTCATTTGTTTCCCAGGGTATCCAACGTTTTGCTCCATTCCAAGTGACGATCGACAACCTGGACCGTGCTGTTACACCTCACATTGTATCAATGGAGCATCAAAGAATCGACCATTGGTTACTTATGGTTGCGAACCAGGAGCGGGTCAACGCTGCTCATCTGTAGGGATGGGTATCGAGAAGCGGTTCTTGTTGAGAACCGGTTCCCTGTGGATCGATTCCTTGGAATCGTTAGCCAAAGTCCTTAACGATTCCGTTATCGTTGCCTGCATATGCGCGATGACATCACACACGCTGCCTTGTTTTGTTAGAGCGCAGTCAACATGTCATCCAAGCAGAAGCGTTCTAAAGTCTGGCTCTATATTTCGCAAGAATGTACATGTTAATGTCACGGTAAAATCGATCTCTTTCGAACGACCATCATTTCGACCGGAGGGTTAGCGACTCACTCCACAGAGGTTAGGGTTAGGGTGAGGGTTAGAGTCGGGTGTTGAAAAGATGACATGTAGTAACAGTGACAAGCTCCCAATGTCACACTGGCATTGGCTGCACCTGTGTGCTATGCTAGTTTTGATAATGAGACAGCTTTCCTAGTTCAGTTGTTACTCAAGCTCACTGCATGAACGGACAAGTCTTCCCGTTCTGCGTCCGAGTTAGGGTCGTTTCACACTCTAATAAGGAGCCTAACTAATTTCGGTTCGGGAGGGCTCCCCAACCCAAAATTATTTAGATTCGGGGGGAGTTCATCCATACTTTCTTAACGGCTAGTGCCAAAGTTGCATGTAAATATTGGAGGTCTGTGGCATGAAAATACATATCTGACTGGCCCTCGCGGCTGCACGCTGGAGGTCCAGTGAGCAGCAGCGCAGCGTCGGGGTCTCTCTGTCTCTCTTATGACTCTCACACACGCGCAAGCTCCGTCGAAAACACTGAATCTACAAGCTCACATTATAGACGTGCCGCCTTGCTGCATGCATCACAGTCACAATTCGTCGCGGAGCTTGCAGATCGGCTATAAACCATAGAAACAGGCTATCAAAACGGAACACTAGCAAAGTTGTGTTTACTTTAAGCTCTTCTTTCCTCTTGAAAACGGTCAGCGAGACGCAGCAAAGCTGTGTGTGTGTGTGTTTGTGTATGTGTGTGTGTGTGTGTGTGGGGGGGGGGGGGGGGGGGGGGGGGGGGCGCGTCGCGCGTGCCTCCACTCTCCAGCCATAGTGAGAACCAGCTGACAATGTATCCGCTATACAACGCTCAAATCACGGCCACACAAGCATTTGGAAGTCGGCGTGTCTCCCTCCCAAATTACCGCTGTTTCCTTGGCTTCATAGCCGAGAAAATGAAATTGAAGCTGGGCTGAATGAATGAGAAGACACCGCTGAGTACCAAAATTAAGTCGGGAGGTCACAACATTTCTGCAGCACCGTGGAGCCGAGTTTATTCGGTTGACACCCCCCGAACCGGGGACGACGACCCATATTTGGGTTTGGACAGTGCCGAACCGAACTTAGTTAGGCTCCTTATTAGAGTGTGAATCGACCCTTAGACGTGCCCTAAAAAGTTTGTTTTGCAAGCCACCGCCTCCCACGTTCTTACAACAAAACTGGCTGCATGTCCAATGTGCTCAGTGTTGCAAAATGCTCTCCTATACATCAAATGTGCAAGAAAGAAAAGCGTGTAAATCCGTTGATCCAATCTGTAGAAGACAGTGATTCTGCTTGTAGCTGTGTACAGCAGCAGCTCCGCAAGCTTCACAGCCGTGTTATAGAGTACACAGTAAAAAAAATTACGTTGTGCCTTCACATTCTGAGCACTGCAAAAACAGGACGTTGGATTGAGCACACTGTAAAAACTAAACTTTTTTGGCGATACATTTAAATAAAAACTACAAAAAGAAGAAAATGACAGGAGGAGCATATGGAGGGGAGGAGGTAGAAAAGACCATTGGCCACTATTTCTGACCAGCCCCCAGCATGGCTGCAAGCACTGTACTATAGCACAATACATGACCACTGTGTATGCTGTGCATCATCTATTCAGAGAATATCATATAAAAGAGAATGTATCTTAAATGAACCCATTAGTACTCTTTCTCCCACCCCCTTGCCCAAAGAGAATCAATAAAATAATTGATAAGGAATCGGATCAATAAGCATAACTGGAACCGGAATTGCTCAAATCTTAACAATACCCATCCCTACACATCTGTCACAAGATGTCAGATCATTATCTCTCGTCAATGTACCGTTCAAGTATACCGTAATTGCCTGCAAATTGAGTTTCAGGAACTGATTGGTAGAGTTAGTCTCCCACTTCACGTCATTAGAGAACTTCAGAGAAAATGCCTAGTGGCACCTACCTCATGAATATTCATGTGAAATGGCCCTAAAATTCAGATAATACCGCTGGGTTTACTGGATGTGGATACAAAATAAATCCATTGACATGATCCGAGCTACAGCATGTGCTACATCAATGACGGATATGTCTCATATGTGCCTGTTGACAATGACAACACCAAATTGAAGCCAGCTGTGAAGGTTATTGTCACAGGAGACAAAGCAGAACTCTGATCGTGCTCTAAAAGATCTTGATAACAGCAAGACAGTGTATGAGAGAAACATTGGCATTGTTAATTCTGTTGCTGACTTTCATTGCAGCATGTTTCCTCCAAATCAGAGATTGGCATGTTGTAACTGACAGGCGAAATGTAAACGCATCAGCACTGGGAGACCATTTTAGAGCAAATTATGCATTCATCAAGGATGTCACAGATGCCCTCCAAACCACGGCTACTTTGGACTGCTTTGTGTGATAAGTGGGACAGGTGTGTGCAATGGCAGTTCCACATTAATCAGTGGGCACCACCCTTTTAAAAATGGCATAGTAGGAGTTTGTACAGGCAGAGAGAGACTGCGTTTGTCCAGGTTGCCTGCTTCACGCTGCTGGCGGTGTGTTGCCTTGTGTTTGCTCTCGAGGCATAATGACATTCATTTTGGATGGCTGTTCTTGTTACCCTTTTTTGTTTGTACAGTCTATGCTGCTACTTAATTTGTGTTGCCCCAGTGGCTTTAAACTAACTTCACCCTATTAGTTTTAAACCGCTGTCCCTGACTTTGTCATTGATGGGTTGTTGTGGCTACGACAGAGATATTCTTGGTTAATGGTTATTCCCCAGATGGGGTCCACCCTATGTTCCCCAGGTTCTATGTTCCCCACTTACCCCCCCCCCCCCCCCCCCCCCCCACCCCCCCAAAAAAAGTTCCATATCAGTGGGACTGGTTCAAAATGGCTTATTAGGTGTCTGTACAGGTGTCTGTAAAAAGGTTCTATGTTCCCCAGGTTCTATGTTCCCCACCCACCCTCCCCACAAAAGGGTTCTATATTCCCCTCTCAAGCAAAAACAGGATCTACTGTATGTTCCATAGGTGCCCAGATGTATCCACCCCTAAGTGCCCACTCGTCTATGTGCCCACTCATCCAAATGCCCACGTCCCTATTGCCCAGATGTCCAGGTGCCCACTCGTCCAGAATGATGCCCAGACATAACAAAAGTATGTTGTCCAGATGTCCCTAGTGCCCCCTGTCCCACTAGTATTTGTAATCTCTCCCCATTATTGGGTGTTTTGAGTTGTTATTAATTATTATAAAGGAATGTTTCCTGCATTTTTGGATAAGTAGGGAACATAGAACCTATTTTAAGTTGAGCGGGGAACATGGAACCTTTTTTGTGGAGGTAAGTGGGGAACAAGCTGGATAAGCTGGGAACATAGAACCTTTTTTGGCGCTTAAATGGGGAACATAGAACCTGGGGAACATACCGGTAGTTACGGTCCCCAGTGATCTTTTGCCGTGTCTTTAATGCCAAGTTTAATGTGTGTGCATGGGCCTAACACAATGAGTCCATCTGAGTGCAACTGCCAAGCTTAATATCTGTACCTTAGCTTTAAGTAACCTATTTGGTATAGTTTTAATCAGTAAAAATGTTAATACTTTGTACTTTTCTCCATGAATGTAAATAAAGTGGATTTTTGCATTTGAAGCCAACCTCTTATTGTTCACTAAAACTGAACACTTACCTCGGGTCTCTCACCCTGTAATTGAGAGGCGTCATCTAAACTGTGTATAGGAGTACTAGGTGACTCCATCTGGTTACATTTGGACTAGACACGTGCAGGATTTGCCCAAACAAAACACCCCACCAAGTCATTTCAGCTCTCCATTAGAGAAACAGCAATGGTTTGACACTCAACTTGGCATACACCAACACGGCGTTCTGTCATCAGCGCGTCATAGCTGGGGGCGGAGTCAAGCGTGGGGGAAACAGAGCACCCACCCCCATTAGTAGAATGGGTATTTCCGTGTTTTCAAATCCGATTTTTTAATATTATAGCGATGTTTTAATTAATTGCAATGTCTTACATTGATTCCGTGGTTGCCAATGGACAAAAAATGATGCATTTAAAATTAAACAGCATTGGGATTAAATACTGTCTGATATTATTAAGGACTGGTCGCATCATCAAAGACCATGGGTTATCTAGACTATCCGTCTGGTATTAGACACTGTTACATTTTCTATATGATAAATTAAACTTATCATATCAAAAAACGAAAAGCATTAATTAATCAATGATGGTTATAGAGCACATTAAATTAATTCCAGTTGTCTACAGCCATTAACAGCTTGTTATCATAACCATAACCCTCATGAACAAAGGCTTCCAACAGAGCAAAACTCACAGATCTACAAGGTCACAGCGCAACATGTTTTAAGCTTGTAGATCGGTCATTTTCGAGTAAAATATTTTATGTTGATGGAATAATGCACAGGGCTTAGTAATATTGTATGTAGATGGAATAATGCACAGGGCCTAGTAAAGACCGCTGGCGAACTCTTGTCAACTAGGGCCTTGTGTCCACCAATATTTTTCCTTGGTGAAAAACGTAATGCGCACATGTGTGTGCAAGGTGCATAAATACATGTTTACATTGAGCAAATTCCAAACTTACACTGTGCTCAGCAAAGAATAATGAGACAGCAACTTAGTGAGACAGCAAGAAACTCACCCAAGATGTTCTTGAAGCAACTGACATGGGCCGCTGCTGCATGGCTCAGCTCAGGGCGATTTGCCTTGTTGCACAACGGTGCAAACGGGCATCACAATCGCGGTGCTGTCTCTGTCTCCCGACAACCAGACAACCGTCTCCAACATTTTGTTTCTGTATTCACGATATTCCTGGCCATTCTATGGAGGCTGCCATTTTCCTTTTACAGAGGGCGCTGGAGCATTTTTAAACATCTTTTCACTTCCTCCCAAGTCGAAGAACAAGAGATCCCAAGGAAGTGACAGGGAATTGTCTGTTGCCAGATATTGCCAGAGACAAGCGGCCAGGTCTATGAATAATAAGCCCAATAGAATTAACTAGGTTCAGTTTTACTACTTTACATTTACATTTGAAAATAGCAGATCAGCAAGCTCACAATGTGTCACATTGTGACACATTGTGAGCTTGTATATTTGCTATTTAAAAAATATAGAGGAAAGAAAAAACGAAAATAATTTTAATATTTTTGAAACATTTTAACAACACAAATCTGTGTGGCGGTCCCTGGCACCACATATTTTCAGATGGGGGTCTGCGACTGGACAAATCTGTTAATCTGGGGTCCTTGATATGAAAAGATTTGGGAACCACTGGTTTAAAAAATATTAGAAAGTAGCCTAAGCCCAATAAACAACGACACCAATTGCTTATTATAAGCAGACATGGCAACACCGGTTCATTCAGAGCCAAGAGCCCAGAGCGCCTCTACTGACACTTTAATGCAAGGACACAGGAAACCAAATGATGTTTTTTATTTTCTTTCAGGATATGAACAGGAAGCCGGGGGCGGGGCCAGGAATATCGTGAATAGCCTATTCTGTAAACAAATGGCAAGATGTTGTATTACTGTTATATCTTGTTTACATTTATACAAGATTACAATTATTGCGGGCTTGTCTGAAAGGCGGGAACACTACGTTATCTTCATTATTTATAGAGTTCCGTCGCGTGAGCTCCGTCGCAGAAAGTACAGCCAATAAGGTGCGGAAAACCTGGGAGTGGTGTTAGCTGGAGTATTGGTTACGCTGCAGAATATAGTCACGAGCGAGCCCACACTGTTTCGTAGGAACAGTATTTCTAGTTTGTTATTAGTAACTCAACTCAGCCTTGCGACTAATAGTTGTTACAAGGCTATATATACTGTAGGTACAACATACTACTACATACTGTCTGTACAGTGTACAATACGACTGATTCTCACCATAAGTGGTTGAGTTTTCACTGGGCGAAGTGAATAGTCCCCCTTCTTTGCCTTCGGGAACAGAAGTGCCCATCTCAGCATACCATCTTTACTCACTGCCTGCATGCGTCCACTGTTCTCACTGTAGTGCATGGCAGCAAGATATGTTCTAATGCAAACATAGAGCATGTCCCTGAATAGTAATGCAACACCTTTCATAGGCCCCTTGTCCACTGACATGTCCCAACACCACACCACTCCATACCGCCCACTTGTGCCAGGTTTTCCACTACAAGGACCTGGGTAGTGAAAGTGGTACTAAACGTGGTACTAAAAAGTATCCACTCACTCCAGAGTAGGTCTGAGCTAGGCCAAACAGGGCCAAACACTTCATAATGACTGATCACTCACTGACTTTTCATTTAGACCACCAGGATATAGTTTGAAATACATGATAATAGATTCTATTGTGTAACAACCACTATTATAATCTAAATTATTATAGTGTATTATAGTTATCATAGTAATACATTAATCTTTATAGTGTATAATAATCACAGTTATAATCCAGTATAATGTATTATACTTAAGATAGGTGTAATACAAATGTATATTGTATTATAATCACAGTTAAAAGGGTCAATTTGTTTCTTAGATACATTTCTTCGTACTTTTGTGTAATGGAAAATGTAGATATTTTTATGTGGTGTGGAGTGGTGTGGTGTAGTGTAGTGTTGTGTGCAGCTAAAGCTGCAGTCAAACATGGGCCTAATATACTAATCTTTTCACCATAACATGTTCTAAATGTACTGCCTACCTGGCATGCAGTCCTGTGTAAGAGAAGCATGAGTGTTTTGGAAGGAAGTGCAGGATCAGTGAATGATACGCCCAGGGAAAACATTAAACTGTTTGCACAAAAGTAAAAATTAAACTGTTTACACAAAAGTAGTGAAAACAGCTGATCTACAAGCACACAATGCCTCGCACCGCGAGGCGTTGTGTGCTTGTAGATCTGATGTTTTTTTTAGTTTAAATCATTTTTAAAATGATAAATACAAAAAAAAACGGTTTTGGACATACAAGGTTTCCACCCGACAACGACAAAATATAACTCATGTAATTGGCCCACTGGCTAGTCACTTGTCATGATCTGAAATGGCAAATCTTTGAGTAGCAGCAGCGCTATAGAGAGAGATCTCTCTCTATAGCGTGCAATGAGGGCCTCTCCAACTCTTTTTCCCGGGCTGAATCAGGGGCACAGCACATCCCTGGATACGCCTCTAAACTTGATGTCTGGTGGTGGGAAATGTCCTTAGAAATCAAAGTGCCCTGGAGAATCTTCTCTACACCAACTGAGCTGGCAGAGTCTGAGGGAGCAGGGTTCAAACACAATAACTTTTCACACACCAGGGATGCACTATTAACATGACGGCACCAGTGGAACTGGCAGGTCTGTGTGTTGCTCCTGAAGATGATGAAGCACAATCTGCCATTTGGCCAAAATCATGTCCCGGTCTTCTTGCACTGACTAGCTTTGACTGTTATGGACACTTATGTTTGACACTATATTGATAAGATGTGCTTTAAGTATTGCTTTTTGCTTTTTTAAGTATGGCTATTACAATTATGAGCGTTGACTGTTTTGACACTTTATGCATTTATTCTCTTTTTTGTGTACCTTGCTCTTTTACTGTACACTGTACAATATTTTTTCTTTTCATAATTCTCTGTAACTTTAAACTGCTGTGCTGCCTCCAGGCGACTGATTTCCCCCCTTGGGATAATAAAGGTATCTATCTTCTTCTGTGCTTGATCCAGCAGACCAGTACAGATGGTTGATGATGGATATTTATATTAGATCTAACAGACCAGTATGATGGTTGATTATGGATTTTGTCCAAAGCCCAACATCTATGCTTTCCCTCCTCATGGCCAGCGCCTCCATCTTCTTTCCTACACAAAGTACATGTGATTTTCATTAGTCTAAAATCCAAAGATTCTTCTACAATTTGTTTAGATGGTGAGTGGTAGCCTACAGTTGTTTTTTTGTGTGTTGATTCACTAATTAAACCACCCATTTTCAACTATGTCATTAATATACCTTTGAGTTGTTATGTGGAAATAAGAAGAAAAAAAAAGTCCCCCCTTCTGTGTTGCCTAGAACTAGTGGAATGATTTGGGGGTTTGTATTGCAAAGTACAGTGGTGTGATGTCATCACTGTGTACTTTCAATACAAACTCAAAGGTATATTAATGACAGTTCAATGTTGAAAATGGGTGGTTCTCCCCTTTAACACAAGCACTGCAAATGCCCATTACATCAAACCTTTTGTAATATGCCATATTATGTCAAAACCATGGTGGACTCCTTGCCACTTCTCCCCGACCCACTTTGCAACCTGACGGTTTGTGTCAGTGATGAGGGTCCCGACACGTCCAGGAACTCCTTGATCCTCTGCAGTCCCACCACTTCACACCATGATGAGTTCTTCACCTCATTTCTAGGGAGCTCGTTCATTTTGATTTATTTGATTTATCCTGTCCAATATTGAGCGTTTTCTAATATTTTGTGGGAAGTTGTTGCGACTGTGAGTTTGTGGCAGACAACCATCTATGAAGATGACAATTAACACAAGTAAAACATATTTTGACTATCATCATTCATGCATTCATTTATTCATGTGCAATACTTGAGTGCCTCTTGATTGTTTAGACATGATGTCATGGGATGCTATATGATTGATAACAAGCTTGATAAGCCCAGAGCTTATTGATACCGGGTACTCAATCAATACATTTGCTATCGAGTATGTAACAGGCTGGTGTTTCAAGCTCCATCCCTACTCCTTACTCTAGGAGAGAACAAACAAAACAAAACACGACATATTGACTTATGAACTGAATCTAAATGAGAGACCAGATGGATCAGTCATCACAGGTCGCTGAGCAATTTACAACTTGAAAATAACATAATTACGTATCTGTACAATGTGGACATCAATAATTGGGTTGATTCTCTGCTCAATAACATTGACCGTTCCAGACTTTGCACAGTGACCAGGGCTGTCCTCCTTCCATCTCCTGACAACACCAGTGCTCTAGCCATCTCTTTAAGGGACGCGATGATGTGACTTTGCTCATCCCTCCAGAGATTGACAATGGCAGACACAAGGTGTGCTTTCTGGTGCCTAAAGAATGTGTTGTGATGGATGGTCATCACTTCCATAATGTTGAGCATTCATAGGGCTTTGGCAGGCATGCTTCCTGAGACAAGAATGGCAGCAGAGAGCAGCAAATTCCCAGCTGCAATCTTCCCAATCTTCGGCTGGCTCGTCCACTCTTTCATATGGCTACAAGAATTGCAGCACTGTGTGATGTAGACCGCTGTACCATTTACTCTGACTTTGCCACACAGGTTTCGAAATGGGTCATTAGCTGTGATTCAAAGACTTTATACTTCTTGTCCTTCACAGGACCTGGATCAGCGGTTTCTGGCTCTCTGGAAAAGAAACACTTCAAAATTAACCACTGGGATAAACAGTAAAAATAGCAAATGTACAACTTCAAAACACTTTAACAACGCATGAAGAGCTTGACGATTTGTGTAGAGATGTAGTGTTCAATGGAAACAGAAGGATGTCGAATAATAGACTCCCATACTGCATATGTAATTAGAATAAACTGTATTGGGTAAACTATATAAAGTAGGGTATGTCCTTTTGTACTGCAGACCAGGCACATAGATGTGTAACATCTTAGATGGATAAATGCTCTCCCCCAGGCCAAGAGGTTCTAAAATACATTTTGGCTTAGGTCACCCCTGTAAATAATGTTTTAATCTACAGCATCCCAGAATTACATTTACTGAAATATGTAAATATTCCCCCCTAAAATACAACATGTCTTGAAGAATATCTGTTTCCATCATGACAACTTTATACTTGATGTTTAACCATGTGAACCCCAGTACTCTCATTCTGGAGGGAACATTCACCCAAAATAGCTGATCTACATGCTCACAATGTGTTGCTGTGAGCTTGTTGTAGATCATCTATTTTTGGCAAAGAGATCTGGTGTGGATTGAAAAAGAACGGACTGTCTAAGACAGGTTAAACTGAAGAGATATTAGAGATGGGATTTATGGCTCTTTGAAGTGAGCCGGATCTCTAGCATCCGTTCCTTTCAAAGAGCCGTTCAAATGACTGGCTCATTTTAGTTAATAGTTTTACTTTGTAGATTCTAATTAGCCTACAAATCAATTCAACCCTATAGGCCTATACATTTAGGCCATATATACATTTCCGCCATTTGAGAATAGCTGATCTACAAACTCACAATGTGTCGCGGACCCCGGTGTGACGCATTGTGAGTTTGTAGATCGGCTATTTTCAAATGATTTTTCTAAATTTTATTCATTGGAAAACATGTGAATGAGACATTCTCCATAATGAGTACTTTCTTAGGTACATTTGATACCAATACACGTGAACTTTTACTCAAGTACATTCTAATTTCAAACTTCTACTTGTTGCAGAGTATTTCTACATTGCAGCATTGATAGCTACTTTAAATCAAGTAAAGAATTGGAGTACTTTTTACACCACTGTTGAGTGTTCATTTAGAAAGGAATGGCTCCCTCCCCCCTATACTGCGAACTGGATCCCATCGTTCATTCCAAAGAGCCGTTCAAAAGACTCGATTCGTTCACGAACGTCCCATCTCTAAGAGATATGGATTCATTTAATTTAATATCAAAGTAGCCATTTCCCCCATATGGCCTAGGACGAAAACAGAAAGCATGTCACGATGGTGTTCACTATTTAACATATAGAAATGTGGGATTTCATATTCACTTACCGACCGCATGCCCATTGTATTCATCCCAGCACTAACTGTGGGAGAGCGAGTAGGTGGCTTTTATTGTCCTTCCTCTTCTGGCTGGCACAGGTGCGGGGTGATCAGTCTGATGAAGCAGGTAAGTGGGGAAGTACCGCCCTTCAATCTCCTGTCCCAGCCTCCTCGCTCTCCCGTCCAGGGTGCGTTTCACCGAGGTGCAGAGCCTACCTGCGGGGCGGTGTCCCTGTGAATCGCCACAGCATGTATTCATCTTAATGATGTGTGTAAGCTCAAAGGAGCTGACCCCTCTTCAATTTTAAAAGACCTTTCCCTGTAATTAATCTTTTTTTAAGGGAAGCCGTTTGTGTTCCTGTTATGGTTAAAGGTGTATTCAATGATAATGAAAGTGGCCGGGGGTCATCTTGTCCCTTACTGGCCTTATAGCGTGGAAATGTTTAGTTTTTTATAGATTTTTACACCATTATAATGTTGATCATTAGATCCAATCACTGAATATCAGTAGGCCTACGTCTCCAGCTTCAGGATATGTATGATACTGATTTACTACGAGACTGTGTGTTTGAGTTCAGTAGTTTACAAGGCATTTAGCAGACGTTCTTAATTCAGAGCGACTGTGGTTCTCAAAACTTTTATTTTGACCATCATAACTAAACATCATAACATAACTACGGCCATACATACTCTACCCTGATTGGTCGAGGACTGGCTGGCCACCTCTGAAAACCAAATATAGCTATGCTCGCAATGGTGGAAGTCCTTATATGGTCAGCACACATTCTAGTGAGGAGAATGAATGGAAAATGTACCAATTATATTTGTATTTGAATGAAATACAGTCACTGAATATACCTTTAAATACATGGTCAAATACAAGCCAGTAACATATTTGGAGCTAAATACATCATCAATGGGTGTTACACTTAGGTGTGCCAATGTGTGAACACCAACTCATTATTAATAGCTAGCACTGCGTAGCCTACATCAGAAGATGTATGCAGACTGCTATTGTTGTTACCACACAGTAGTTTTTTTCTTCTTTTTTGGAGCGGTGAAACGCTCCCAATAGACAGGTATGTCTGTGGGTGGGTGGCTGGGTATGTCTGTAGCCTGGCAATACCTTGAGTGGCCACACTCAAGGAGGGGCGCTGTTGTGCAGGCACACACACACACGCACGCACGCACGCACGCACGCACGCACACACACACGCACACACACACACGCACACACGGTATAGCTGCTCAGATTCACCGCTCCACTTCGAACCGAGGTTTGATTTTTTATATAATAAATAATTACACAATGCGTCTGTTTTCAAGCCCCTTACATAAAGTTTGTTACTGTACACCATTATCTTGCACTCCTTTTGATTGTGGTATATTTAATTGTGTTTAAGGTCACTGTGAAGTATGCAACATCTACATCAATAAGACACATCACTGGGCCATATGAAAAAGTAACTGATATAGGCTGGTTCATCTACATCAATAAGACACATCACTTGGCCATATGAAAAAGTAGTTGATAGGCTGTTTTCGGGGCCAGTACCACCTGCTCTAATGAAGATCCCTGAAATAAAAGAAGGATGATTGCTGAAGTGCTGAAAGAAGTAAAGGAGGAAGTAAAAAGACTAGTCGGTTGCAGATTTGGGTTCATCTTGCGATAAACCAGCCTGGGAAGCAGTGGCGAAATTAGACCTTATTCCCCATGGGTTTTCGGATCAAGGGGGCCCTGATCAAAGGGGCCCGGGTCTGTTGTCTTTGAGCGATCTAAGCGCAAACTACAATGATTAACCCTAATATATTGGAAATTACTAAATACATATAATATCCAAGTATGAATTTATGTAGATATGGGCGCATTGGGCGCATTAGGCACCAACCAGCTCATCAGGAGCAGTTAGGGGTTCAGAGTCTTGCTCAAGACAGTAACTCCGGGGGAGCCCAGGATCGAAATGGCCAAGGTGCCAATATTAGGTTCTATTGACCAGCAGCCTTTTATATAAGTCTTTATTATAAGAGGAAATGGCAAGACGTGGACTTAATGTAATGTCTATAAGGCTTCTATTTTACCCATTTTCATAATGCAGTATGGGTTAAGTACAATACACTACTGTGTCATTGTTATTCATGATCAACAATCAGAAGCTTATTCTCAAGTTCATATATTCATTTAGTTTATTTGAGCAGTTTGGGGGGAACTGACTTACTGGTTGCCAAATTTGTTTTTAATTTTTATGGGTCACTTAATATTTTGTTTTCTACATTTTGTCTAAACATTTTCAGAAAACATTCCCTCAAAATAGGATTTTCATGAATAACTATATCATGATTTAAGTGATTAATAAATAAACGTAATTTATTTCATGTATACTCATGATGTAGTTAGTACTGTAGACATAAATCAGTTCATTGTACAAATTAAAAAATAACATTTGGCTAAAATTTGGCCTCATTTGTTTCCCAGGGTATCCAACGTTTTGCTCCATTCCAAGTGACGATGGACAAGCTGGACCGTGCTGTTACACCTCACAATGTATCAATGGAATCATAAATTGTTGCGCAGGTTCTCCAAGATAGCGCCGCCCATGGCTGCTGTGGTGACTGCGTGTGTTGAGTTCTGTCGGTGTTGTTTTTGTGTTTGTTTGTTTTTGTTTTTATTTATGTTATATGTGAAAACATTGATTTGAATGCAAAAAATTAGTATGCCAAAGCAAATTCCTACGTGTATTACACAATGGTTAATAAAGTAATCTGAATCTGAAAATCATCGACTACCATTGGTTACTTATGGTAGCCAGTGGTGAAAGTGAGCCGGAACGGCCGGAACCCCCGTTCCGTTAAAACATTTGGGGCCGGAACGGCGTTCCGTTAAGAAGAGGAGAAGCCAGCTGTCAAAATCCCATGTTAAACAACCTGCCACAAACGCACGTCCAGGAAGAAAACAATAGCCTACACTAAAGTCAGATTAACATACAGTACACAAGTGTTACTAGTTATATTTTCTGATAAAGTGCTTCTAAATTATTCCCGTGGGTTTGTGTAGGTCAGTGTGATTCAGTCTGTTTGCGTTTCAGTGTTTGTTTGACACGGAGCGGGTAGAGGTGGGACGTTCGCGAACGAATCGAGTCATTTGAACGGCTCTTTGAAATGAACGATAGGATTCGGTTCACAGTATAGGAAAAGTACTCAATTTCTTTACTTAAGTAGAAATATCAATACTGCAATCAAGTAGAAGTTTGGAATGTTAATGTACTTGAGTAGAAGTAAAAAAAAAAAAAAAAAAAGTATTGATATAAAAATGTAGGCCTACGTCTTTTGAACGGCTCTTTGAAAGTAACGGATCCCAGAGATCCGGCTCACTTCAAAGAGCCATAAATCCCATCTCTAGGAGGACTCGTGTCTGTGCCTGCATGTGGCCATAAATGCAGAATAGACCAAAATGATTCAATTCTGCATCTGGGAGATGTAGTGGAGTAGAATTAAAAGTATTGGAAATACTCCAGTAAAGTAGGCTAGGATATACTTAAAACCTGTACTTAAATACAGTACTTTAGTAAATGTACTTAGTTACTTTAGATAACTGGTTATAATAATATTAATAATAATATATAGCCTATAATAATATAATAAATATAATAATAATATATATATTATGCTTACCCTTCTGTATGGAACAATTAACAATATGAAGAGGCTTATTATAGAAGGGCAGCGTGGGCCTCCCAAAATGCAGTTTTCTATGCATTTCAGGGGTTTTGGGGGATTAGAGCCTCCCAAAAAAAATCGGCCGCGCAGCTTCGCCACGCGGCCAATTTATGACAGTTCCGGCAAGAATTTCAAACCACTTTCACCACTGATGGTAGCGAACCAGGAGCTGGTCAACGCTGCTCATCTTTAGGGATAGGTATCGAGAACCGGTTCTTGTTGAGAACTGGTTCCCTGTGGATCGATTCCTTGGAATCGTTAGCTAAAGTCCTTAACGATTCCGTTATCGATGCCTGCATATGCACGATGACGTCACACACACTGCCTTGTTTTTTTAGAGCGCAGTCAACTTGTCATCCAAGCAGAAGCGTTCTAAAGTCTGGCTCTATATTTCGCAAGAATGTACATGTTAATGTCACACACTCTTTTGAACAACCATCATTTCAACCGGAGGGTTAGCGACTCACTCCACGGAGGTTAGGGTTAGGGTGAGGGTTAGAGTCAGGTGTTGACAATGACATGTAGTAACAGCGACACGCTCCCAATGTCACACTGGCATTGGCTGCACCTGTGTGCTATCCTAGTTTTGATAATGGGAAAGCTTTCCTAGTTCAGTTGTTACTCAAGCTCACTGCATGAACAGACAAGTCTCCCCGTTCTGCGTCCGGGTTAGAGGTGCCCTAAAAGGTTTGTTTTGCAAGCCACCGCCTCCCACGTTCTTACAACAAAACTGGCTGCATGTGCTCAGTGTTGCTAAATGCTCCCCTATACATCACATGTGCAAGAAAGAAAAGCGTGTAAATCCGTTGATCAAACTGTAGAAGACAGTGATTCTGCTTTAGCTGTGTACAGCAGCAGCTCCGCAAGCTTCGCAGCCATGTTATAGAGTACACTAGAATACACTGTAAAAAAAAACAGGACGTTGGATTGAGCACACTGTAAAAACAAAACTTTTTTGGTGATAAATTAAAATAAAAACTACAAAAAGAAGAAAATGACAGGAGGAGCATAAGGAGGGGAGGAGGTAGAAAAGACCATTGGCCACTATTTCTGACCAGCCCACAGCATGGCTGCAAGCACTGTACTATAGCACAATACATGACCACTGTGTATGCTGTGCATCATCTATTCAGAGAATATCATATAAAAGAGAATGTATGTTAAATGAACCCATTAGTACTCTTTCTCCCACCCTCCTGCCCAATGAGAATCGATAAGAGAATCGATAAGGAATCGGATCAATAAGCAGAACTCATCATCATCATCATCATCATCATCTGTTTTAAGTCCGCTTTCCAGGCACCGCTGGGTTGGACTGGCTTCTCACTATGGCTTTCTTCCACCTCATGGTCGATGCCGAGTGCCCTCATGTCAGCCACCACGGTCGTCTGCCAGGTCTTCTTAGGCCGGCCACTGGGTCTTGTCCCCTCTACGTTAGAGAACATAACTTTCTTCACCCAATCAGAACTGGAACCGGAATTGCTAAAATCTTAATAATACCCATCCCTACACATCTGTCACAAGATGTCAGATCATCTCTCGTCAATGTACCGTTCAAGGAAGACCGTAATTGCCTGCAAATTGAGTTAGTCTCCCACTTCACGTCATTATAGAACTTCAGAGAAAATGTCCAGTGACACCTACCACATTAATATTCACATGAAATGGCCCTAAAATTCAGATAATACCGCTGGGTTTACTGGATGTGGATACAAAAATAAATCCATTGACATGATCCAAGCTATGCGCCATTTCAATGACAAGGTATGTCTCATATGTGCCTGTTGACAATGACAACACCAAATTGAAGCCAGTTGTGAAGGTCATTGTCACAGGAGACAAAGCAGAACTCTGATCGTGCTCTAAAAGATCTTGATAACAGCAAGACAGCGTATGAGAGAAACATTGCCATTGTTAATTCTGTTGCTGACTTTCATTGCAGCATGAACTTCAATGAAGTCATTTTCAAAGAGTTCTATAATGTTTCCTCCAAATCAGTGATTGGCACGTTGTTTCACTTGAGGAATGTAACTGACAGGTGAAATGTAAACGTATCAGCACTGGGAGACCATTTTAGAGAAAATGATGCATTCTTCAAGGATGTCACAGATGCCCTCCAAACCACGGCTACTTTGGACTGCTTTGTGTGATAAGTGGGACAGGTGTGTGCAATGGCAGTTCCACAGTAATCAGTGGGACCGGTACCTGGTGTGTGCAATGGCACCACCCTTTTCAAAATGGCATATTAGGTGTCTGTACAGGCAGAGTTTGACTGTGTTTGTCCAGGTTGCCTGCTTCACACTGCTGGCGGTGTGTTGCCCTGTGTTTGTGCTCGTGGCATAATGACATTCATTTTGGAGCTCGGGACTAGAAGACAGAGCTGTCAGTGACGTGTGTTTGCACACAAGCTCAGAGAAGCAAAGATGGGTCATGTTTGTCTTCAATAGCCTAGATGGGTCAACAATCCACAAACTAGAGCCGTCCCTGTGTATGAGACACATGGGTCTAGAGATTGTGCCTGTTAGACGGTGAACCGCTGTTCTTTTTACCCTTTTTTGTTTGTACAGTCTATGCTGCTACTTTGTGTTGCCCCAGTGGCTTTAAACTAACTTCACCCTATTAGTTTTAAACCGCTGTCCCTGACTTTGTCATTGATGGGTTGTTGTGGCTACGACAGAGATATTCTTGGTTAATGGTTATTCCCCAGATGGGGTCCACCCTATGTTCCCCAGGTTCTATGTTCCCCACTTACCCTCCCCACAAAAAGGTTCTATATTCCCCAGGTTCTATGTTCCCCAGGTGCCCAGATGTCTCCGCCCCTAAGTGCCCACTTGTCAATGTGCCCACTCATCCAAATGCCCACGTCCCTATGCCCAGATGTCCAGGTTTGTTTGATTGATTGAAGACTTTATTAGAAGTTTGCATAGGAAAAGGTACAGGTGCCCACTCGTCCAGATGCCCAGACATAACAAAAGTATGTTGTCCAGATGTCCCTAGTGCCCCCTGTCCCACTAGTATTCGTAATCTCTCCCCATTATTGGGTGTTTTGAGTTGTTATAAATTATTATAAAGGAATGTTTCCTGCATTTTTGGATAAGTGGGGAACATAGAACCTATTGTAAGTTGAGCGGGGAACATAGAACCTTTTTTTTGTGGAGGTAAGTGGGGAACATAGGACCTTTTTTGGATAAGCTGGGAACATAGAACCTTTTTTGGGGGCTTAAATGGAGAACATAGAACCTGGGGAACATACCGGTAGTTACAGTCCCCAGTGATCTTTTGCCGTGTCTTTAATGCCAAGTTTAATGTGTGTGCATGGGCCTAACACAATGAGTCCATCTGAGTGCAACTGCCAAGCTTAATATCTGTACCGTAGCTTTAAGTAACTTATTTGGCATAGTTTTAATCAGTAAAAATGTTAATACTTTGTACTTTTCGCCATGAACGTAAATAAAGTGGATTTTTGCATTTGAAGCAACCTCTTATTGTTCACTAAAACTGAACACTTACCTCGGGTCTCTCACCCTGTAATTGAGAGGCGTCATCTAAACTGTGTATAGGAGTACTAAGGCCGGCTTTACACTGCCACTGAAATCTAGCCTGAATCAGAGTCACTTCAAAAGTGGAATCCGATTTTTTTTAAATAGTCTAAATCCAAACATGTCACATTCAGGTCACATGAAATCCGATTTTGAAAAACCACATCCAGAGGTAGTTTCAAATCCGATCCATATCGGATCTGAGGACATCTGACTCAGTCTGAAAGCAGCAACCACATCCACCCCATTGACTTATATGCAGGTCACATTCAAGTCACATCAAACTGGCCCAAGCGTCACTTGCTGTGCGAGCAGCGCGACCCGATCACGGCTGTAAATTACATCATTACAGAGCGCGAGTATTTACTATTTGAATACAGCGCACTGTGCACATGAGAAAAACAAAAGAGAAGAGAGAAAACACGTGAGCTAAACAGTGAAAACGAGAGAGAAGAGCGAAACACAAGAGTAAAGAAAAGAAGAGAGAAAAACAATATTAATGTGTGTTTACTATGGTCTATTATGTCGCATTTCCTGAACGTAATCAGAATGTAATCAACCAGCGTCGACGTAGTGATGTAACGTCATGACGCCTACGTCGTTACCACGGTAACCAAAGCATACATGTCGCCGCAGGGCAGCTTTGGGCTAACGCTGTCTGAATGCACAGATCAGATCTGTGTCACTTGCAAATGCAGTGTGAATAGTCGGGCCAAAAGATCAGATTTGAGAACAAATCGGATTTGGGCTGGATTTGACTGCAGTGTAAAGCCGGCCTAGGTGACTCCATCTGGTTACATTTGGACTAGACACGTGCAGGATTTGCCCAAACAAAACACCCCACCAAGTCATTTCAGCTCTCCATTAGAGAAACAGCAAGGTTTGACTCTCAACTTGGCATCATTGTGGAGAGCTATATTTTGAATGACCACGTAGCAACAATTTTCCCAGCACCAGCTCCAAGACCAAAGAGACAGCCTGAAACACAACACAAATGCCATTTAGATGAGTGTATCTATCCACCATTCGCTAATGCAAAATATCTCAAAAAACACTATGCTAGAGAGAAATGTCCAGGATTCGGTGAAGGAGGGGGATGCCGGCTATGGACATTTAAAATGCTTCATTTTAGACAGGCCGGTTGACATCGGTACAGCTTGGAGGCACTGAAACTCCAGTTAGATCTCCATGCTTTGCTTAGCCCGAGTGAGGCCCATAGACTGCGATGGAATAGGGCTGTGAATGTCAACGTAGGTGCTGGGAACAACACATCTCTGGACATGAATTGTGAGCACTACATACTCTATACGAAGGAGTGCGTTTCACTGATTGCCGCTAACATACATTTTGGCATTGTGCAGTCCATGAGCCAAAGTTTGGGAGAGACGAGGCTCATTCTGGACAACTTTAACCAAGCCTGTAAAGTTCTGTGTGTCAAGGAGACACACGGCTGCCAACCGTCCGTGTGCTGCACAAACTCCAGGTGTTCAAGCAGAAGCCAGGCAGGATATAACACCACTTTAAGGAACCAAATGCAATTCCTTTGAACAAAGGGTGGGGCTTGGGAAATGGATCAGTGAACATATTCTGAAGATTGACAGGCAGCTCAAGGCAAACAAATAATTTCAGCATCCTTCACATCTAGATTTTGAACGACACTGGTATCTAGCTTTCAGTCCTTGTTCCTTTTAAGCCCATATATGGAGGTCACTGATTTATTGCTTTATCTAATATCTATTTATCTTTCTCTACAAACCTACACAGTGCGTGTAGCTTACTGATCAGGCATCTTGGGATGTGGGAGGAGTCGGACCAGTGCAGTGGCTCCAGTTCACACACTGGGATTAGTGCAACAGGGCACTGAGGGGGAGACTTGGTCAGTGTGATCTCTTCACAGCTCGGCGAAACTAGTGTAATGATCATAAGGATCATAATGATACCATTCACAAGGATAATTCACACGATGAAGAATGCAAAATAATATGGTTCGTGGTTGTGCTTATCCGAACTGTGCAAATAAAATGGAACCAACATCCACACATTTCTACATATTACCATTACAATGTCCACAGACATTGAAACTGTGGCTCATTTTGTTTTGTCTACAGTACTCGTTATAGAAGTCTATGCATGATTCTAATCCCCCTCCACCCCAGTGATTGATACTGAAGGGTATGTGAGGAGACAATTCTAATGAGGGTCCAACGCATAGTAGGCCTAGCCATGAATAATAAGGGTCATTGAAAACAAACATTGATCATGACTGCTTTGTTGTACAGTTTAGATTGTTATGCAAAACTCCCAGTGCCATTGTTTGATTCTGGTAATGACAAATACATCTAGTGACTAGGCCTATCTGCAATCCCTTTAGATTCAAATTGAAAGACCTGTGTGTGAAACACACAAATGAATGATTGATGGGTTTGTCAAAGTCTATAAATATGGAAATGGTGGCATACAGTATGTTGTATAGACAGTGTTTTAGGTGTATTATTTTACATAGGCCTACATACTAAACAAAAGTATGATTTTGCAACACAGGGAGTATGTGTATATCTGGAAATTATGGGTAACATTTTTACAGTAGGCCCAATCATGAAACATTATTGATACATGTTCAGATGTATAATGTAATAATTTACACTCAAAGAGGAAAAGAAAACATTTTTTTTTAAATATTGACACAGATTATGAGACAAAGTAGTAGGCCTATTGCTGTAATTGTAAATGCTTGATAGTTGCATTATTTCGAACCATTATTATTCACATCAAACACAAGTTGAACTTGTCCAAAGAAAATTGTATTTACATTGAAAATAAAAAAGGTATAGGATAAAAAATCAACAAAAAACAAAAGTATACATATCCAGGGTTATTAGCCTATAGACTACCCTCAGATTTCTGCCAGGCCTACATATATGGGATCTGGAAATTATTGATGATGGATGTTATGAGCAGGTAAGTGATACAATAATAGCCTATCATAGTATCATTTCAAATGCCTCTTCGACTTCTTTGAAGCCAACATAAATGCCATCTGGAGATGGATTTATTCCTAACAGCTTGGAAGAGCCCTTCTGTTAAAGAGTATCTTCGTGAAGAACCCATGCACACGGTAGGCGACAAGTCGATATTGACTGAGGAGGGTCAATATCGTGAAGGCACCAGTGGAACTGGCAGGTCTGAGTGTTGCTCCTGAAGATGATGAAGCACAATCTGCCATTTGGCCAAAATCATGTCCCGGTCTTCTTGCACTGACTAGCTTTGACTGTTATGGACACTTATGTTTGACACTGTATTGATAAGATGTGCTTTAAAGGAGCTATAGTCAACTTTTTCATTGTAGGGCCGACACTTTGTTTACATCATAGTCTATAGACTAGAATGTAAACAAAGTGCCGGTCTGACAATGGCCAAAATGATTATTTTATCATTATTTTACGCTTTTTGTGGTAATTTTTTAATAGAAACACATACATGAAGCTTATTTTTTTATAAAATATTTTCGAAACATTATTTTTATTTTAGCATCCGTTTTTCAAGAAAAAGTTGACTATAGCTCCTTTAAGTATTGCTTTTTGCTTTTTTAAGTATGGCTATTACAATTATGAGCGTTGACTGTTTTGACACTTTATGCATTTATTCTCTTTTTTGTGTACCTTGCTCTTTTACTGTACACAGTACAATATTTTTTCTTTTCATAATTCTCTGTAACTTTGTATATAACCTTAAACTGCTGTGCTGCCTCCAGGCGACTGATTTCCCCCCTTGGGATAATAAAGGTATCTATCTTCTTCTGTGCTTGATCCAGCAGACCAGTACAGATGGTTGATGATGGATATTTATTGCGACCGTAGGTCGCATTTACTACCAAAACCTCCACCGGCTGTCTGTGAGTGAGTGAGTGAGTCACACGTCACACTTTTGCCCTGCTCATATCTCCACAACCATTGCCCCCATCCATGCCAAATTTTGCACACACACTCCTTGACTGCCAAACTACAACCTCCAAGGACCCCCGGAGCCCCAGGGACCCCCAGGTCCCTGGGGTACCCCCAGATGTAAAAAATGACCAAATGTGCTCACACGTCACACGTCACACTTTTTCCCTGCTTATATCTCCGCACCCGTTGACCCGATCCATGCCAGATTTTACACACACACACACACACACTCCTTGCCTGCCAAACTACAACCTCCAAGGACCCCCGGAGCCCCCCCCCAGATGTAAAAAATGACCAAATGTGCAAAAATGACCAAATGACCACCCCAACGGGGCTGCTCACGGGGAATTCCCGGGGACCACCCACTCCTGGTGCTCCAGAACGGATGCAAAAGTGGTGGCGCCCCCAGTGGAGGACCCCCTGCCACTGCAGCGCACATAAAATGCCGTAACTCGGCCTAGGAGCGTCCGGGAGAGCCGGGGCCGGTACCTATTCGTCCGCCAAGGCAACGCGGAGACCCCACCCCTCATTTCTCACATGGCCCTATTCTAGCGCCACCTTCAGGCCGATTTTTAAAACACATTTTTGGACACTGCTCCTACAGTTTTTGCCCTAAAATCACAAATATCACTACACAGCATGTCCACACTCATGTTATCAACATGGATCAGGAAGATTTTGGAAAAACACATTTTTGCCCTATTTGTGGAGATAAGCCACCTACGGTCGCTTATCTTCCGATTAGGGAGTCTTACTGGTATTAGATCTAACAGACCAGTATGATGGTTGATGATGGATTTTGTCCAAAGCCCAACATCTATGCTTTCCCTCCTCATGGCCAGTGCCTCCATCTTCTTTCCTACACAAAGTACATGTGATTTTCATTAGTCTAAAATCCAAAGATTCTTCTACAATTTGTTTAGATGGTGAGTGGTAGCCTACAGTTGTTTTTTTGTGTGTTGATTCACTAATTAAACCACCCATTTTCAACTATGTCATTAATATACCTTTGAGTTGTTATGTGGAAATAAGAAGACAAAAAAAAGTCCCCCCCTTCTGTGTTGCCTAGAACTAGTGGAATGATTTGGGGGTTCGTATTGCAAAGTACAGCGGTGTGATGTCATCACTGTGTACTTTCAATACAAACCTGAAGGTGACTTTTAATACCGATTTTGAAGGGTAGCAGCCTCCAGACCATCACCACCATATTCTGTTACAAACAAACAAACCAAATAAAAGATGCAGTATTACAACTTTGACAAAGTGTGCAATTATAAAGGACCTTTATCCAAGCTACGGTACACTTTGAATTCACCCATAAACATAGTCATGCTGAAGGAATCCAAGAAAGGCTCAGTGTCTTGTTCAACAACTTTTTAACACTAAGCCAGGAGGAGCCAGGAATGGAATCACTAACCTCCTGAGCCGCTGCTGACCCACTATCAACTGAGGGACACCAGCTAGTCTCCAATCCCATAACCCTCATGAACAAAGGCTTCCAACAGAGCAAAACTCACAGATCTACAAGGTCACAGCGCAACATGTTTTAAGCTTGTAGATCGGTCTTTTTCGAGTAAAATATTTTATGTCGATGGAATAATGCACAGGGCTTAGTAATATTGTATGTAGATGGAATAATGCACAGGGCCTAGTAAAGACCGCTGGTGAACTCTTGTCAACTAGGGCCTTGTGTCCAAAATTCAAATTCCAAACTTACACTGTGCTCAGCAAAGAATACTGAGACAACAACTTAGTGAGACAGCAAGAAACTCACCCAAGATGTTCTTGAAGCGACTGACATGGGCCGCTGCTGCATGGCTCAGCTCAGGGCGATTTGCCTTGTTGCACAACGGTGCAAACGGGCATCACAATCGCGGTGCTGTCTCTGTCTCCCGACAACCAGACAACCATCTCCAACATTTTGTTTCTGTATAGCCTATTCTGTAAACAAATGGCACGATGTTGTATTACTGTTATATCTTGTTTACATTTATACAAGATTACAATTATTGCGGGCTTGTCTGAAAGGCGAGAACACAACGTTATCTCCATTATTTATAGAGTTCCGTCGTGTGAGCTCCGTCGCAGAAAGTACAGCCAATGAGGTGCGGAAAACCTGGGAGTGGTGTTAGCTGGAGTATTGGTTAGCACGCTGCAGAATATAGTCACGAGCGAGCCCACACTGTTTCGTAGGAACAGTATTTCTAGTTTGTTATTAGTAACTCAACTCAGCCTTGCGACTAATAGTTGTTACAAGGCTATATATACTGTAGGTACAACATACTACTGTCTGTACAGTGTACAGTACGACTGATTCTCACCATAAGTGGTTGAGTTCTCACTGGGCGAAGTGAATAGTCCCCCTTCTTTGCCTTCGCGAACACAAGTGCCCATCTCAGCATACCATCTTTACTCACTGCCTGCATGCGTCCACTGTTCTCACTGTAGTGCATGGCAGCAAGATATGTTCTAATGCAAACATAGAGCATGTCTCTGAATAGTAATGCAACACCTTTCATAGGCCCCTTGTCCACTGACATGTCCCAACACCACACCACTCCATACCGCCCACTTGTGCCAGGTTTTCCACTACAAGGACCTGGGTAGTGAAAGTGGTACTAAACGTGGTACTAAAAAGTATCCACTCACTCCAGAGTAGGTCTGAGCTAGGCCAAACAGGGCCACACACTTCATAATGACTGATCACTCACTGACTTTTCATTTAGACCACCAGGATATAGTTTGAAATACATGATAATAGATTCTATTGTGTAACAACCACTATTATAATCTAAATTATTATAGTGTATTATAGTTATCATAGTAATACAATCTTTATAGTGTATTATAATCACAGTTATAATCCAGTATAATGTATTATACTAAAGATAGGTGTAATACAAATGTATATTGTATTTTAATCACAGTTAAAAGGGTCAATTTGTTTCTTTGATACATTTCTTCATACTTTTGTGTAATGGAAAATGTAGATATTTGTATGTGGTGTGGAGTGGTGTAGTGTAGTGTTGTGTGGTGTGCAGCTAAAGCTGCAGTCAAACATGGGCCTAATATACTAATCTTTTTACCATACCATGTTCTAAATGTACTGCCTACCTGGCATGCAGTCCTGTGTAAGAGAAGCATGAGTGTTTTGGAAGGAAGTGCAGGATCAGTGAATGATACGCCCAGGGAAGTGCTGGCCATTGGGAAAAGCGGGACAACTCCCGAACGGCCGGTTCATTCCCGGCCGGTACAGGCCGGCCATTAGGAAAACATTAAACTGTTTGCACAAAAGTAAAAATTAAATTGTTTACACAAAAGTAGTGAAAACAGCTGATCTACAAGCACACAATGCCTCGCACCGCGAGGCGTTGTGTGCTTGTAGATCTGCTGTTTTTTTTAGTTTAAATCACTTTAAAAATGATAAATACAAAACAAACGGTTTTGGACATACAAGGTTTCCACCCGACAACGACAAAATATAACTCATGTAATTGGCCCACTGGCTAGTCACTTGTCATGATCTGAAATGGCAAATCTTTGAGTAGCAGCAGCGCTATAGAGAGAGATCTCTCTCTATAGCGCGCAATGAGGGCCTCTCCAACTCTTTTTCCCGGGCTGAATCAGGGGCACAGCACATCCCTGGATACGCCTCTAAACTTGATGTCTGTGGTGGGAAATGTCCTTAGAAATCAAAGTGCCCTGGAGAATCTTCTCTACACCAACTGAGCTGGCAGAGTCTGAGGGAGCAGGGTTCAAACACAATAACTTTTCACACACCAGGGATGCACTATTAACATGAAGGCACCAGTGGAACTGGCAGGTCTGTGTGTTGCTCCTGAAGATGATGAAGCACAATCTGCCATTTGGCCAAAATCATGTCCCGGTCTTCTTGCACTGACTAGCTTTGACTGTTATGGACACTTATGTTTGACACTGTATTGATAAGATGTGCTTTAAGTATTGCTTTTTGCTTTTTTAAGTATGGCTATTACAATTATGAGCGTTGACTGTTTTGACACTTTATGCATTTATTCTCTTTTTTGTGTACCTTGCTCTTTTACTGTACACTGTACAATATTTTTTCTTTTCATAATTCTCTGTAACTTTGTATATACCGGTAACATTAAACTGCTGTGCTGCCTCCAGGCGACTGATTTCCCCCCTTGGGATAATAAAGGTATCTATCTTCTTCTGTGCTTGATCCAGCAGACCAGTACAGATGGTTGATGATGGATATTTATATTTGATCTAACAGACCAGTACAGATGGTTGATGATGGATTTTGTCCAAAAACCAACATCTATGCTTTCCCTCCTCATGGCCAGCGCCTCCATCTTCTTTCCTACACAAAGTACATGTGATTTTCATTAGTCTAAAATCCAAAGATTCTTCTACAATTTGTTTAGATGGTGAGTGGTAGCCTACAGTTGTTTTTTTGTGTTTTGATTCACTAATTAAACCACCCATTTTCAACTATGTCATTAATATACCTTTGAGTTATGTGGAAATAAGAAGAAAAAAAAAAGTCCCCCCCTTCTGTGTTGCCTAGAACTAGTGGAATGATTTGGGGGTTTGTATTGCAAAGTACAGCGGTGTGATGTCATCACTGTGTACTTTCAATACAAACTCAAAGGTATATTAATGACAGTTCAATGTTGAAAATGGGTGGTTCTCCCCTTTAACACAAGCACTGCAAATGCCCATTACATCAAACCTTTTGCAATATGCCATATTATGTCAAAACCATGGTGGACTCCTTGCCACTTCTCCCCGACCCACTTTGCAACCTGACGGTTTCTGTCAGTGATGAGGGTCCCGACACGTCCTAGAACTCCTTGATCCTCTGCAGTCCCACCACTTCACACCATGATGAGTTCTTGACCTCATTTCTAGGAATGGAGCTCGTTCATTTTTATTGATAATGAGGACCTTAACAACCCTGCTTATTGAGCCGGGCTTTTATCCTGCCCAATAATGAGCGTTTTCTAATATTTCGTGGAAAGTTGTTGTGACTGTGAGTTTGTGGCAGACAACCATCTATGAAGATGACAATTAACACAAGTAAAACATATTTTGCCTATCTATCATTCATTCATTCATTCATTCATTCATTCATTCATCCATTCATTCATTCATGTGCAATAAGTGTTATGTGCTAATAATGTCTTGATTGTTTAGACATGATGTCATGGGATGCTATATGATTAATAACAAGCTTGATAAGCCCAGAGCTTATTGATACCGGGTACTCAATCAATACATTTGCTATCGAGTATGTAACAGGCTGGTGTTTCAAGCTCCATTCCTACTCCTTACTCTAGGAGAGAATAAACAAAACAAAACACGACAATTGACTTATGAACTGAATCTAAAGGAGAGACCAGATGGATCAGTCATCACATAGTCTCGCGTAGCCAGACAACTATTCCACAATCTCTGAATGCTATATAGAGTCTGGAACAGCAGCTCCCTAACGGCGAGTATCGGAAACGGGCATTACCGTTCAATAAAATATATTTTAAAATGTCATTTCTGCTAAGCAGCAAGCTAAACATGCTTATATGATTTGTATTTATATAATGATAAATATGTGTAATGTGAGACTGAAACGGAAGTGACGTGGGGGCTTCACTTCCGCTTCATCTCGCACTCATCGTTTCTTCCCCGGTTTGCCAGACTGTATGCCGGGAGCATTTGACCAAATCGCGGAGGCAACAGTCTGGCCACGCGAGACTAGTCATCACAGGTCGCTGAGCAATTTACAACTTGAAAATAACATAATTACGTATCTGTACAATGTGGACATCAATAACTGGGTTGATTCTCTGCTCAATCACACTGACCGTTCCAGACTTTGCACAGTGACCAGGGCTGTCCTCCTTCCATCTCCTGACAACACCAGTGCTCTAGCCATCTCTTTAAGGGACGCGATGATGTGACTTTGCTCATCCCTCCAGAGATTGACAATGGCAGACGCAAGGTGTGCTTTCTGGTGCCTACAGAATGTGTTGTGATGGATGGTCATCACTTCCATAATGTTGAGCATTCATAGGGCTTTGGCAGGCATGCTTCCTGAGACAAGAATGGCAGCAGAGAGCAGCAAATTCCCAGCTGCAATCTTCCCAATCTTCGGCTGGCTCGTCCACTCTTTCACATGGCCACGAGATATGCAGCACTGTGTGAAGCAGACCGCTGTTCCATTTATTCTGACTTTGCCAGGTGTCTCCTCAAAACACACCACACAGGTTTGGAAAAGGGTCATTAGCTGTGATTCAAAGACTATATACTTCTTGTCCTTCACAGGACCTGGGTCAGCGGTTTCAGGCTCTCTGGAAAAGAAACACTTCAAAATTAACCACTGGGATAAACAGTAAAAAATAGCAAGTGTACAACTTCAAAACACTTTAACAACGCATGAAGAGCTTGTAGATTTGTGTGGAGATTTAGTGTTCAATGGAAACAGAAGGATGTCGAATAATTGACTCCCAGCATATGTAATTAGAATAAACTGGATTGGGTAAACTATATAAAGTAGGGTATGTCCTTTTGTTCTGCAGACCAGGCAAGAGGTTCTTATGTAAATTTTGGCTTAGGTCACCCCTGTAAATAATGTTTTAATCTACAGCATCCCAGAATTACATTTACTGAAATATGTAAATATTTCCCCCTAAAACACATGTCTTGAAGAATATCGGTTTCCATCATGACAACTTTATACTTGATGTTTAACCATGTGAACCCCAGTACTCTCATTCTGGAGGGAACATTTACCCAAAATAGCTGATCTACAAGCTCACAATTTGTTGCTGTGAGCTTGTTGTAGATCATCTATTTTTGGCAAAGAGATTTGGTGTGGATTGAAAAAGAACGGACTGTCTAAGACAGGTTAAACTGAAGAGATATGGATTCATTCAATTTAATATCAAAGTAGCCATTTCATTTCCCCCATATGGCCTAGGACGAAAACAGAAAGCATGTCACGATGGTGTTCACTATTTAACATTATAGAAATGTGGGATTTCATATTTACTTAACGCCCGCATGCCCATTGTTCATTGTATTCATCCCAGCACTAACTGTGGGAGAGCGAGTAGGTGGCTTTTATTGTCCTTCCTCTTCTGGCTGGCACATGTGCAGGGTGATCAGTCTGATGAAGCAGGTAAGTGGGGAAGTACCGCCCTTCAATCTCCTGTCCCAGCCTCCTCGTTGTCACTCCTGGCCTCGCTCTCCCGTCCAGGGTGCGTTTCACCGAGGTGCAGGGCCTACCTGCGGGGCGGTGTCCCTGTGAATCGCCACAGCATGTATTCATCTTAATGATGTGTGTAAGCTCAAAGGAGCTGACCCCTCTTCAATTTTAAAAGACCTTTCCCTGTAATTAATCTTTTTTTAAGGGAAGCCGTTTGTGTTCCTGTTATGGTTAAAGGTGTATTCAATGATAATGAAAGTGGCCGGGGGTCATCTTGTCCCTTACTGGCCTTATAGCGTGGAAATGTTTAGTTTTTTATAGATTTTTACACCATTATAATGTTGATCATTAGACCCAATCACTGAATATCAGTAGGCCTACGTCTCCAGCTTCAGGATATGTATGATACTGATTTACTACGAGACTGTGTGTTTGAGTTCAGTAGTTTACAAGGCATTTAGCAGACGTTCTTAATTCAGAGCGACTGTGGTTCTCAAAACTTTTATTTTGACCATCATAACTAAACATCATAACATAACTACGGCCATACATACTCTAGCCTGATTGGTCGAGGACTGGCTGGCCACCTCTGAAAACCAAATATAGCTATGCTCGCAATGGTGGAAGTCCTTATATGGTCAGCACACATTCTTTTTTTTTAAATAATTTTTATCCCACAATTTTGTAACCCATTTTTTCACCCAGTACTAATTGCCTATGTAAACCTGGGCTCTGCACTCCCTCTGCCGCGCCTGGGGAGACAACGGACTGACCTCATGCTTCCTTCTATGCATGAGGAGTCCAAGTTGCTTCTTTTCACCTGACAGTGGAGATTTTCCCTGGTTTGGACGTAGCGCGTGGAAGGAACACGTTATTCCAACCAGTTCCTTTCCCCTCCATCAGGCGCCCCGGCTGGCCAGGGGGAGGCATTTTTGAGACCAGGTTTACGTGCATGTTTTTGTGAGGGCATCAACCCTAGGAGACACGGGGAGAACATGCAAACTCCACACAGAAAGGCCCTATCGCCAACCCCACCTAGGGTGTGGGCGCTGATGACGCGGAGGGAGGAACACACCGCCAGCTCCCACAGCGTCCCCCGGCGGGAATCGAACCCAGGACCTTCTAGCTGTGAGGCGAAGCGCTAACCACTGCACCACCGTGCCCCGGTCAGCACACATTCTAGTGAGGAGAATGAATGGAAAATGTACCAATTATATTTGTATTTGAATGAAATACAGTCACTGAATATACCTTTAAATACATGGTCAAATACAAGCCAGTAACATATTTGGAGCTAAATACATCATCAATGGGTGTTACACTTAGGTGTGCCAATGTGTGAACACCAACTCATTATTAATAGCTAGCACTGCGTAGCCTACATCAGAAGATGTATGCAGACTGCTATTGTTGTTACCACACAGTAGTTTTTTTCTTCTTTTTTTATATAATAAATAATTACACAATGCGTCTGTTTTCAAGCCCCTTACATAAAGTGTGTTACTGTACACCATTATCTTGCACTCCTTTTGATTGTGGTATAATTAATTGTGTTTAAGGTCACTGTGAAGTATGCAACATCTACATCAATAAGACACATCACTGGGCCATATGAAAAAGTAACTGATATTGGCTGGTTCATCTACATCAATAAGACACATCACTTGGCCATATGAAAAAGTAACTGATATTGGCTGGTTCATCTACATCAATAAGACACATCACTGGGCCATATGAAAAAGTAACTGATATTGGCTGGTTCATCTACATCAATAAGACACATCACTTGGCCATATGAAAAAGTAGTTGATAGGCTGTTTTCGGGGGCAGTACCACCTGCTCTAATGAAGATCCCTGAAATAAAAGAAGGATGATTGCTGAAGTGCTGAAAGAAGTAAAGGAGGAAGTAAAAAGACTAGTCGGTTGCAGATTTGGGTTCATCTTGCGATAAACCAGCCGGGAAGACTTGAAAAACTTGAAATGGACAACGGCTGAGTGGAGAGATCACGCGCCAACCATTCTCAAATTCCTGCAGCAAGCAAGTCAAGTGACATTCGATGAACTCTCATCTTCAGACACCCCAAACGCAACAATCAAGAAGTGTGCTATGGCCATGGCTGGAGCAACCCTTATCCGTGCACGTGTACAAACCATGAATGCACCACAGTATATCAATACATTGATCCTGTGTGAAAGAAGTGGAAGTGGAATTGATCAGTGGAAAGAAGAGGTCATTCAAGTGGAGAATGCCAGGAAATTGAATGGACACTCAATGAGTTGTGTCCTACTGGTGAAGAGGCTTGTACATTTAATTAGTAAAATAATAAAGATCCCCCTTTATTTGTATTAAACCCTTCAAAGATGATGTTAACATTTCCAAGTTTTAAATAAAATGAAATTATATTACATTTAATGCCACACAACATTCTAGAAGTGAACTGCTACAGTATTTGCTCAGCACCTTTTTTAACCATGTTCAATTACGTGTTTTGTTCTAAAGGGCCATGCTGCTTCAGGTCTAACTGAAGAATCTCTCTTGGGGCCACACATTGATTCAGTGGAGAAGGTAATTGCCTAACCTCGATGTCTTTTCCACAATGTTCAATAACCATGGCTTGGATGCCACGATACATAGTATAGCTTGGGAGCGTGTCGCTGTTACATTAACAGGTGAGTCAGTAGGATACAAAAGTGCAGAATAAAAACTCAAAAGGCCTTTGTGTCATGCAATATTTATATAGGTTGTTTTTACATCATACTTATACAGATGGTCTAAATGGTAAATGATGCATTTACTGTATGTAGTGCATTTATGTAGTGCCTTTATCAAAGGCAATTTAACATGATTGTAGTCACCCATTCACACACACATTCATACCCAATGTCAGAGGAAACCATGCAAGGCACAGACCTGCACATCAGGATTGATTGAAGACTTAATTAGAAGTTTGCATAGGAAAAGGTACAGTTTCATGACGGTACAGTTCACTGGTACAAGGTACTAAAAGGAGATTCTAGAAAAGACTATGCTTATTTCCATAGGAAACCATTGAAGTATCTCATATAACATTGAAAGACAGACGGATAGAAGACAGTACTAAGCAGTAGATAGTCAGGAAAAAAAAGAGAAAACATAAAAAAAACAATTAACGAAAAAGTAAAATTAAAAACACAGTTAGGGGTTCAGAGTCTTGCTCGAAGACAGTAACTCCGGGGGAGCCCAGGATCGAAATGGCCAGGGTGCCAATATTAGGTTCTATTGACCAGCAGCCTTTTATATAAGTCATTGCCATTTCCTCTATTATAAGAGGAAATGGCAAGTTGTGGACTTCTTATTCTCAAGTTCAAATATGTTTTTAATTTTTATGGGTCACTTAATATTTTGTTTCCTACAATTTGTCTAAAAATTTTCAGAAAACATTCCCACAAAATAGGATTTTCAGGAATAAATATATCATGATTTAAGTAATTAATAAATAAATAAATTAAAATTATTCATGTATATTCATGATGTAGTTAGTACTGTAGACACAAATCAGTTCATTGTACACATTTAAAAATAACATTTGGCTAAAATGTTGCCTCATTTATTTCCCAGGGTATCCAACGTTTTGCTCCATTCCAAGTGACGATGGACAACCTGGACCGTGCTGTTACACCTCACATTGGTTACTTATGGTTGCGAACCAGGAACAGGTCAACGCTGTTCATCTGTAGGGATGGGTATCGAGAAGCGGTTCTTGTTGAGAGCCGGTTCCCAGTGGATCGATTCCTTGGAATCATTATCCAAAGTCCTTAACAATTCCGTTATCGATGCCTGCATATGCGCGATGACGTCACGCACGCTGCCTTGTTTTGTTAGAGCGCAGTCAACATGTCATCCAAGCAGAAGTGTTCTAAAGTCTGGCTCTATATTTGGCAAGAATGTACATGTTAATGTCACACTGGCATTGGCTGCAACTGTGTGCTATGCTAGTTTTGATAATGAGACGTCAGCTTTCCTAGTTCAGTTGTTACTCAAGCTCACTGCATGAACGGATAAGTCTCCCCGTTCTGCGTCCGAGTTAGAGGGTGCCCTAAAAGGTTTGTTTTGCAAGCCACCACCTCCCACGTTCTTACAGCAAAACTGGCTGCATGTCCAATGTGCTCAGTGTTGCTATTATGCTCCCCTATACATCACATGTGCAAGAAAGAAAAGCGTGTAAATCCGTTGATCCAAACTGTAGAAGACAGTGATTCTGCTTTAGCTGTGTACAGCAGCAGCTCCGCAAGCTTCGCAGCCGTGTTATAGAGTACACTTTAAAAAGAATTACGTTGTGCCTTCACATTCTGAGCACTGCAAAATCGGGACGTTGGATTGAGCACACTGTAAAAAATAAACTTTTTTGGTGATAAATTAAAATAAAAACTACAAAAAGAAGAAAATGACAGGAGGAGCATAAGGAGGGGAGGAGGTAGAAAAGACCATTGGCCACTATTTCTGACCAGGCCCCAGCATGGCTGCAAGCACTATACTATAGCACAATACATGACCACATGTGTATGCTGTGCATAATCTATTCAGAGAATATCATATAAAAGAGAATGTATGTTAAATGAACCCATTAGTAGCCTACTCTTTCTCCCACCCCCCTGCCCAATGAGAATCGATAAGGAATCGGATCAATAAGCAGAACTGGAACCGGAATTGTTAAAATCTTAACAATACCCATCCCTACACATCTGTCACAAGATGTCAGATCATCATCTCTTGTCAATGTACCATAATTGCCTGCAAATTGAGTTTCAGGAACTGATTGGTAGAGATAGTCTCCCACTTCACGTCAATAGAGAAATTCAGAGAAAATGTCCAGTGGCACCTACCTCATGAATATTCACGTGAAATGGCCCTAAAATTCAGATAATACCGCTGGGTTTACTGGATGTGGATACAAAATAAATCCATTGACATGATCCAAGCTATGCGCTACATCAATGACAGGTATGTCTCATATGTGCCTGTTGACAATGACAACACCAAATTGAAGCCAGTTGTGAAGGTCATTGTCACAGGAGACAAAGCAGAACTCTGATCGTGCTCTAAAAGATCTTGATAACAGCAAGACAGCGTATGAGAGAAACATTGGCATTGTTAATTCTGTTGCTGACTTTCATTGCAGCATGTTTCCTCCAAATCAGAGATTGGCACGTTGTAACTGACAGGCGAAATGTATCAGCACTGGGAGACAATTTTAGAGCAAATGATGCATTCATCAAGGATGTCACAGATGCCCTCCAAACCACAGCTACTTTGGACTGCTTTGTGTGATAAGTGGGACGGGTGTGTGCAATGGCAGTTCCACATTAATCAGTTTTAAAAATGGCATAGTAGGTGTTTGTACAGGCAGAGAGAGACTGCGTTTGTCCAGGTTGCCTGCTTCACGCTGCTGGTGGTGTGTTTGCTCTCGTGGCATAATGACATTCATTTTGGAGCTCGGGCCTTGAAGGCATAGCTGTCAGTGACGTGTGTTTGCACACAAGCTCAGAGAAGCAAAGATGGGTCATGTTTGTCTTCAATAGCCTAGATGGGTCAACAAGCCACAAACTAGAGCCATCCCTGTGTATGAGACACATGGGTCTAGAGATTGTGCCTGTTAGACGGTGAACCGCTGTTCTTTTTACCCTTTTTTGTTTGTACAGTCTATACTGCTACTTAATTTGTGTTGCCCCAGTGGCTTTAAACTAACTTCACCATATTAGTTTTAAACCGCTTGTCATTGCTCATGTCATTGATGGGTTGTTGTGGCTACGACAGAGATATTCTTGCACTTACCCTCCAAACAAAAAGGTTCTATATTCCCCAGGTTCTATGTTCCCCACCCACCCTCCCCACAAAAAGGTTCTATATTCCCCAGGTGCCCAGATGTCTCCACCCCTAAGTTCCCACTTGTCTATGTGCCCACTCATACAAATGCCCACGTCCCTATTGCCCAGATGTCCAGGTTTGATTGATTGATTGAAGACTTTATTTGAAGTTTGCATAGGAAAAGGTACAGGTGCCCACTCGTCCAGATGCCCAGACATAACAAAAGTATGTTGTCCAGATGTCCCTAGTGCCCCCTGCCCCACTAGTATTCGTAATCTCTCCCCATTATTGGGTGTTTTGAGTTGTTATTAATTATTATAAAGGAATGTTTCCTGCATTTTTGGATAAGTGGGGAACATAGAACCTATTGTAAGTTGAGCGGGGAACATAGAACCTTTTTTGTGGAGGTAAGTGGGGAACATAGGACCTTTTTTGGATAAGCTGGGAACATAGAACCTTTTTTGGGGGCTTAAATGGGGAACATAGAACCTGGGGATATACCGGTAGTTACAATCCCCAGTGATCTTTTGCCGTGTCTTTAATGCCAAGTTTAATGTGTGTGCATGGGCCTAACACAATGAGTCCATATGAGTGCAACTGCCAAGCTTAATATCTGTCCCTTAGCTTTAAGTAACCTATTTGGCATTGTTTTAATCAGTAAAAATCTAAATGTTAATACTTTGTACTTTTCTCCATGAATGTAAATCGGTCTTTTTCGAGTAAAATATTTTATGTCGATGGAATAATGCACAGGGCTTAGTAATATTGTATGTAGATGGAATAATGCACAGGGCCTAGTAAAGACCGCTGGCGAACTCTTGTCAACTAGGGCCTTGTGTCCAAAATTCAAATTCCAAACTTACACTGTGCTCAGCAAAGAATACTGAGACAACAACTTAGTGAGACAGCAAGAAACTCACCCAAGATGTTCTTGAAGCGACTGACATGGGCCGCTGCTGCATGGCTCAGCTCAGGGCGATTTGCCTTGTTGCACAACGGTGCAAACGGGCATCACAATCGCGGTGCTGTCTCTGTCTCCCGACAACCAGACAACCATCTCCAACATTTTGTTTCTGTATAGCCTATTCTGTAAACAAATGGCACGATGTTGTATTACTGTTATATCTTGTTTACATTTATACAAGATTACAATTATTGCGGGCTTGTCTGAAAGGCGAGAACACAACGTTATCTCCATTATTTATAGAGTTCCGTCGTGTGAGCTCCGTCGCAGAAAGTACAGCCAATGAGGTGCGGAAAACCTGGGAGTGGTGTTAGCTGGAGTATTGGTTAGCACGCTGCAGAATATAGTCACGAGCGAGCCCACACTGTTTCGTAGGAACAGTATTTCTAGTTTGTTATTAGTAACTCAACTCAGCCTTGCGACTAATAGTTGTTACAAGGCTATATATACTGTAGGTACAACATACTACTGTCTGTACAGTGTACAGTACGACTGATTCTCACCATAAGTGGTTGAGTTCTCACTGGGCGAAGTGAATAGTCCCCCTTCTTTGCCTTCGCGAACACAAGTGCCCATCTCAGCATACCATCTTTACTCACTGCCTGCATGCGTCCACTGTTCTCACTGTAGTGCATGGCAGCAAGATATGTTCTAATGCAAACATAGAGCATGTCTCTGAATAGTAATGCAACACCTTTCATAGGCCCCTTGTCCACTGACATGTCCCAACACCACACCACTCCATACCGCCCACTTGTGCCAGGTTTTCCACTACAAGGACCTGGGTAGTGAAAGTGGTACTAAACGTGGTACTAAAAAGTATCCACTCACTCCAGAGTAGGTCTGAGCTAGGCCAAACAGGGCCACACACTTCATAATGACTGATCACTCACTGACTTTTCATTTAGACCACCAGGATATAGTTTGAAATACATGATAATAGATTCTATTGTGTAACAACCACTATTATAATCTAAATTATTATAGTGTATTATAGTTATCATAGTAATACAATCTTTATAGTGTATTATAATCACAGTTATAATCCAGTATAATGTATTATACTAAAGATAGGTGTAATACAAATGTATATTGTATTTTAATCACAGTTAAAAGGGTCAATTTGTTTCTTTGATACATTTCTTCATACTTTTGTGTAATGGAAAATGTAGATATTTGTATGTGGTGTGGAGTGGTGTAGTGTAGTGTTGTGTGGTGTGCAGCTAAAGCTGCAGTCAAACATGGGCCTAATATACTAATCTTTTTACCATACCATGTTCTAAATGTACTGCCTACCTGGCATGCAGTCCTGTGTAAGAGAAGCATGAGTGTTTTGGAAGGAAGTGCAGGATCAGTGAATGATACGCCCAGGGAAGTGCTGGCCATTGGGAAAAGCGGGACAACTCCCGAACGGCCGGTTCATTCCCGGCCGGTACAGGCCGGCCATTAGGAAAACATTAAACTGTTTGCACAAAAGTAAAAATTAAACTGTTTACACAAAAGTAGTGAAAACAGCTGATCTACAAGCACACAATGCCTCGCACCGCGAGGCGTTGTGTGCTTGTAGATCTGCTGTTTTTTTTAGTTTAAATCACTTTAAAAATGATAAATACAAAACAAACGGTTTTGGACATACAAGGTTTCCACCCGACAACGACAAAATATAACTCATGTAATTGGCCCACTGGCTAGTCACTTGTCATGATCTGAAATGGCAAATCTTTGAGTAGCAGCAGCGCTATAGAGAGAGATCTCTCTCTATAGCGCGCAATGAGGGCCTCTCCAACTCTTTTTCCCGGGCTGAATCAGGGGCACAGCACATCCCTGGATACGCCTCTAAACTTGATGTCTGTGGTGGGAAATGTCCTTAGAAATCAAAGTGCCCTGGAGAATCTTCTCTACACCAACTGAGCTGGCAGAGTCTGAGGGAGCAGGGTTCAAACACAATAACTTTTCACACACCAGGGATGCACTATTAACATGAAGGCACCAGTGGAACTGGCAGGTCTGTGTGTTGCTCCTGAAGATGATGAAGCACAATCTGCCATTTGGCCAAGATCATGTCCCGGTCTTCTTGCACTGACTAGCTTTGACTGTTATGGACACTTATGTTTGACACTGTATTGATAAGATGTGCTTTAAGTATTGCTTTTTGCTTTTTTAAGTATGGCTATTACAATTATGAGCGTTGACTGTTTTGACACTTTATGCATTTATTCTCTTTTTTGTGTACCTTGCTCTTTTACTGTACACTGTACAATATTTTTTCTTTTCATAATTCTCTGTAACTTTGTATATACCGGTAACATTAAACTGCTGTGCTGCCTCCAGGCGACTGATTTCCCCCCTTGGGATAATAAAGGTATCTATCTTCTTCTGTGCTTGATCCAGCAGACCAGTACAGATGGTTGATGATGGATATTTATATTTGATCTAACAGACCAGTACAGATGGTTGATGATGGATTTTGTCCAAAAACCAACATCTATGCTTTCCCTCCTCATGGCCAGCGCCTCCATCTTCTTTCCTACACAAAGTACATGTGATTTTCATTAGTCTAAAATCCAAAGATTCTTCTACAATTTGTTTAGATGGTGAGTGGTAGCCTACAGTTGTTTTTTTGTGTTTTGATTCACTAATTAAACCACCCATTTTCAACTATGTCATTAATATACCTTTGAGTTATGTGGAAATAAGAAGAAAAAAAAAAGTCCCCCCCTTCTGTGTTGCCTAGAACTAGTGGAATGATTTGGGGGTTTGTATTGCAAAGTACAGCGGTGTGATGTCATCACTGTGTACTTTCAATACAAACTCAAAGGTATATTAATGACAGTTCAATGTTGAAAATGGGTGGTTCTCCCCTTTAACACAAGCACTGCAAATGCCCATTACATCAAACCTTTTGCAATATGCCATATTATGTCAAAACCATGGTGGACTCCTTGCCACTTCTCCCCGACCCACTTTGCAACCTGACGGTTTCTGTCAGTGATGAGGGTCCCGACACGTCCTAGAACTCCTTGATCCTCTGCAGTCCCACCACTTCACACCATGATGAGTTCTTGACCTCATTTCTAGGAATGGAGCTCGTTCATTTTTATTGATAATGAGGACCTTAACAACCCTGCTTATTGAGCCGGGCTTTTATCCTGCCCAATAATGAGCGTTTTCTAATATTTCGTGGAAAGTTGTTGTGACTGTGAGTTTGTGGCAGACAACCATCTATGAAGATGACAATTAACACAAGTAAAACATATTTTGCCTATCTATCATTCATTCATTCATTCATTCATTCATCCATTCATTCATTCATGTGCAATAAGTGTTATGTGCTAATAATGTCTTGATTGTTTAGACATGATGTCATGGGATGCTATATGATTAATAACAAGCTTGATAAGCCCAGAGCTTATTGATACCGGGTACTCAATCAATACATTTGCTATCGAGTATGTAACAGGCTGGTGTTTCAAGCTCCATTCCTACTCCTTACTCTAGGAGAGAATAAACAAAACAAAACACGACAATTGACTTATGAACTGAATCTAAAGGAGAGACCAGATGGATCAGTCATCACATAGTCTCGCGTAGCCAGACAACTATTCCACAATCTCTGAATGCTATATAGAGTCTGGAACAGCAGCTCCCTAACGGCGAGTATCGGAAACGGGCATTACCGTTCAATAAAATATATTTTAAAATGTCATTTCTGCTAAGCAGCAAGCTAAACATGCTTATATGATTTGTATTTATATAATGATAAATATGTGTAATGTGAGACTGAAACGGAAGTGACGTGGGGGCTTCACTTCCGCTTCATCTCGCACTCATCGTTTCTTCCCCGGTTTGCCAGACTGTATGCCGGGAGCATTTGACCAAATCGCGGAGGCAACAGTCTGGCCACGCGAGACTAGTCATCACAGGTCGCTGAGCAATTTACAACTTGAAAATAACATAATTACGTATCTGTACAATGTGGACATCAATAACTGGGTTGATTCTCTGCTCAATCACACTGACCGTTCCAGACTTTGCACAG
Source organism: Nannobrachium achirus (assembly GCF_963921795.1). NCBI lineage: Eukaryota > Metazoa > Chordata > Actinopteri > Myctophiformes > Myctophidae > Nannobrachium > Nannobrachium achirus. Next base: position 58,712,661 of record NC_137821.1, read on the forward strand.
TGACCAGGGCTGTCCTCCTTCCATCTCCTGACAACACCAGTGCTCTAGCCATCTCTTTAAGGGACGCGATGATGTGACTTTGCTCATCCCTCCAGAGATTGACAATGGCAGACGCAAGGTGTGCTTTCTGGTGCCTACAGAATGTGTTGTGATGGATGGTCATCACTTCCATAATGTTGAGCATTCATAGGGCTTTGGCAGGCATGCTTCCTGAGACAAGAATGGCAGCAGAGAGCAGCAAATTCCCAGCTGCAATCTTCCCAATCTTCGGCTGGCTCGTCCACTCTTTCACATGGCCACGAGATATGCAGCACTGTGTGAAGCAGACCGCTGTTCCATTTATTCTGACTTTGCCAGGTGTCTCCTCAAAACACACCACACAGGTTTGGAAAAGGGTCATTAGCTGTGATTCAAAGACTATATACTTCTTGTCCTTCACAGGACCTGGGTCAGCGGTTTCAGGCTCTCTGGAAAAGAAACACTTCAAAATTAACCACTGGGATAAACAGTAAAAAATAGCAAGTGTACAACTTCAAAACACTTTAACAACGCATGAAGAGCTTGTAGATTTGTGTGGAGATTTAGTGTTCAATGGAAACAGAAGGATGTCGAATAATTGACTCCCAGCATATGTAATTAGAATAAACTGGATTGGGTAAACTATATAAAGTAGGGTATGTCCTTTTGTTCTGCAGACCAGGCAAGAGGTTCTTATGTAAATTTTGGCTTAGGTCACCCCTGTAATTAATGTTTTAATCTACAGCATCCCAGAATTACATTTACTGAAATATGTAAATATTTCCCCCTAAAACACATGTCTTGAAGAATATCTGTTTCCATTATGACAACTTTATACTTGATGTTTAACCATGTGAACCCCAGTACTCTCATTCTGGAGGGAACATTTACCCAAAATAGCTGATCTACAAGCTCACAATTTGTTGCTGTGAGCTTGTTGTAGATCATCTATTTTTGGCAAAGAGATTTGGTGTGGATTGAAAAAGAACGGACTGTCTAAGACAGGTTAAACTGAAGAGATATGGATTCATTCAATTTAATATCAAAGTAGCCATTTCATTTCCCCCATATGGCCTAGGACGAAAACAGAAAGCATGTCACGATGGTGTTCACTATTTAACATTATAGAAATGTGGGATTTCATATTTACTTAACGCCCGCATGCCCATTGTTCATTGTATTCATCCCAGCACTAACTGTGGGAGAGCGAGTAGGTGGCTTTTATTGTCCTTCCTCTTCTGGCTGGCACATGTGCAGGGTGATCAGTCTGATGAAGCAGGTAAGTGGGGAAGTACCGCCCTTCAATCTCCTGTCCCAGCCTCCTCGTTGTCACTCCTGGCCTCGCTCTCCCGTCCAGGGTGCGTTTCACCGAGGTGCAGGGCCTACCTGCGGGGCGGTGTCCCTGTGAATCGCCACAGCATGTATTCATCTTAATGATGTGTGTAAGCTCAAAGGAGCTGACCCCTCTTCAATTTTAAAAGACCTTTCCCTGTAATTAATCTTTTTTTAAGGGAAGCCGTTTGTGTTCCTGTTATGGTTAAAGGTGTATTCAATGATAATGAAAGTGGCCGGGGGTCATCTTGTCCCTTACTGGCCTTATAGCGTGGAAATGTTTAGTTTTTTATAGATTTTTACACCATTATAATGTTGATCATTAGACCCAATCACTGAATATCAGTAGGCCTACGTCTCCAGCTTCAGGATATGTATGATACTGATTTACTACGAGACTGTGTGTTTGAGTTCAGTAGTTTACAAGGCATTTAGCAGACGTTCTTAATTCAGAGCGACTGTGGTTCTCAAAACTTTTATTTTGACCATCATAACTAAACATCATAACATAACTACTGCCATACATACTCTAGCCTGATTGGTCGAGGACTGGCTGGCCACCTCTGAAAACCAAATATAGCTATGCTCGCAATGGTGGAAGTCCTTATATGGTCAGCACACATTCTTTTTTTTTAAATAATTTTTATCCCACAATTTTGTAACCCATTTTTTCACCCAGTACTAATTGCCTATGTAAACCTGGGCTCTGCACTCCCTCTGCCGCGCCTGGGGAGACAACGGACTGACCTCATGCTTCCTTCTATGCATGAGGAGTCCAAGTTGCTTCTTTTCACCTGACAGTGGAGATTTTCCCTGGTTTGGACGTAGCGCGTGGAAGGAACACGTTATTCCAACCAGTTCCTTTCCCCTCCATCAGGCGCCCCGGCTGGCCAGGGGGAGGCATTTTTGAGACCAGGTTTACGTGCATGTTTTTGTTAGGGCATCAACCCTAGGAGACACGGGGAGAACATGCAAACTCCACACAGAAAGGCCCTATCGCCAACCCCACCTAGGGTGTGGGCGCTGATGACGCGGAGGGAGGAACACACCGCCAGCTCCCACAGCGTCCCCCGGCGGGAATCGAACCCAGGACCTTCTAGCTGTGAGGCGAAGCGCTAACCACTGCACCACCGTGCCCCGGTCAGCACACATTCTAGTGAGGAGAATGAATGGAAAATGTACCAATTATATTTGTATTTGAATGAAATACAGTCACTGAATATACCTTTAAATACATGGTCAAATACAAGCCAGTAACATATTTGGAGCTAAATACATCATCAATGGGTGTTACACTTAGGTGTGCCAATGTGTGAACACCAACTCATTATTAATAGCTAGCACTGCGTAGCCTACATCAGAAGATGTATGCAGACTGCTATTGTTGTTACCACACAGTAGTTTTTTTCTTCTTTTTTTATATAATAAATAATTACACAATGCGTCTGTTTTCAAGCCCCTTACATAAAGTGTGTTACTGTACACCATTATCTTGCACTCCTTTTGATTGTGGTATAATTAATTGTGTTTAAGGTCACTGTGAAGTATGCAACATCTACATCAATAAGACACATCACTGGGCCATATGAAAAAGTAACTGATATTGGCTGGTTCATCTACATCAATAAGACACATCACTTGGCCATATGAAAAAGTAACTGATATTGGCTGGTTCATCTACATCAATAAGACACATCACTGGGCCATATGAAAAAGTAACTGATATTGGCTGGTTCATCTACATCAATAAGACACATCACTTGGCCATATGAAAAAGTAGTTGATAGGCTGTTTTCGGGGGCAGTACCACCTGCTCTAATGAAGATCCCTGAAATAAAAGAAGGATGATTGCTGAAGTGCTGAAAGAAGTAAAGGAGGAAGTAAAAAGACTAGTCGGTTGCAGATTTGGGTTCATCTTGCGATAAACCAGCCGGGAAGACTTGAAAAACTTGAAATGGACAACGGCTGAGTGGAGAGATCACGCGCCAACCATTCTCAAATTCCTGCAGCAAGCAAGTCAAGTGACATTCGATGAACTCTCATCTTCAGACACCCCAAACGCAACAATCAAGAAGTGTGCTATGGCCATGGCTGGAGCAACCCTTATCCGTGCACGTGTACAAACCATGAATGCACCACAGTATATCAATACATTGATCCTGTGTGAAAGAAGTGGAAGTGGAATTGATCAGTGGAAAGAAGAGGTCATTCAAGTGGAGAATGCCAGGAAATTGAATGGACACTCAATGAGTTGTGTCCTACTGGTGAAGAGGCTTGTACATTTAATTAGTAAAATAATAAAGATCCCCCTTTATTTGTATTAAACCCTTCAAAGATGATGTTAACATTTCCAAGTTTTAAATAAAATGAAATTATATTACATTTAATGCCACACAACATTCTAGAAGTGAACTGCTACAGTATTTGCTCAGCACCTTTTTTAACCATGTTCAATTACGTGTTTTGTTCTAAAGGGCCATGCTGCTTCAGGTCTAACTGAAGAATCTCTCTTGGGGCCACACATTGATTCAGTGGAGAAGGTAATTGCCTAACCTCGATGTCTTTTCCACAATGTTCAATAACCATGGCTTGGATGCCACGATACATAGTATAGCTTGGGAGCGTGTCGCTGTTACATTAACAGGTGAGTCAGTAGGATACAAAAGTGCAGAATAAAAACTCAAAAGTCCTTTGTGTCATGCAATATTTATATAGGTTGTTTTTACATCATACTTATACAGATGGTCTAAATGGTAAATGATGCATTTACTGTATGTAGTGCATTTATGTAGTGCCTTTATCAAAGGCAATTTAACATGATTGTAGTCACCCATTCACACACACATTCATACCCAATGTCAGAGGAAACCATGCAAGGCACAGACCTGCACATCAGGATTGATTGAAGACTTAATTAGAAGTTTGCATAGGAAAAGGTACAGTTTCATGACGGTACAGTTCACTGGTACAAGGTACTAAAAGGAGATTCTAGAAAAGACTATGCTTATTTCCATAGGAAACCATTGAAGTATCTCATATAACATTGAAAGACAGACGGATAGAAGACAGTACTAAGCAGTAGATAGTCAGGAAAAAAAAGAGAAAACATAAAAAAAACAATTAACGAAAAAGTAAAATTAAAAACACAGTTAGGGGTTCAGAGTCTTGCTCGAAGACAGTAACTCCGGGGGAGCCCAGGATCGAAATGGCCAGGGTGCCAATATTAGGTTCTATTGACCAGCAGCCTTTTATATAAGTCATTGCCATTTCCTCTATTATAAGAGGAAATGGCAAGTTGTGGACTTCTTATTCTCAAGTTCAAATATGTTTTTAATTTTTATGGGTCACTTAATATTTTGTTTCCTACAATTTGTCTAAAAATTTTCAGAAAACATTCCCACAAAATAGGATTTTCAGGAATAAATATATCATGATTTAAGTAATTAATAAATAAATAAATTAAAATTATTCATGTATATTCATGATGTAGTTAGTACTGTAGACACAAATCAGTTCATTGTACACATTTAAAAATAACATTTGGCTAAAATGTTGCCTCATTTATTTCCCAGGGTATCCAACGTTTTGCTCCATTCCAAGTGACGATGGACAACCTGGACCGTGCTGTTACACCTCACATTGGTTACTTATGGTTGCGAACCAGGAACAGGTCAACGCTGTTCATCTGTAGGGATGGGTATCGAGAAGCGGTTCTTGTTGAGAGCCGGTTCCCAGTGGATCGATTCCTTGGAATCATTATCCAAAGTCCTTAACAATTCCGTTATCGATGCCTGCATATGCGCGATGACGTCACGCACGCTGCCTTGTTTTGTTAGAGCGCAGTCAACATGTCATCCAAGCAGAAGTGTTCTAAAGTCTGGCTCTATATTTGGCAAGAATGTACATGTTAATGTCACACTGGCATTGGCTGCAACTGTGTGCTATGCTAGTTTTGATAATGAGACGTCAGCTTTCCTAGTTCAGTTGTTACTCAAGCTCACTGCATGAACGGATAAGTCTCCCCGTTCTGCGTCCGAGTTAGAGGGTGCCCTAAAAGGTTTGTTTTGCAAGCCACCACCTCCCACGTTCTTACAGCAAAACTGGCTGCATGTCCAATGTGCTCAGTGTTGCTATTATGCTCCCCTATACATCACATGTGCAAGAAAGAAAAGCGTGTAAATCCGTTGATCCAAACTGTAGAAGACAGTGATTCTGCTTTAGCTGTGTACAGCAGCAGCTCCGCAAGCTTCGCAGCCGTGTTATAGAGTACACTTTAAAAAGAATTACGTTGTGCCTTCACATTCTGAGCACTGCAAAATCGGGACGTTGGATTGAGCACACTGTAAAAAATAAACTTTTTTGGTGATAAATTAAAATAAAAACTACAAAAAGAAGAAAATGACAGGAGGAGCATAAGGAGGGGAGGAGGTAGAAAAGACCATTGGCCACTATTTCTGACCAGGCCCCAGCATGGCTGCAAGCACTATACTATAGCACAATACATGACCACATGTGTATGCTGTGCATCATCTATTCAGAGAATATCATATAAAAGAGAATGTATGTTAAATGAACCCATTAGTAGCCTACTCTTTCTCCCACCCCCCTGCCCAATGAGAATCGATAAGGAATCGGATCAATAAGCAGAACTGGAACCGGAATTGTTAAAATCTTAACAATACCCATCCCTACACATCTGTCACAAGATGTCAGATCATCATCTCTTGTCAATGTACCATAATTGCCTGCAAATTGAGTTTCAGGAACTGATTGGTAGAGATAGTCTCCCACTTCACGTCAATAGAGAAATTCAGAGAAAATGTCCAGTGGCACCTACCTCATGAATATTCACGTGAAATGGCCCTAAAATTCAGATAATACCGCTGGGTTTACTGGATGTGGATACAAAATAAATCCATTGACATGATCCAAGCTATGCGCTACATCAATGACAGGTATGTCTCATATGTGCCTGTTGACAATGACAACACCAAATTGAAGCCAGTTGTGAAGGTCATTGTCACAGGAGACAAAGCAGAACTCTGATCGTGCTCTAAAAGATCTTGATAACAGCAAGACAGCGTATGAGAGAAACATTGGCATTGTTAATTCTGTTGCTGACTTTCATTGCAGCATGTTTCCTCCAAATCAGAGATTGGCACGTTGTAACTGACAGGCGAAATGTATCAGCACTGGGAGACAATTTTAGAGCAAATGATGCATTCATCAAGGATGTCACAGATGCCCTCCAAACCACAGCTACTTTGGACTGCTTTGTGTGATAAGTGGGACGGGTGTGTGCAATGGCAGTTCCACATTAATCAGTTTTAAAAATGGCATAGTAGGTGTTTGTACAGGCAGAGAGAGACTGCGTTTGTCCAGGTTGCCTGCTTCACGCTGCTGGTGGTGTGTTTGCTCTCGTGGCATAATGACATTCATTTTGGAGCTCGGGCCTTGAAGGCATAGCTGTCAGTGACGTGTGTTTGCACACAAGCTCAGAGAAGCAAAGATGGGTCATGTTTGTCTTCAATAGCCTAGATGGGTCAACAAGCCACAAACTAGAGCCATCCCTGTGTATGAGACACATGGGTCTAGAGATTGTGCCTGTTAGACGGTGAACCGCTGTTCTTTTTACCCTTTTTTGTTTGTACAGTCTATACTGCTACTTAATTTGTGTTGCCCCAGTGGCTTTAAACTAACTTCACCATATTAGTTTTAAACCGCTTGTCATTGCTCATGTCATTGATGGGTTGTTGTGGCTACGACAGAGATATTCTTGCACTTACCCTCCAAACAAAAAGGTTCTATATTCCCCAGGTTCTATGTTCCCCACCCACCCTCCCCACAAAAAGGTTCTATATTCCCCAGGTGCCCAGATGTCTCCACCCCTAAGTTCCCACTTGTCTATGTGCCCACTCATACAAATGCCCACGTCCCTATTGCCCAGATGTCCAGGTTTGATTGATTGATTGAAGACTTTATTTGAAGTTTGCATAGGAAAAGGTACAGGTGCCCACTCGTCCAGATGCCCAGACATAACAAAAGTATGTTGTCCAGATGTCCCTAGTGCCCCCTGCCCCACTAGTATTCGTAATCTCTCCCCATTATTGGGTGTTTTGAGTTGTTATTAATTATTATAAAGGAATGTTTCCTGCATTTTTGGATAAGTGGGGAACATAGAACCTATTGTAAGTTGAGCGGGGAACATAGAACCTTTTTTGTGGAGGTAAGTGGGGAACATAGGACCTTTTTTGGATAAGCTGGGAACATAGAACCTTTTTTGGGGGCTTAAATGGGGAACATAGAACCTGGGGATATACCGGTAGTTACAATCCCCAGTGATCTTTTGCCGTGTCTTTAATGCCAAGTTTAATGTGTGTGCATGGGCCTAACACAATGAGTCCATATGAGTGCAACTGCCAAGCTTAATATCTGTCCCTTAGCTTTAAGTAACCTATTTGGCATTGTTTTAATCAGTAAAAATCTAAATGTTAATACTTTGTACTTTTCTCCATGAATGTAAATCGGTCTTTTTCGAGTAAAATATTTTATGTCGATGGAATAATGCACAGGGCTTAGTAATATTGTATGTAGATGGAATAATGCACAGGGCCTAGTAAAGACCGCTGGCGAACTCTTGTCAACTAGGGCCTTGTGTCCAAAATTCAAATTCCAAACTTACACTGTGCTCAGCAAAGAATACTGAGACAACAACTTAGTGAGACAGCAAGAAACTCACCCAAGATGTTCTTGAAGCGACTGACATGGGCCGCTGCTGCATGGCTCAGCTCAGGGCGATTTGCCTTGTTGCACAACGGTGCAAACGGGCATCACAATCGCGGTGCTGTCTCTGTCTCCCGACAACCAGACAACCATCTCCAACATTTTGTTTCTGTATAGCCTATTCTGTAAACAAATGGCACGATGTTGTATTACTGTTATATCTTGTTTACATTTATACAAGATTACAATTATTGCGGGCTTGTCTGAAAGGCGAGAACACAACGTTATCTCCATTATTTATAGAGTTCCGTCGTGTGAGCTCCGTCGCAGAAAGTACAGCCAATGAGGTGCGGAAAACCTGGGAGTGGTGTTAGCTGGAGTATTGGTTAGCACGCTGCAGAATATAGTCACGAGCGAGCCCACACTGTTTCGTAGGAACAGTATTTCTAGTTTGTTATTAGTAACTCAACTCAGCCTTGCGACTAATAGTTGTTACAAGGCTATATATACTGTAGGTACAACATACTACTGTCTGTACAGTGTACAGTACGACTGATTCTCACCATAAGTGGTTGAGTTCTCACTGGGCGAAGTGAATAGTCCCCCTTCTTTGCCTTCGCGAACACAAGTGCCCATCTCAGCATACCATCTTTACTCACTGCCTGCATGCGTCCACTGTTCTCACTGTAGTGCATGGCAGCAAGATATGTTCTAATGCAAACATAGAGCATGTCTCTGAATAGTAATGCAACACCTTTCATAGGCCCCTTGTCCACTGACATGTCCCAACACCACACCACTCCATACCGCCCACTTGTGCCAGGTTTTCCACTACAAGGACCTGGGTAGTGAAAGTGGTACTAAACGTGGTACTAAAAAGTATCCACTCACTCCAGAGTAGGTCTGAGCTAGGCCAAACAGGGCCACACACTTCATAATGACTGATCACTCACTGACTTTTCATTTAGACCACCAGGATATAGTTTGAAATACATGATAATAGATTCTATTGTGTAACAACCACTATTATAATCTAAATTATTATAGTGTATTATAGTTATCATAGTAATACAATCTTTATAGTGTATTATAATCACAGTTATAATCCAGTATAATGTATTATACTAAAGATAGGTGTAATACAAATGTATATTGTATTTTAATCACAGTTAAAAGGGTCAATTTGTTTCTTTGATACATTTCTTCATACTTTTGTGTAATGGAAAATGTAGATATTTGTATGTGGTGTGGAGTGGTGTAGTGTAGTGTTGTGTGGTGTGCAGCTAAAGCTGCAGTCAAACATGGGCCTAATATACTAATCTTTTTACCATACCATGTTCTAAATGTACTGCCTACCTGGCATGCAGTCCTGTGTAAGAGAAGCATGAGTGTTTTGGAAGGAAGTGCAGGATCAGTGAATGATACGCCCAGGGAAGTGCTGGCCATTGGGAAAAGCGGGACAACTCCCGAACGGCCGGTTCATTCCCGGCCGGTACAGGCCGGCCATTAGGAAAACATTAAACTGTTTGCACAAAAGTAAAAATTAAACTGTTTACACAAAAGTAGTGAAAACAGCTGATCTACAAGCACACAATGCCTCGCACCGCGAGGCGTTGTGTGCTTGTAGATCTGCTGTTTTTTTTAGTTTAAATCACTTTAAAAATGATAAATACAAAACAAACGGTTTTGGACATACAAGGTTTCCACCCGACAACGACAAAATATAACTCATGTAATTGGCCCACTGGCTAGTCACTTGTCATGATCTGAAATGGCAAATCTTTGAGTAGCAGCAGCGCTATAGAGAGAGATCTCTCTCTATAGCGCGCAATGAGGGCCTCTCCAACTCTTTTTCCCGGGCTGAATCAGGGGCACAGCACATCCCTGGATACGCCTCTAAACTTGATGTCTGTGGTGGGAAATGTCCTTAGAAATCAAAGTGCCCTGGAGAATCTTCTCTACACCAACTGAGCTGGCAGAGTCTGAGGGAGCAGGGTTCAAACACAATAACTTTTCACACACCAGGGATGCACTATTAACATGAAGGCACCAGTGGAACTGGCAGGTCTGTGTGTTGCTCCTGAAGATGATGAAGCACAATCTGCCATTTGGCCAAAATCATGTCCCGGTCTTCTTGCACTGACTAGCTTTGACTGTTATGGACACTTATGTTTGACACTGTATTGATAAGATGTGCTTTAAGTATTGCTTTTTGCTTTTTTAAGTATGGCTATTACAATTATGAGCGTTGACTGTTTTGACACTTTATGCATTTATTCTCTTTTTTGTGTACCTTGCTCTTTTACTGTACACTGTACAATATTTTTTCTTTTCATAATTCTCTGTAACTTTGTATATACCGGTAACATTAAACTGCTGTGCTGCCTCCAGGCGACTGATTTCCCCCCTTGGGATAATAAAGGTATCTATCTTCTTCTGTGCTTGATCCAGCAGACCAGTACAGATGGATGATGATGGATATTTATATTTGATCTAACAGACCAGTACAGATGGTTGATGATGGATTTTGTCCAAAAACCAACATCTATGCTTTCCCTCCTCATGGCCAGCGCCTCCATCTTCTTTCCTACACAAAGTACATGTGATTTTCATTAGTCTAAAATCCAAAGATTCTTCTACAATTTGTTTAGATGGTGAGTGGTAGCCTACAGTTGTTTTTTTGTGTTTTGATTCACTAATTAAACCACCCATTTTCAACTATGTCATTAATATACCTTTGAGTTATGTGGAAATAAGAAGAAAAAAAAAAGTCCCCCCCTTCTGTGTTGCCTAGAACTAGTGGAATGATTTGGGGGTTTGTATTGCAAAGTACAGCGGTGTGATGTCATCACTGTGTACTTTCAATACAAACTCAAAGGTATATTAATGACAGTTCAATGTTGAAAATGGGTGGTTCTCCCCTTTAACACAAGCACTGCAAATGCCCATTACATCAAACCTTTTGCAATATGCCATATTATGTCAAAACCATGGTGGACTCCTTGCCACTTCTCCCCGACCCACTTTGCAACCTGACGGTTTCTGTCAGTGATGAGGGTCCCGACACGTCCTAGAACTCCTTGATCCTCTGCAGTCCCACCACTTCACACCATGATGAGTTCTTGACCTCATTTCTAGGAATGGAGCTCGTTCATTTTTATTGATAATGAGGACCTTAACAACCCTGCTTATTGAGCCGGGCTTTTATCCTGCCCAATAATGAGCGTTTTCTAATATTTCGTGGAAAGTTGTTGTGACTGTGAGTTTGTGGCAGACAACCATCTATGAAGATGACAATTAACACAAGTAAAACATATTTTGCCTATCTATCATTCATTCATTCATTCATTCATTCATTCATTCATCCATTCATTCATTCATGTGCAATAAGTGTTATGTGCTAATAATGTCTTGATTGTTTAGACATGATGTCATGGGATGCTATATGATTAATAACAAGCTTGATAAGCCCAGAGCTTATTGATACCGGGTACTCAATCAATACATTTGCTATCGAGTATGTAACAGGCTGGTGTTTCAAGCTCCATTCCTACTCCTTACTCTAGGAGAGAATAAACAAAACAAAACACGACAATTGACTTATGAACTGAATCTAAAGGAGAGACCAGATGGATCAGTCATCACATAGTCTCGCGTAGCCAGACAACTATTCCACAATCTCTGAATGCTATATAGAGTCTGGAACAGCAGCTCCCTAACGGCGAGTATCGGAAACGGGCATTACCGTTCAATAAAATATATTTTAAAATGTCATTTCTGCTAAGCAGCAAGCTAAACATGCTTATATGATTTGTATTTATATAATGATAAATATGTGTAATGTGAGACTGAAACGGAAGTGACGTGGGGGCTTCACTTCCGCTTCATCTCGCACTCATCGTTTCTTCCCCGGTTTGCCAGACTGTATGCCGGGAGCATTTGACCAAATCGCGGAGGCAACAGTCTGGCCACGCGAGACTAGTCATCACAGGTCGCTGAGCAATTTACAACTTGAAAATAACATAATTACGTATCTGTACAATGTGGACATCAATAACTGGGTTGATTCTCTGCTCAATCACACTGACCGTTCCAGACTTTGCACAGTGACCAGGGCTGTCCTCCTTCCATCTCCTGACAACACCAGTGCTCTAGCCATCTCTTTAAGGGACGCGATGATGTGACTTTGCTCATCCCTCCAGAGATTGACAATGGCAGACGCAAGGTGTGCTTTCTGGTGCCTACAGAATGTGTTGTGATGGATGGTCATCACTTCCATAATGTTGAGCATTCATAGGGCTTTGGCAGGCATGCTTCCTGAGACAAGAATGGCAGCAGAGAGCAGCAAATTCCCAGCTGCAATCTTCCCAATCTTCGGCTGGCTCGTCCACTCTTTCACATGGCCACGAGATATGCAGCACTGTGTGAAGCAGACCGCTGTTCCATTTATTCTGACTTTGCCAGGTGTCTCCTCAAAACACACCACACAGGTTTGGAAAAGGGTCATTAGCTGTGATTCAAAGACTATATACTTCTTGTCCTTCACAGGACCTGGGTCAGCGGTTTCAGGCTCTCTGGAAAAGAAACACTTCAAAATTAACCACTGGGATAAACAGTAAAAAATAGCAAGTGTACAACTTCAAAACACTTTAACAACGCATGAAGAGCTTGTAGATTTGTGTGGAGATTTAGTGTTCAATGGAAACAGAAGGATGTCGAATAATTGACTCCCAGCATATGTAATTAGAATAAACTGGATTGGGTAAACTATATAAAGTAGGGTATGTCCTTTTGTTCTGCAGACCAGGCAAGAGGTTCTTATGTAAATTTTGGCTTAGGTCACCCCTGTAATTAATGTTTTAATCTACAGCATCCCAGAATTACATTTACTGAAATATGTAAATATTTCCCCCTAAAACACATGTCTTGAAGAATATCTGTTTCCATTATGACAACTTTATACTTGATGTTTAACCATGTGAACCCCAGTACTCTCATTCTGGAGGGAACATTTACCCAAAATAGCTGATCTACAAGCTCACAATTTGTTGCTGTGAGCTTGTTGTAGATCATCTATTTTTGGCAAAGAGATTTGGTGTGGATTGAAAAAGAACGGACTGTCTAAGACAGGTTAAACTGAAGAGATATGGATTCATTCAATTTAATATCAAAGTAGCCATTTCATTTCCCCCATATGGCCTAGGACGAAAACAGAAAGCATGTCACGATGGTGTTCACTATTTAACATTATAGAAATGTGGGATTTCATATTTACTTAACGCCCGCATGCCCATTGTTCATTGTATTCATCCCAGCACTAACTGTGGGAGAGCGAGTAGGTGGCTTTTATTGTCCTTCCTCTTCTGGCTGGCACATGTGCAGGGTGATCAGTCTGATGAAGCAGGTAAGTGGGGAAGTACCGCCCTTCAATCTCCTGTCCCAGCCTCCTCGTTGTCACTCCTGGCCTCGCTCTCCCGTCCAGGGTGCGTTTCACCGAGGTGCAGGGCCTACCTGCGGGGCGGTGTCCCTGTGAATCGCCACAGCATGTATTCATCTTAATGATGTGTGTAAGCTCAAAGGAGCTGACCCCTCTTCAATTTTAAAAGACCTTTCCCTGTAATTAATCTTTTTTTAAGGGAAGCCGTTTGTGTTCCTGTTATGGTTAAAGGTGTATTCAATGATAATGAAAGTGGCCGGGGGTCATCTTGTCCCTTACTGGCCTTATAGCGTGGAAATGTTTAGTTTTTTATAGATTTTTACACCATTATAATGTTGATCATTAGACCCAATCACTGAATATCAGTAGGCCTACGTCTCCAGCTTCAGGATATGTATGATACTGATTTACTACGAGACTGTGTGTTTGAGTTCAGTAGTTTACAAGGCATTTAGCAGACGTTCTTAATTCAGAGCGACTGTGGTTCTCAAAACTTTTATTTTGACCATCATAACTAAACATCATAACATAACTACGGCCATACATACTCTAGCCTGATTGGTCGAGGACTGGCTGGCCACCTCTGAAAACCAAATATAGCTATGCTCGCAATGGTGGAAGTCCTTATATGGTCAGCACACATTCTTTTTTTTTAAATAATTTTTATCCCACAATTTTGTAACCCATTTTTTCACCCAGTACTAATTGCCTATGTAAACCTGGGCTCTGCACTCCCTCTGCCGCGCCTGGGGAGACAACGGACTGACCTCATGCTTCCTTCTATGCATGAGGAGTCCAAGTTGCTTCTTTTCACCTGACAGTGGAGATTTTCCCTGGTTTGGACGTAGCGCGTGGAAGGAACACGTTATTCCAACCAGTTCCTTTCCCCTCCATCAGGCGCCCCGGCTGGCCAGGGGGAGGCATTTTTGAGACCAGGTTTACGTGCATGTTTTTGTTAGGGCATCAACCCTAGGAGACACGGGGAGAACATGCAAACTCCACACAGAAAGGCCCTATCGCCAACCCCACCTAGGGTGTGGGCGCTGATGACGCGGAGGGAGGAACACACCGCCAGCTCCCACAGCGTCCCCCGGCGGGAATCGAACCCAGGACCTTCTAGCTGTGAGGCGAAGCGCTAACCACTGCACCACCGTGCCCCGGTCAGCACACATTCTAGTGAGGAGAATGAATGGAAAATGTACCAATTATATTTGTATTTGAATGAAATACAGTCACTGAATATACCTTTAAATACATGGTCAAATACAAGCCAGTAACATATTTGGAGCTAAATACATCATCAATGGGTGTTACACTTAGGTGTGCCAATGTGTGAACACCAACTCATTATTAATAGCTAGCACTGCGTAGCCTACATCAGAAGATGTATGCAGACTGCTATTGTTGTTACCACACAGTAGTTTTTTTCTTCTTTTTTTATATAATAAATAATTACACAATGCGTCTGTTTTCAAGCCCCTTACATAAAGTGTGTTACTGTACACCATTATCTTGCACTCCTTTTGATTGTGGTATAATTAATTGTGTTTAAGGTCACTGTGAAGTATGCAACATCTACATCAATAAGACACATCACTGGGCCATATGAAAAAGTAACTGATATTGGCTGGTTCATCTACATCAATAAGACACATCACTTGGCCATATGAAAAAGTAACTGATATTGGCTGGTTCATCTACATCAATAAGACACATCACTGGGCCATATGAAAAAGTAACTGATATTGGCTGGTTCATCTACATCAATAAGACACATCACTTGGCCATATGAAAAAGTAGTTGATAGGCTGTTTTCGGGGGCAGTACCACCTGCTCTAATGAAGATCCCTGAAATAAAAGAAGGATGATTGCTGAAGTGCTGAAAGAAGTAAAGGAGGAAGTAAAAAGACTAGTCGGTTGCAGATTTGGGTTCATCTTGCGATAAACCAGCCGGGAAGACTTGAAAAACTTGAAATGGACAACGGCTGAGTGGAGAGATCACGCGCCAACCATTCTCAAATTCCTGCAGCAAGCAAGTCAAGTGACATTCGATGAACTCTCATCTTCAGACACCCCAAACGCAACAATCAAGAAGTGTGCTATGGCCATGGCTGGAGCAACCCTTATCCGTGCACGTGTACAAACCATGAATGCACCACAGTATATCAATACATTGATCCTGTGTGAAAGAAGTGGAAGTGGAATTGATCAGTGGAAAGAAGAGGTCATTCAAGTGGAGAATGCCAGGAAATTGAATGGACACTCAATGAGTTGTGTCCTACTGGTGAAGAGGCTTGTACATTTAATTAGTAAAATAATAAAGATCCCCCTTTATTTGTATTAAACCCTTCAAAGATGATGTTAACATTTCCAAGTTTTAAATAAAATGAAATTATATTACATTTAATGCCACACAACATTCTAGAAGTGAACTGCTACAGTATTTGCTCAGCACCTTTTTTAACCATGTTCAATTACGTGTTTTGTTCTAAAGGGCCATGCTGCTTCAGGTCTAACTGAAGAATCTCTCTTGGGGCCACACATTGATTCAGTGGAGAAGGTAATTGCCTAACCTCGATGTCTTTTCCACAATGTTCAATAACCATGGCTTGGATGCCACGATACATAGTATAGCTTGGGAGCGTGTCGCTGTTACATTAACAGGTGAGTCAGTAGGATACAAAAGTGCAGAATAAAAACTCAAAAGTCCTTTGTGTCATGCAATATTTATATAGGTTGTTTTTACATCATACTTATACAGATGGTCTAAATGGTAAATGATGCATTTACTGTATGTAGTGCATTTATGTAGTGCCTTTATCAAAGGCAATTTAACATGATTGTAGTCACCCATTCACACACACATTCATACCCAATGTCAGAGGAAACCATGCAAGGCACAGACCTGCACATCAGGATTGATTGAAGACTTAATTAGAAGTTTGCATAGGAAAAGGTACAGTTTCATGACGGTACAGTTCACTGGTACAAGGTACTAAAAGGAGATTCTAGAAAAGACTATGCTTATTTCCATAGGAAACCATTGAAGTATCTCATATAACATTGAAAGACAGACGGATAGAAGACAGTACTAAGCAGTAGATAGTCAGGAAAAAAAAGAGAAAACATAAAAAAAACAATTAACGAAAAAGTAAAATTAAAAACACAGTTAGGGGTTCAGAGTCTTGCTCGAAGACAGTAACTCCGGGGGAGCCCAGGATCGAAATGGCCAGGGTGCCAATATTAGGTTCTATTGACCAGCAGCCTTTTATATAAGTCATTGCCATTTCCTCTATTATAAGAGGAAATGGCAAGTTGTGGACTTCTTATTCTCAAGTTCAAATATGTTTTTAATTTTTATGGGTCACTTAATATTTTGTTTCCTACAATTTGTCTAAAAATTTTCAGAAAACATTCCCACAAAATAGGATTTTCAGGAATAAATATATCATGATTTAAGTAATTAATAAATAAATAAATTAAAATTATTCATGTATATTCATGATGTAGTTAGTACTGTAGACACAAATCAGTTCATTGTACACATTTAAAAATAACATTTGGCTAAAATGTTGCCTCATTTATTTCCCAGGGTATCCAACGTTTTGCTCCATTCCAAGTGACGATGGACAACCTGGACCGTGCTGTTACACCTCACATTGGTTACTTATGGTTGCGAACCAGGAACAGGTCAACGCTGTTCATCTGTAGGGATGGGTATCGAGAAGCGGTTCTTGTTGAGAGCCGGTTCCCAGTGGATCGATTCCTTGGAATCATTATCCAAAGTCCTTAACAATTCCGTTATCGATGCCTGCATATGCGCGATGACGTCACGCACGCTGCCTTGTTTTGTTAGAGCGCAGTCAACATGTCATCCAAGCAGAAGTGTTCTAAAGTCTGGCTCTATATTTGGCAAGAATGTACATGTTAATGTCACACTGGCATTGGCTGCAACTGTGTGCTATGCTAGTTTTGATAATGAGACGTCAGCTTTCCTAGTTCAGTTGTTACTCAAGCTCACTGCATGAACGGATAAGTCTCCCCGTTCTGCGTCCGAGTTAGAGGGTGCCCTAAAAGGTTTGTTTTGCAAGCCACCACCTCCCACGTTCTTACAGCAAAACTGGCTGCATGTCCAATGTGCTCAGTGTTGCTATTATGCTCCCCTATACATCACATGTGCAAGAAAGAAAAGCGTGTAAATCCGTTGATCCAAACTGTAGAAGACAGTGATTCTGCTTTAGCTGTGTACAGCAGCAGCTCCGCAAGCTTCGCAGCCGTGTTATAGAGTACACTTTAAAAAGAATTACGTTGTGCCTTCACATTCTGAGCACTGCAAAATCGGGACGTTGGATTGAGCACACTGTAAAAAATAAACTTTTTTGGTGATAAATTAAAATAAAAACTACAAAAAGAAGAAAATGACAGGAGGAGCATAAGGAGGGGAGGAGGTAGAAAAGACCATTGGCCACTATTTCTGACCAGGCCCCAGCATGGCTGCAAGCACTATACTATAGCACAATACATGACCACATGTGTATGCTGTGCATCATCTATTCAGAGAATATCATATAAAAGAGAATGTATGTTAAATGAACCCATTAGTAGCCTACTCTTTCTCCCACCCCCCTGCCCAATGAGAATCGATAAGGAATCGGATCAATAAGCAGAACTGGAACCGGAATTGTTAAAATCTTAACAATACCCATCCCTACACATCTGTCACAAGATGTCAGATCATCATCTCTTGTCAATGTACCATAATTGCCTGCAAATTGAGTTTCAGGAACTGATTGGTAGAGATAGTCTCCCACTTCACGTCAATAGAGAAATTCAGAGAAAATGTCCAGTGGCACCTACCTCATGAATATTCACGTGAAATGGCCCTAAAATTCAGATAATACCGCTGGGTTTACTGGATGTGGATACAAAATAAATCCATTGACATGATCCAAGCTATGCGCTACATCAATGACAGGTATGTCTCATATGTGCCTGTTGACAATGACAACACCAAATTGAAGCCAGTTGTGAAGGTCATTGTCACAGGAGACAAAGCAGAACTCTGATCGTGCTCTAAAAGATCTTGATAACAGCAAGACAGCGTATGAGAGAAACATTGGCATTGTTAATTCTGTTGCTGACTTTCATTGCAGCATGTTTCCTCCAAATCAGAGATTGGCACGTTGTAACTGACAGGCGAAATGTATCAGCACTGGGAGACAATTTTAGAGCAAATGATGCATTCATCAAGGATGTCACAGATGCCCTCCAAACCACAGCTACTTTGGACTGCTTTGTGTGATAAGTGGGACGGGTGTGTGCAATGGCAGTTCCACATTAATCAGTTTTAAAAATGGCATAGTAGGTGTTTGTACAGGCAGAGAGAGACTGCGTTTGTCCAGGTTGCCTGCTTCACGCTGCTGGTGGTGTGTTTGCTCTCGTGGCATAATGACATTCATTTTGGAGCTCGGGCCTTGAAGGCATAGCTGTCAGTGACGTGTGTTTGCACACAAGCTCAGAGAAGCAAAGATGGGTCATGTTTGTCTTCAATAGCCTAGATGGGTCAACAAGCCACAAACTAGAGCCATCCCTGTGTATGAGACACATGGGTCTAGAGATTGTGCCTGTTAGACGGTGAACCGCTGTTCTTTTTACCCTTTTTTGTTTGTACAGTCTATACTGCTACTTAATTTGTGTTGCCCCAGTGGCTTTAAACTAACTTCACCATATTAGTTTTAAACCGCTTGTCATTGCTCATGTCATTGATGGGTTGTTGTGGCTACGACAGAGATATTCTTGCACTTACCCTCCAAACAAAAAGGTTCTATATTCCCCAGGTTCTATGTTCCCCACCCACCCTCCCCACAAAAAGGTTCTATATTCCCCAGGTGCCCAGATGTCTCCACCCCTAAGTTCCCACTTGTCTATGTGCCCACTCATACAAATGCCCACGTCCCTATTGCCCAGATGTCCAGGTTTGATTGATTGATTGAAGACTTTATTTGAAGTTTGCATAGGAAAAGGTACAGGTGCCCACTCGTCCAGATGCCCAGACATAACAAAAGTATGTTGTCCAGATGTCCCTAGTGCCCCCTGCCCCACTAGTATTCGTAATCTCTCCCCATTATTGGGTGTTTTGAGTTGTTATTAATTATTATAAAGGAATGTTTCCTGCATTTTTGGATAAGTGGGGAACATAGAACCTATTGTAAGTTGAGCGGGGAACATAGAACCTTTTTTGTGGAGGTAAGTGGGGAACATAGGACCTTTTTTGGATAAGCTGGGAACATAGAACCTTTTTTGGGGGCTTAAATGGGGAACATAGAACCTGGGGATATACCGGTAGTTACAATCCCCAGTGATCTTTTGCCGTGTCTTTAATGCCAAGTTTAATGTGTGTGCATGGGCCTAACACAATGAGTCCATATGAGTGCAACTGCCAAGCTTAATATCTGTCCCTTAGCTTTAAGTAACCTATTTGGCATTGTTTTAATCAGTAAAAATCTAAATGTTAATACTTTGTACTTTTCTCCATGAATGTAAATAAAGTGGATTTTTGCATTTGAAGCCAAAACCTCTTATTGTTCACTAAAACTGAACACTTACCTCGGGTCTCTCACCCTGTAATTGAGAGGCGTCATCTAAACTGTGTATAGGAGTACTAGGTGACTCCATCTGGTTACATTTGGACTAGACACGTGCAGGATTTGCCCAAACAAAACACCCCACCAAGTCATTTCAGCTCTCCATTAGAGAAACAGCAATGGTTTGACACTCAACTTGGCATCATTGTGGAGAGCTATATTTTGAATGACCACATAGCACAATTTTCCCAGCACCAGCTCCAAGACCAAAGAGACAGCCTGAAACAACACAAATGCCATTTAGATGAGTGTATCTATCCACCATTCGCTAATGCAAACTATCTCAAAAAACTTTCCCATCACACTCCTCCAACCACAGCAACCACATCTCAGAGTGGTTTTATAACTGATGGTGTTTATAATTACCACACTCATTTACGGCCGTGGGGCGGCATAACTCAGGGGTAGAGAAACCGTTATTAGAGCACGATGGGTTCCCAGTTCGAATCCGGGCTCCCCCTGAGTTAATGTCGAAGGGGGGGCAATACTCTGAACCCCACATTGCTCCCCGTGAGCAGGTTGGTGCCTTGCATGGTTTCCTCCGCCACCGGTGTATGAATGTGTGCGTGAATGGGTGAATGTAATGCACAATCTCTGTAAAGCGCTTTGGATAAAAGTGCTATATAAATTTACCATTTACTGAAGATGGCCATGCTAGAGAGAAATGTCCAGGATTCGGTGAAGGAGGGGGATGCCGGCTATGGAATTTAAAATGCTTCATTTTAGACAGGCCGGTTGACATCGGTACAGCTTGGAGGCACTGAAACTCCAGTTAGATCTCCATGCTTTGCTTAGCCCGAGTGAGGCCCATAGACTGCGATGGAATAGGACTGTGAATGTCAACGTAGGTGCTGGGAACAACACATCTCTGAACATGAATTGTGAGCACTACATACTCTACACGAAGGAGTGCATTTCACAGATTGTCGCTAACATCAATTTTGGCATTGCACAGTCCATGAGCCAAAGTTTGGGAGAGACGAGGCTCATTCTGGACAACTTTAACCAAGCCTGTAAAGTTCTGTGTGTCAGGGAGACACATGGCTGCCAACCGTCCGTGTGCTGCTCAAACTCCAGGTGTTCAGGCAGAAGCCGGGATATAACACGTACCACTTTAAGGAACCACATGCAATAGACCGTTTGTCAGCCTTCTGATTGGTCCCTGAGACTCCCTGACTGGCCAACCAGAAAAAAACATTCACTTTTTGCTATCGGGGGTGGAGTTTGTGCAGTGGAGAATGTTAAATGTGGCTTTCAAAACTGTCCGCAGTGCGCGACACGGCGATCGCCCGGTACGGCCGCGATCTCGGCCGTGATCTCGCTCATCATAATGAATAAGCTTCAACAAACTAGTTCACATGGACCATATCAATGGTCTAAGAGTCACGATTGGGTACATATATTTTAAATGGGCAGAATTACGAAAAGCCAGCCTATTATGTGAGGTTAGGATTATAGTTCTGTCCTCTTCCTACCCAGGATGCAATGCGCGGTCTATTCTCTTTCTGATCCAGAGGATTAAACTAATTAAAACATTTATTTTCGGGGGGAAAACTACTGTTTTGCTATGTAATTACTGTACCTTTTTCTTCCCTTTTTATTAATATCACGTAGATGTGTTTTTTGTGGTACTTTATATAGCTGTAATGAGGCTATGAAGGGAAAAAAAATCCCATCCACTACCACTATAAAAGAATCTGCAAAGAGGATTCTGTCCCACTGGGATTAAACAAATTAAAACATATATTTTCGGGTAAACCCCCTGTTTTGCAATGTAACTACTGTACCTTTGTCTTCCCTTTTTATTAATATCACCTAGATGTTTTTCCTTTGGTACTTTATATAGCTGTAATGAGGCTATGAAGGGGGAAAAAAATCCCATTCACTGCCACTATAAAAACAATCTGCCCAGGGTCAAATGTCCTATCATAGTAACAGGGCAGAATGGGGCGGGATTTGCAAAAGGGCTTATTCCTTTGAACAAAGGGTGGGGCTTGGGAAATGGATCAGTGAACATATTCTGAAGATTGACAGGCAGCTCAAGGCAAACAAATAATTTCAGCATCCTTCACATCTAGATTTTGAACGACACTGGTATCTAGCTTTCAGTCCTTGTTCCTTTTAAGCCCATATATGGAGGTCACTGATTTATTGCTTTATCTAATATCTATTTATCTTTCTCTACAAACCTACACAGTGCGTGTAGCTTACTGATCAGGCATCTTGGGATGTGGGAGGAGTCGGACCAGTGCAGTGGCTCCAGTTCACACTCTGGGATTAGTGCAACAAGGCACTGAGGGGGGAGACTTGGTCAGTGTGATCTCTTCACAGCTCGGCTAAACTAGTGTAATGATCATAAGGATCATAAGGATACCATTCACAAGGATAATTCACACGATGAAGAATGCAAAATAATATGGTTTGTGGTTGTGCTTATCCGAACTGTGCAAATAAAATGGAACCAACATCCACACATTTCTACATATTACCATTACAATGTCCACAGACATTGAAACTGTGGCTCATTTTGTTTTGTCTACAGTACTCGTTATAGAAGTCTATGCATGATTCTAATCCCCCTCCACCCCAGTGATTGATACTGAAGGGTATGTGAGGAGACAATTCTAATGAGGGTCCAACGCATAGTAGGCCTAGCCATGAATAATAAGGGTCATTGAAAACAAACATTGATCATGACTGCTTTGTTGTACAGTTTAGATCGTTATGCAAAACTCCCAGTGCCATTGTTTGATTCTGGTAATGACAAATACATCTAGTGACTAGGCCTATCTGCAATCCCTTTAGATTCAAATTGAAAGACCTGTGTGTGAAACACACAAATGAATGATTGATGGGTTTGTCAAAGTCTATAAATATGGAAATGGTGGCATACAGTATGTTGTATAGACAGTGTTTTAGGTGTATTATTTTACATAGGCCTACATACTAAACAAAAGTATGATTTTGCAACACAGGGAGTATGTGTATATCTGGAAATTATGGGTAACATTTTTACAGTAGGCCCAATCATGAAACATTATTGATACATGTTCAGATGTATAATGTAATAATTTACACTCAAAGAGGAAAAGAAAACATTTTTTTTTAAATATTGACACAGATTATGAGACAAAGTAGTAGGCCTATAGCTGTAATTGTAAATGCTTGATAGTTGCATTATTTCGAACCATTATTATTCACATCAAACACAAGTTGAACTTGTCCAAAGAAAATTGTATTTACATTGAAAATAAAAAAGGTATAGGATAAAAAATCAACAAAAAACAAAAGTATACATATCCAGGGTTATTAGCCTATAGACTACCCTCAGATTTCTGCCAGGCCTACATATATGGGATCTGGAAATTATTGATGATGGATGTTATGAGCAGGTAAGTGATACAATAATAGCCTATCATAGTATCATTTCAAATGCCTCTTCGACTTCTTTGAAGCCAACATAAATGCCATCTGGAGATGGATTTATTCCTAACAGCTTGGAAGAGCCCTTCTGTTAAAGAGTATCTTCGTGAAGAACCCATGCACACGGTAGGCGACAAGTCGATATTGACTGAGGAGGGTCAATATCGTGAAGGCACCAGTGGAACTGGCAGGTCTGAGTGTTGCTCCTGAAGATGATGAAGCACAATCTGCCATTTGGCCAAAATCATGTCCCGGTCTTCTTGCACTGACTAGCTTTGACTGTTATGGACACTTATGTTTGACACTGTATTGATAAGATGTGCTTTAAGTATTGCTTTTTGCTTTTTTAAGTATGGCTATTACAATTATGAGCGTTGACTGTTTTGACACTTTATGCATTTATTCTCTTTTTTGTGTACCTTGCTCTTTTACTGTACACAGTACAATATTTTTTCTTTTCATAATTCTCTGTAACTTTGTATATAACCTTAAACTGCTGTGCTGCCTCCAGGCGACTGATTTCCCCCCTTGGGATAATAAAGGTATCTATCTTCTTCTGTGCTTGATCCAGCAGACCAGTACAGATGGTTGATGATGGATATTTATTGCGACCGTAGGTCGCATTTACTACCAAAACCTCCACCGGCTGTCTGTGAGTGAGTGAGTGAGTCACACGTCACACGTCACACTTTTGCCCTGCTCATATCTCCACAACCATTGCCCCCATCCATGCCAAATTTTGCACACACACTCCTTGACTGCCAAACTACAACCTCCAAGGACCCCCGGAGCCCCAGGGACCCCCAGGTCCCTGGGGGACCCCCAGATGTAAAAAATGACCAAATGTGCTCACACGTCACACGTCACACTTTTTCCCTGCTTATATCTCCGCACCCGTTGACCCGATCCATGCCAGATTTTACACACACACACTCCTTGCCTGCCAAACTACAACCTCCAAGGACCCCCGGAGCCCCCCCCCCCCAGATGTAAAAAATGACCAAATGTGCAAAAATGACCAAATGACCACCCCAACGGGGCTGCTCACGGGGAATTCCCGGGGACCACCCACTCCTGGTGCTCCAGAACGGATGCAAAATTGGTGGCGCCCCCAGTGGAGGACCCCCTGCCACTGCAGCGCACATAAAATGCCGTAACTCGGCCTAGGAGCGTCCGGGAGAGCCGGGGCCGGTACCTATTCGTCCGCCAAGGCAACGCGGAGACCCCACCCCTCATTTCTCACATGGCCCTATTCTAGCGCCACCTTCAGGCCGATTTTTAAAACACATTTTTGGACACTGCTCCTACAGTTTTTGCCCTAAAATCACAAATATCACTACACAGCATGTCTACACTCATGTTATCAACATGGATCAGGAAGATTTTGGAAAAACACATTTTTGCCCTATTTGTGGAGATAAGCCACCTACGGTCGCTTATCTTCCGATTAGGGAGTCTTACTGGTATTAGATCTAACAGACCAGTATGATGGTTGATGATGGATTTTGTCCAAAGCCCAACATCTATGCTTTCCCTCCTCATGGCCAGCGCCTCCATCTTCTTTCCTACACAAAGTACATGTGATTTTCATTAGTCTAAAATCCAAAGATTCTTCTACAATTTGTTTAGATGGTGAGTGGTAGCCTACAGTTGTTTTTTTGTGTGTTGATTCACTAATTAAACCACCCATTTTCAACTATGTCATTAATATACCTTTGAGTTGTTATGTGGAAATAAGAAGACAAAAAAAAGTCCCCCCCTTCTGTGTTGCCTAGAACTAGTGGAATGATTTGGGGGTTCGTATTGCAAAGTACAGCGGTGTGATGTCATCACTGTGTACTTTCAATACAAACCTGAAGGTGACTTTTAATACCGATTTTGAAGGGTAGCAGCCTCCAGACCATCACCACCATATTCTGTTACAAACAAACCAAATAAAAGATGCAGTATTACAACTTTGACAAAGTGTGCAATTATAAAGGACCTTTATCCAAGCTACGGTACACTTTGAATTCACCCATAAACATAGTCATGCTGAAGTAATCCAAGAAAGGCTCAGTGTCTTGTTCAACAACTTTTTAACACTAAGCCAGGAGGAGCCAGGAATGGAATCACTAACCTCCTGAGCCGCTGCTGACCCACTATCAACTGAGGGACACTTGTCTCCAATCCCATAACCCTCATGAACAAAGGCTTCCAACAGAGCAAAACTCACAGATCTACAAGGTCACAGCGCAACATGTTTTAAGCTTGTAGATCGGTCTTTTTCGAGTAAAATATTTTATGTCGATGGAATAATGCACAGGGCTTAGTAATATTGTCTGTAGATGGAATAATGCACAGGGCCTAGTAAAGACCGCTGGCGAACTCTTGTCAACTAGGGCCTTGTGTCCAAAATTCAAATTCCAAACTTACACTGTGCTCAGCAAAGAATACTGACACAACAACTTAGTGAGACAGCAAGAAACTCACCCAAGATGTTCTTGAAGCGACTGACATGGGCCGCTGCTGCATGGCTCAGCTCAGGGCGATTTGCCTTGTGGCACAACGGTGCAAACGGGCATCACAATCGCGGTGCTGTCTCTGTCTCCCGACAACCAGACAACCATCTCCAACATTTTGTTTCTGTATAGCCTATTCTGTAAACAAATGGCAAGATGTTGTATTACTGTTATATCTTGTTTACATTTATACAAGATTACAATTATTGCGGGCTTGTCTGAAAGGCGAGAACACTACGTTATCTTCATTATTTATAGAGTTCCGTCGCGTGAGCTCCGTCGCAGAAATTACAGCCAATGAGGTGCGGAAAACCTGGGAGTGGTGTTAGCTGGAGTATTGGTTAGCACGCTGCAGAATATAGTCACGAGCGAGCCCACACTGTTTCGTAGGAACAGTATTTCTAGTTTGTTATTAGTAACTCAACTCAGCCTTGCGACTAATATTTGTTACAAGGCTACTGTAGTTACAACATACTACTACATACTGTCTGTACAGTGTACAATACGACTGATTCTCACCATAAGTGGTTGAGTTTTCACTGGGCGAAGTGAATAGTCCCCCTTCTTTGCCTTCGGGAACACAAGTGCCCATCTCAGCATACCATCTTTACTCACTGCCTGCATGCGTCCACTGTTCTCACTGTAGTGCATGGCAGCAAGATATGTTCTAATGCAAACATAGAGCATGTCCCTGAATAGTAATGCAACACCTTTCATAGACCCCTTGTCCACTGACATGTCCCAACACCACACCACTCCATACCGCCCACTTGTGCCAGGTTTTCCACTACAAGGAACTGGGTAGAGTGGTGTGAAAGTGGTACTAAACATGGTACTAAAAAGTATCCACTCCAGAGTAGGTCTGAGCTAGGCCAAACAGGGCCAAACACTTCATAATGACTGATCACTCACTGACTTTTCATTTAGACCACCAGGATATAGTTTGAAATACATGATAATAGATTCTATTGTGTAACAACCACTATTATAATCTATTATAGTGTATTATAGTTATCATAGTAATACATTAATCTTTATAGTGTATTATAATCACAGTTATAATCCAGTATAATGTATTATACTTAAGATAGGTGTAATACAAATGTATATTGTATTATAAGCACAGTTAAAAGGGTCAATTTGTTTCTTAGATACATTTCTTCGTACTTTTGTGTAATGGAAAATGTAGATATTTTTATGTGGTGTGGAGTGGTGTGGTGTAGTGGTCCAGGCCGGCCATTAGGAAAACATTAAACCGTTTGCACAAAAGTAAAAATTAAACTGTTTACACAAAAGTAGTGAAAACAGCTGATCTACAAGCACACAATGCCTCGCACCGTGAGGCGTTGTGTGCTTGTAGATCTGCTGTTTTTGTTTTAGTTTAAATCATTTTTAAAATGATAAATACAAAACAAACGGTTTTGGACATACAAGGTTTCCACCCGACAACGACAAAATATAACTCATGTAATTGGCCCACTGGCTGCACTTGTCATGATCTGAAATGGGAGTAGCAGCAGCGCTATAGAGAGAGATCTCTCTCTATAGCGCGCAATGAGGGCCTCTCCAACTCTTTTTCCCGGGCTGAATCAGGGGCACAGCACATCCCTGGATGGGGACTGCCCATAATTCCGAAGGTTCATTGTTCCGAAGGTTCATTAGTCCGAATTTAGTTAGGGTTACTGAGGTTAAGGTTAGGGTTAGGGTTAGAGTTGGGGATGGCACCCCCTGGATACGCCTCTAAACTTGATGTATGGTGGTGGGAAATGTCATTAGAAATCAAAGTGCCCTGGAGAATCTTCTCTACACCAACTGAGCTGGCAGAGTCTGAGGGAGCAGGGTTCAAACACAATAACTTTTCACACACCAGGGATGCACTATTAACATAAAGGCACCAGTGGAACTGGCAGGTCTGTGTGTTGCTCCTGAAGATGATGAAGCACAATCTGCCATTTGGCCAAAATCATGTCCCGGTCATCTTGCACTGACTAGCTTTGACTGTTATGGACACTTGTGTTTGACACTGTATTGATAAGATGTGCTTTAAGTATTGCTTTTTGCTTTTTTAAGTATGGCTATTACAATTATGAGCGTTGACTGTTTTGACACTTTATGCATTTATTCTCTTTTTTGTGTACCTTGCTCTTTTACTGTACACTGTACAATATTTTTTCTTTTCATAATTCTCTGTAACTTTGTATATACCGGTAACATTAAACTGCTGTGCTGCCTCCAGGCGTCTGATTTCCCCCCTTGGGATAATAAAGGTATCTATCTTCTTCTGTGCTTGATCCAGCAGACCAGTACAGATGGTTGATGATGGATATTTATATTAGATCTAACAGACCAGTATGATGGTTGATGATGGATTTGATCCAACAGACCAGTATGATGGTTGATGATGGATTTTGTCCAAAGCCCAACATCTATGCTTTCCCTCCTCATGGCCAGCGCCTCCATCTTCTTTCCTACACAAAGTACATGTGATTTTCATTAGTCTAAAATCCAAAGATTCTTCTACAATTTGTTTAGATGGTGAGTGGTAGCCTACAGTTGTTTTTTGTGTGTTGATTCACTAATTAAACCACCCATTTTCAACTATGTCATTAATATACCTTTGAGTTGTTATGTGGAAATAAGAAAAAAAAAAAGTCCCCCCCTTCTGTGTTGCCTAGAACTAGTGGAATGATTTGGGGGTTTGTATTGCAAAGTACAGCGGTGTGATGTCATCACTGTGTACTTTCAATACAAACTCAAATGTATATTAATGACAGTTCAATGTTGAAAATGGGTGGTTCTCCCCTTTAACACAAGCACTGCAAATGCCCATTACATCAAACCTTTTGCAATATGCCATATTATGTCAAAACCATGGTCGACTCCTTGCCACTTCTCCCCAACCCACTTTGCAACCTGACGGTTTCTGTCAGTGATGAGGGTCCCGACACGTCCAGGAACTCCTTGATCCTCTGCAGTCCCACCACTTCACACCATGATGAGTTCTTCACCTCATTTCTATGGAGCTCGTTCATTTTTATTGATAATGAGGACCTTATCAACCCTGCTTATTGAGCCGGGCTTTTATCCTGCCCAATATTGAGCGTTTTCTAATATTTTGTGGAAAGTTGTTGTGACTCTGAGTTTGTGGCAGACAACCATCTATGAAGATGACAATTAACACAAGTAAAACATATTTTGCCTATCATTCATTCATTCATGTGCAATAAGTGTTATGTGCTAATAATGGCTTGATTGTTTAGACATGATGTCATGGGATGCTATTTGATTGATAACAAGCTTGATAAGCTCAGAGCTTATTGATACCGGGTACTCAATACATTTGCTATCGAGTATGTGACAGGCTGGTGTTTCAAGCTCCATCCCTACTCCTTACTCTAGGAGAGAATAAACAAAACAAAACACGACAATTGACTTATGAACTGAATCTAAAGGAGAGACCAGATGGATCAGTCATCACATAGTCTCGCGTAGCCAGACAACTATTCCACAATCTCTGAATGCTATATAGAGTCTGGAACAGCAGCTCCCTAACGGCGAGTATCGGAAACGGGCATTACCGTTCAATAAAATATATTTTAAAATGTCATTTCTGCTAAGCAGCAAGCTAAACATGCTTATATGATTTTTATTTATATAATGATAAATATGTGTAATGTGAGACTGAAACGGAAGTGACGTGGGGGCTTCACTTCCGCTTCATCTCGCACTCATCGTTTCTTCCCCGGTTTGCCAGACTGTATGCCGGGAGCATTTGACCAAATCGCGGAGGCAACAGTCTGGCCACGCGAGACTAGTCATCACAGGTCGCTGAGCAATTTACAACTTGAAAATAACATAATTACGTATCTGTACAATGTGGACATCAATAATTGGGTTGATTCTCTGCTCAATAACATTGACCGTTCCAGACTTTGCACAGTGACCAGGGCTGTCCTCCTTCCATCTCCTGACAACACCAGTGCTCTAGCCATCTCTTTAAGGGACGTGATGATGTGACTTTGCTCATCCCTCCAGAGATCGACAATGGCAGACGCAAGGTGTGCTTTCTGGTGCCTAAAGAATGTGTTGTGATGGATGGTCATCACTTCCATAATGTTGAGCATTCATAGGGCTTTGGCAGGCATGCTTCCTGAGACAAGAATGGCAGCAGAGAGCAGCAAATTCCCAGCTGCAATCTTCCCAATCTTCTGCTGGCTCGTCCACTCTTTCACATGGCCACAAGAATTGCAGCACTGTGTGATGCAGACCGCTGTTCAATTTACTCTGACTTTGCCAGGTGTCTCCTCAAAACCACCCGATCCCCAAGTTATCATCCCATACATTGGGGGTGCACCAACACACCACACAGGTTTGGAAAAGGATCATTAGCTGTGATTCAAAGACTTTATACTTCTTGTCCTCCACAGGACCTGGATCAGCGGTTTCAGGCTCTATGGAAAAGAAACACTTCAAAATTAACCACTGGGATAAACAGTAAAAATAGCAAATGTACAACTTCAAAACACTTTAACAACGCATGAAGAGCTTGACGATTTGCGTAGAGATTTAGTGTTCAATGGAAACAGAAGGATGTTGAATAATTGACTCCCATACTGCATATGTAATTAGAATAAACTGGATTGGGTAAACTATATAAAGTAGGGTATGTTCTTTTGTACTGCAGACCAGGCACATAGATGTGTAACATCTTAGATGGATAAATGCACTCCCCCAGGCCAAGAGGTTCTAAAATACATTTTGGCTTAGGTCACCCCTGTAAATAATGTTTTAATCTACAGCATCCCAGAATTACATGTAAATATTTCCCTCTAAAATATGTCTTGAAGGATATCTGTTTCCATTATGACAACTTTATACTTGATGTTTAACCGTGTGAACCCCAGTACTCTCATTCTGGAGGGAACATGAAGAGATATGGATTCATTCAATTTAATATCAAAGTAGCCATTTCCCCCATATGGCCTAGGACGAAAACAGAAAGCATGTCACGATGGTGTTCACTATTTAACATATAGAAATGTGGGATTTCATATTCACTTACCGCCCGCATGCCCATTGTATTCATCCCAGCACTAACTGTGGGAGAGCGAGTAGGTGGCTTTTATTGTCCTTCCTCTTCTGGCTGGCACATGTGCAGGGTGATCAGTCTGATGAAGCAGGTAAGTGGGGAAGTACCGCCCTTCAATCGCCTGTCCCAGCCTCCTCGCTCTCCCGTCCAGGTTTCACCGAGGTGCAGGGCCTACCTGCGGGGCGGTGTCCCTGTGAATCGCCACAGCATGTATTCATCTTAATGATGTGTGTAAGCTCAAAGGAGCTGAACCCTCTTCAATTTTAAAAGACCTTTCCCTGTAATTAATCTTTTTTTAAGGGAAGCTGTTTGTATTCCTGTTATGGTTAAATAATAATAATAATAATAATGGATTGCATTTTTATAGCGCTTTTCTAAGCAAGTTGCAAACTCAAAGCACTTACAATGTTCCATTCATTCATACATTGGGAGGTGAAGTGGCGAACAGTCAATGCCAGCGTCCTCACTTCCCACATTCACGGTGGCAACTGACAAGCTAACACCATTGGAGGCAACGTGGGGTTCAGTGTCTTGCCCAAGGACACTTGGGCAAGACACTGAGCCCCGGCTACTCCTGTCTACCTGTCTACTTCGATGTAGACAGGAGTAGCCGGGATGTGAACCGCCTACCCACGGAACATTGGCCACCCCGCGCAAGGGACCCTGCTCAATCTACGGGTTTTCGACCCCTGCCCCCGCGTGGCCCCCCCGGGGGCCTCCGGGGCGCCCGCTTTTTCCGCCCCCCCGGGCCAGGGGCGCCCCAGGCCCGGAAAAAGCGCCCGGGGCACGCCGGCGCGGCCCGGTGTGCCCGTGAATGGCCCTCTGCTTCCGGATA
>NC_137821.1:59394662-59642162 GCF_963921795.1 Nannobrachium achirus
CAAGGGTTCATATTTTAGATTATAATTAGAGAAAAGAAAAAGTGAGTGTTAAAATTAATTGTTTTAATTTGCTTTGTTCTATTGTTTTATCGTGTTTACTGTGCTAAAATGTGGGGCATGCGTACACATCGGGGCATGCGTACAAGTGGCTAAATATGTATTTGTAGACACAATAAGCCAGCAGTTTCTTTATTGCTGTCTCCCCACACAAGCATGTCATCAATGATATTTACAACTCCTTCAAGCCCCTCTATCATATGTGCAATGGCCCTCTGGAACACCTCGGGTGCTGAACAGATGCCAAACTGTAACCGCAGGAACCGGTACTGTCCGATTGGGGTATTAGGTGGAGAGCTTTGAACTCTCTTCATCTAATTTGATTTGCCAAAACCCTTTATTAGCGTCTGAGAAATACTTGGCATTTGGCATACAGGAAACTACTTCCTCAACAGTCAGTAATGGATAGTGCTCCCGTTTAGTAGTCTTTTGTGCCAATGCAAATACAGATTTGCTTAGGGATGACCACAGTAACCATACTAGTGACCCACTCTGTTGGCTCTGTCTGCCTTGTTATGACACCCATTCAGTGTATTCCTCCACCACTGTCTCTATTCACCATGCAGTGTAACTCCTCCACCACTCTGTCTCTAAACACACCAGGAATCCTCCTGGCAGCGTGCACAACAGGTGTAACAGTCCGGTCAATCTGAATATGGTGCTGACCAGGTATGGAACCCAGTCCATTGAATAACCTCCTTTCCAACTTCATGCATCCTCTTCACCAAGCCTATAGTTTCACACAAGTGGCTCCCCCCCAATGTTTTAATTTGCTTTGTTCTATTGTTTTATTGTGTTTACTGTGCTAAAATGTGGGGCATGCGTACACATGGGGGCATGCGTACAAGTGGCTAAATATGTCTTTTTAGACACAATAAGCCAGCAGTTTCTTTATTGCTATTTACAGTAACACTTCTAGCCCCCATAAGTCATATCCAACCATGAAAGGTTGCGTTGTATCTTGGGAATCGGCTTATTCTGTGTAAAATTACATATTTAGCCACTTGTACTAGTAAAAAACTAAAGTTGTCCTTTAAGTGTAGGTTGGCTACGGGTGCCCATGAGGAACGTAACACCTCATATATGACATCAATCCTGATCAATCCTGATCAATGTCATGTTCGTTAGTGGCAGGAAAGGTTTCCTCACTAGTTGGCCTTAGATGTTGGGGTTTCTCCTGTACTGTCTCCCAGGGACGTGCTGGCCATTGGAAAAAGCGGGACAACTCCCGAACGGAAAAAAAATTAACTGTTTGCACAAAAGTAAAAAATTAAACTGTTTGCACAAAACAGCAGATCTACAAGCACACAACGCCTTGCGGTGCGAGGCGTTGTGTGCTTGTAGATCGGCTGTTTTCACTAGTTTAAATCATTTTTAAATTGATAAATAAAAAAATAAAAAACTGTTTTGGACATACAAGGTTTCCACCCGAAAACGAAAAAATATAAGTCATGTAATTGGCCCACTGGCTTGTCACTTGTCATGATCTGAAATGGCAAATCATTGAGTAGCAGCAGCGCTAGCGCGCAATGAGTGCCTCTACAACTCTTTTTCCCAGGCTGTTACGGCCAGCGGCCGTATTATTATTATTATTTATGATTATTATCATTGTTGGTATTATGATTCCATTATTGTATTATTTGTGTTTGGACTTTGAGTAATGGAATTCATTTGTAGTTATGGTGGGTTGGAATATATATATATATGATTTGAGGCTTGTATGAAAATGTACTTCTTTCTATTATCAAGGTGGTGAATGGAGACTGACTGTGGAGTTGACTGTGGAGTGAATGCAGAGTGCAGAGTTGGGTGTGGTGCCATGCATGAGCTTGAGGTGGTTATTGAATGAGTGAGCAGATTGCCAGGTCCGGCCCTCAGTCCTGCCCATGCCAGTCCCATTCGCCAGTATAGTGGGAGAAATATGTGAAAAGGGTGTTCACTTCCGGCAGAAAGCGTGAAAATTTGCACCTAGGGGTATTTTTGTGCGCTGAATTCAAAAATTGATGGTCCCAAGCACTTTTCTCAAATTCACTTTTCTCTAATTCACTTACCATAGGGGTAGGGTTAGGAAAAAAAGACCCCCCAAAAATCTTCTTTAAGTAGCATGTGAGGGGTCTATCTAGGGGGTTTTCATGATTCTGAATCCATTCCAAGCATTTATTTTGCACAAAAACATTCCTTGGGCAAGAAATGGACCCCACAAAACTATAGTTTAGTGATGAGTCATCACTTTTCACAGTTGTGTAGGGTCCATTTCTTGCCCAAGGAATGTTTTTCGTGCAAAACAAATGCTTGCAATGGATTCAGAATCATGAAAAACCCCTAGATAGACCCTCACATGCTATTTAAAGAAGATTTTTTGGGGGGTCTTATAGTATGGTAAGTGAATTAGAGCCACCAGATCCCATGGGAAAAGTGCTTGGGACCGTCAATTTTTGAATTCGGCGCACAAAAATACCCCTAGGTGCAAATGTTCACGCTTTCTGCCGGAAGTGAACACATTAGCCTATTTTTGTTACATATTTCTTCCACTAGTACCTGTCAACGCCCAGGCTAGGATTGGCCATCCCTCTGAGGCTGTTTCTACAAAAGCTAACAGCAGTGAAGGACAGACGGCTTGTTTGCAGCAGAGGCTCAATTCCTCTCTCCTTCGAACCCATTGCCTTTATTTGCTTTAGTTATTTTGTTTGCCTTCGCCTTAGTTGCTTTTTGTAAGTTAACAGTACATACTTTTGCCTACATTTGCTATCTGGTGTTCTTTAGTTAATTACAGCTGGCCTCAGTATTTGCCTTAGTTTCTCCAACCCTCCCAACCTCAGTTGTTCAGTACTATTATTGTTATTCATTCCTTATTGTTGTTCCATTTCGTGTTGTCACAATGTAGGGGTGTTTGGTCTTTTTGTTTTGGTTCCCTTATTCTTTCTGTAAGGTTCTTTAGTTAAGTATTTGTATTTTTCAGATTTCAGATTAGGGATATTTTCTTTTCAGTGCAGTGGTTTTTCCTCAAATGTAAACCAGCACCTCGAAGCCTTTTCTCAACACTTGAAAAAAAGCATCAAAATAGAGATTTTGTCTCTGACTAAAAAAATTATAAAAGAAACCTTTTTTGGAAAGTAGTTGTCCTATCCTTTTATGTTGCTTCTCCCGACCCTAGCGGGTCAGTCGTAACACTTGTCATGATCTGAAATGGCAAATCATTGAGTAGCAGCAGCGCTAGCGTGCAATGAGTGCCTCTACAACTCTTTTTCCCAGGCTGAATCAGGGGCCCAGCATGTCCCTGCTGTCTCCCATCAGGTGTACGGATAACAAAGGATCTCTGCAGCTCATGTCTCTGCAGAACCACAGCTGGCTGCCAGGTCTTTCCTCTTTGCATCCTGACATTGTCTCCTGCTTGCAAATCAGACAGGCTCTTGGTTTGCCTGTCGAAGTACAGTCTGTGCTTATCCTGTTATTCTCTCAGCTTGCTGCGTACCTGGTCAGACCCCTCTGGAGTAAGCAGTGTGGTTCAAGTTGGCAATTTTCCTTTTAGCTGCCTCCCCATTAGCAGCTGTTGGTGATAATTCAACACCCTCCAGCGGTGTGTTGCGATATTCCAATAGTGAAATGTAGGGATCACCATTGCTGTCCTCGGCTTTTTTCAGCAAGTTTTTAACTGTATTGCCATTTACATTTGATTGGGCATGACAAGGTCTGGACGTGAGGTGTGTGAATTCCCACTTTTTAGCAAAATCTCTGAACTCAGCACTAGAATACTGAAGAGCATTATCAGAAATCAACAGATCACAGATACCTTGCCTAGAAAAGATTGATTTCAGTGCTACTATGACACTGTTACTGGTGGTGTTTTTTAGCTTTACGATTCCTGGGAACTTCCACACACAGTAGAAAGTCAGATCCTCAAAAATGAAAGAGATCAGTCCCTACTTTCTCCCATGGTCTGTGAGGTAGGGGGTGTGAGAGCAACGGCTCTCTCGGGTTGCTGTTATGGTTCTGGTTGCTGTTATGGTTCTCATTGCACGTGGAACATTGAGACACCATTTCCTCAATTTGTGAAGACATGTGTGGCCAATACAGAATGTCTCTGGCTCTTTAATTCCTAGATGTGACTCATGTATTTTGTTCAGCATTTGCTGTCTCATCTGAGTTGGAACAATGAGCTTGGCTCCTTTATACATCAGTCCTGAGGTGTGAGTGATTTCATCCCTAAAGGTCCAATAAGGCTGCATTGTTTTTGGTACTCAACTGCACTCCGTTCGTGTAGTGTCTTTCAGTAACTGCATTTTGGGGTCGTCTGCCGATGCAGATCTGAACGTGTGCAGTTTCTCCTCTGACACAGGTAGCTGAAATGTGATCAAATTCACTTCCAAATCTTTCTCCAGCAGCTCCTCTTTCTGCGTGTTAAGGAATGCACGGCTCAGTGCGTCTGCTATATGAAGCTCCTTGCCTGGATGATAGGTGACTTTAAGGCTGTATCTTTGCAGCCTCAGCAGCATCCTCTGTAGCCTCATTGGAGCTTGATGTAAGGGCTTTTTGAAGATGATCTCCAGTGGCATATGGTTGCTCTCAACTTGAATGACCTTCCCATAAACGTACTGGTGAAACTTCTCACATCCATAGACAATGGCAAGTAACTCTTTTTCTATTTGCGCATAAAGGCGCTGACAGTCACTGCAGAGTGCCTGTGACGCACACGCTACTGGCTGTCCCTCCTGTAGTAGTAGGACTGCTCCAATGCCTTCTGAGCTGGTGTCTACTGACAGGGTAACTGGTTTGTTCACATCATAAAACTTTAACATCGGAGCATTGGTGACCAGCTGTTTGATTTGCTCAAAACTCCTCTGTTGTGGTTCCTCCCAGTGCCACTCTGACAGACCCTTTATTAGCGTCTAGTACTGAGAAATACTTGGCGTTTGGCATACAGGAAACTACTTCCTCAACCAGGGACGTGCTGGGCCCCGGATTCAGCCCGGGAAAAAGAGTCGGAGAGGCCTTCATTGCGCGCTATAGCCAATTACATGAGTTATTGTTTGTTTTGTATTTATCATTGAAAAATTATTTAACCCTTAAGTTCTGTTCAGATTCACTACACCTTCGTTCTGTTCGGGTCATTTTGACCCGGGGGATATTTGGTTTAAAAAAAAACAACACTAATATAAATTTTAACTTAACAAATCATCATGATACATTGACTTTGACTCAATACCAAACAATTCATATGATATATATGGTAAATGTTTGCATTTCTGCTTTGCTATATCACATTAAACACTGAAAGAGCTAAGCGTTTTTACTGGTTTAGCTGGAATTCATGTAAAAAAACTACTTTATTTAATACTGGGCAATATTGCTCATGCTTATAGGAAAAAATGAAAATCAGACAGGGGGGCTTCGGAAGGGGGGTGTTAGAAGGGGGGGGCTGTGTGTCTGTGTTTTGGCACAATAATGTCTATTTCTGTGCATAATTATGTGCTTCCGGGTCAAAATGACCCGAACAGCACTTAAGGTTCAAAAAATATGAGGGGGGTGTAGCATGGGTGTAGTGCAAAAATATTTTTTTTACACGTTCATCTCAGAAGAATCTTTAAGGCCAGTGAGTTTCAGGTGGAAACATTTTAAACTTCTACCTTTTTTTTTCAAATGAAAATGTAAAACGGGTCAAAATGACCCGAACAGAACTTAAGGGTTAAACTAGTGAAAACAGCCGATCTACAAGCACACAACGCCTCGCGGTGCGAGGCGTTGTGTGCTCGTAGATCTGCTGTTTTCACTACTTTTGTGCAACAGCCTTGTATGATGAAGCAGGGCTTTGCTTTGCGAAAAACAAATGTACAAATTTGAAACTTGGAGATACGAGGTTTCTGCCCGACAGTGACGATTTACTTTGTTGGCCGCCCAGCCCCCAAAATGGAACTAATAGTGCAAGCGTTTCAGGCAAGAATCGTGCACTTTATGAATGAAGCATGAAATTTGGCACACAGTAAGAACATGCCATATGGAACATTTTTGGCTATAGGGGCATCGCAGATTTGTCTTGGGAAACTTGTGGGAGCCAATTAAAGTTGGGCTCTCATAGACTTTACTATATAGTAAAATAATACAAAAAATAAATATGCTTTAAGTAGCATGTGAGGGGTCAAACTAGGTGTTGTGCGGGATTCTGAATCCAATGCAGGCATTTGTTTTGCACAAAAAACATTCCTTTCCGAGAAACGGACGCCAAAAAACTGTGAAAAGTGATGACTCATCAATAAACCATAGTTTTATCACTTTTATGGTGTCCGTTTTTAGCCCAAGGAATGTTTTTCCTGCAAAACAAATGTTTGCATTGGATTCAGAATCATGAAAAACACCTAGTTTGACCCCTTACATGCTACTTAAAGCATATTTATTTTTTGTATTATTTTACTGAATAGTAAAGTCTATGAGAGCCCAACTTTAATTGGCTCCCACAAGTTTCCCAAGACAAATCTGCGATGCCCCTATAGCCAGAAATGTTCCATATGGCATGTTCTAACTGTGTGCCAAATTTCATGCTTCTTTCATAAAGTGCACGATTACATCAAAATACTGCCCGAAACGCCTGCACTATAAGGCCGACATTTTATTTTAATTTTTTCCTAATGGCCGGCCTGGACCGGCTGGGAATGAACCGGCCATTCAGGAGTTGTCCCGCTTTTTCCAATGGCCAGCACGTCCCTGTCCTCAACAGTCAGTAATGGATAGTGCTCCCGTTTAGTAGCTTCATTCACCCTAAGTCTTTTGTGTCCATGAAAATACAGATGTTCTTAGGGGTGACCACAGTAACCATACTAGTGACCCACTCTGTTGGCTCTGTCTGCCTTGTTATGACACCCATTTTCACCATGCGGTGTAATTCCTCCACCACTGTCTCTATTCACCATGCGGTGTAACTCCTCCACCACTCTGTCTCTAAGCGCACCAGGAATCCTCCTGGGAGCGTGCACAACAGGTGTAACAGTCCGGTCAATCTGAATATGGTGCTGACCAGGTTTGGAACCCTGTCCATTTAATAACTCCTCATACTCTTTGAGGATGTCATCCTCTTTTCCAACTTCATGCATCCTCTTCACCAAGCCTATAGTTTCACACAAGTGGCTCCCCCCAGTATAGCTGGTACATCTTCTTGAGTGATTTCAAACTCAATGTTGTGCTTTTGGCCTTTGTATTCACAGGTTAGAGCTCTCTTGCCCAGCGGTGCTATTTTCTGCCCAAAGAAAGCAACAAGCAACTGTGCCAATGAACATGTCATTTTCCTCTTCACTTTGCTCTTTCTATTTGGTTGCTGCCACAAGACTGACTGACTCTGTGTGTGTCTGATTCAGTGATCTGCACGTTTTGGCAAAGTGATTTTTCTTGTGGCAATTGTTACACATTTGGTCAATTGCAGGACGAGTATTTGTTCCATGTTTGAAACCACATCTATTGCAACCTGAACCACTCTGTTCCGTATTTGGTTTCACTCTAAAGTATGTTTCCCTGAAAGTTTTTACTGTGTGCATTTCCACTTCTGTCAGTGCTTTGACTTGAGTAGTCGTTAACCACTTGAACCCCAGGGGGGTCCAGGGGAAAAATCTGCCTAAAATGCATGCCCAAATTGGAACAGTTGTGGACACAAAACTACAATGATTGTGGCTACTCTTGACCCACCAAATGTAAGCCAACCCCTGAAAATTCACAAATGCAGTGTAAAACATCACATTACCAAATTATAATGCTGTGATCACTTACTAGGGAAAAGAGGATTGAAAAGACCTCCGCCTATGGGAAGTTTGCATTCTGAATAGTGAAAAATACTCAAGACCTCATTGGAGACATATATAGAGAATAGAGAAATTGTCCATTAAGGTGTCATCAATTGATAGGTAAAATCTTATGAATATATTTCAAACTATGTAAACTCTACAGATGTTTTAGTGAGAGTAGTGCTGTAAAATTAGTAATGTAAAGGTATAGGGTGAAAAATGATTAAAGCAAGTAAACATAATGTGTAATAATAATGTAATATGAATAATGCATGGATGAAAAATACAATGGCAGCTGATTATATATGTGCTGTAGGGCCCCTGTAGCAGAATCAACATTGAAATCGTAATTTGATTTAGTCTCTTTTGATTTATTGACTGGTCATGGGAAGCCGGCTTCCCATATGGGCTTGCCCTGCAAATATCAATGGCCTTTTCTAGTGACAAATCTGCTTCTCTTAACAGTCTGCCTCTCACTTGGTCATTAATGCCACACATAATTCGGTCACGTACCAGTGAATCGTGCAGATCTCCAAATTTGCAGTCCTTGGCCTTGTTCTTTAAATCCGTCACATACTGTAAGAATCAATGGGCTCCGACTGCTTCTGTGCTCTCGTGAAAAAGATGTGTAGCATACAGCGTAGCATTCATTCACTTCATAATACCAACATGAACTACTGAACACTGCACAACACTGCCGTTAAGTGTAGGTTGGCTACAGGTGCCCATGAGGCACAACACCCAATATATGACAGTCTGGGAAATTCTGACTCCTGTTTAATAAATTCTAATTTGCAGACTTTGTGGCTCTTTCCCCAGGTGAACTTAAGTACATGTATGGGGTTTCTCAGACCAGCAAAGGTTCTTGCAACAGCAAAAGATAATTTTCTTTGGTCTAAGCATTGCGATTGAAGATGGCGATTGGCAATGAAGTCAAAAACAGATGATGAGTGGCGTCTATCGATGTGAGCCTTGAGGTTTTTCTTATTCAGTTCCAATTTGCAGAAAGGGCATGTGTTTTTCTTTTTTTTTGGCCCTTGACTGGAGTACTTTGCTGGCTGTAGAGGTGTCAGTACAGGCTGCTAGGGATGAGGAAGCCACTGTGGAGGCTGCAGAGGTGACAGTGGATAGAATACATTATAGCGGTATTAGTTGTACAATGTGTTTTCCCATGTTTAAGATGTGGTGCAGGGGAACATGTTACAGACACTCCTGTGTTGTGTTTGTGTGCATTACTTACACTGGTGCAGCCAGGGAACAGTGCAGGCTGCTTGGGCGATGAGGCCCCTTGGGCGATGAGGCTTAATTATTTTATACTTTAGCTATTGAAAAATAGCAGATATACAAGCTCACAGCACGGCACCGAGTGACGCGCTGCAAGCTTGTAGATCTGCTATTCTTGAAAAGTTGTGAAAATGTGTGCAAATCTTTGACTAGATGTATTTTTTAAGCAAACATAAAAATTTGCTTCTGAGGGTCCCTGGAATGAAATATTTTGAGATGGAGGGTCCGTGGACAAATACTTTTCATTTTGGAGGTCCTTTATGTGAAAAAGTTTGAGCACCACTGACAGAGAAACAGAAAACCGAAACCGCAGTGAATCCTTGGACCCAGAGCAAACAGCCCGTCTGCAGCCAGAAACAGAGTTCCATTTTCCTACAATAAATTGAGATTAAATGATATGCTTTGGGGTCTTTTTGGGGTTGTCGGCCAAAGGCTGAAACGAATGAGTGTCGTGACTTCTGTTTCGCATGCATGCTGGATCCTAATGTCATGACACCTTCCTAGAATGTATGACACACAGGTGTGAGGTGGTGTTGCCTACATTTCATTATTTCCCTCCTTATACAAGGGGACATGACTGAAAAAGAAAAAGGCCGACTTAGGTAAGACACATTTTTGGATATTACTCCTTCAGATTTTACCCAAAATTAACACAAATCAGTACACGGTATCTCTACAGTCATATATGATCAAGACGGATCTGTCCCATATTAAATATTCCATCCTGATTGGCTAAGATTGGCCTCCAAACTTTGCAGGATTGATCCCTTTCGAACAAAATGCCTCAAATCATGAACACAGCGTGCAATTGTAATGAAATTGTGCACGCACATTCGCACAAGGCCAAGGAAGAAATTACACTACAACATGATCAAATCAGCCTCATGGTGGCGCCATGAAAGGTCTAAGATTGGTGAAGAACACATGCCACCCTTTTTACATTGGCCTATTATAGCACCACCAGGACGCCTGGCCTGGTGGAGGCACTGCTTCTAGTTGGAATCTGTTGCACTTTTATGAATGGTCTGGAGGTCTTAAATTTGACCATGTTCACCTTTTTAAACAAGAAATACATAACACATCACATCACTTATTACTACAAACAAATGCATTATTCAAGTTGCAAAATCAGAGGCCAATATGTAAATACAGTATGTCATATTGACCAAATACTGAGACATTGTTTATTCTACTCCTTTATGTGAAAAAGTTTGAGCACCACTGACAGAGAAACAGAAAACCGAAACCGCAGTGAATCCTTGGACCCAGACCAAACAGCCCGTCTGCAGCCAGAAACAGAGTTCCATTTTCCTACAATAAATTGAGATTAAATTATATGCTTTGTGGCCTTTTTGGGGTTGTCGGCCAAAGGCTGAAACGAATGAGTGTCGTGACTTCTGTTTCGCATGCATGCTGGATCCTAATGTCATGACACCTTCCTAGAATGTATGGACACACAGGTGTGAGGTGGTGTTGCCTACATTTCATTATTTCCCTCCTTATACAAGGGGACATGACTGCTTTATGATATATCTATGCACTGTGATAGTCAAAAACTTTAAGTAGACGGTCATATGTACTTTGGCATCGGTGGCCATCCTTCCTAGACAAAACCAACTGAAGTCATCAGGAATCTTCGGTTGGAATTCTGCCTTAATGATAAAAAAATAAAAATAAATCACCACACACTTCTTAAAGCACAGTAAATGACAACATGTAATAATAATATTTAGGCACAGAAGACAAGTCTAATATGCCTTATTGTATGTATTTGTATTAATTTAGCCGACAATAGCCAATCTACAGTGACACATGGTGGCTTGTAGATCACCTATTTTCAACATTTTAAAGCGTTTTTCAAAATAAATAAAAATGCCCGATAAAGATATCATGATGATAGGACTGAGGTCAAAACGAGGCCCTTCTCATTTTATCTTTGGCAACATTTACACAGAGGTATGTCAGGCTCATACAGTTAGTTATGTCAATTCAATAATTCCCCAAGAACTCCCTTATCACTACTGACTCCTACAGTTGGCCAGAGTGTAGACAACCATGTGCATCCTCCAATACACAAGTCATCAGCTGCTTCTTTTCACCTGACAGTGGAGAGTTTAACTGGGAGGATATCACACACTCTTCCCTCTCAGTTACTCTCCCTGCTGAACAGGTGCCCCGACCAACCAGTAGAATCCCTGTACAGTCAAGATGCCTGCCTGCCTGCCTGCCTGCCTGCCTGCCTGCCTGCCTGCCTGCCTGCCTGCCTGCCCCACCAACACAGTCATTTGTGTTTGTTGAAATGTCCTGCCAATCTGGAGGCACCAAGATGGATTCAAAGATATTCCCAAAGAGGGAGATACTGTAAGAATATTTCACCCAATTCTTTACACCTGAAAGCCTGTTATGTGACAATAAAATTGATTCTCATTTCTGAGTGATACAAACCTCCCATCTTTCTAGTGCATGCACCACAGCAGTGCTCTGATGGACTTTCTTGACACAGACAGAACAGAAGTAAGCTTCACTCCCACAGTCACTGCATCGCCACAGCTGACTTTCAACAGTGAGGGAAACACTGCAAACTAGGCAGGCTGCCTCTTCTGGTGGGCAAAGGAGCTCGGCACTCACACCTATGATAGATAGATGGATGGATGGATGGATGGATGGATGGATGGATGGATGGATTGATAGATACCTTTATTATCCCAAGGGGAAAAAAGCTGGGGAACACTTGACTCACTCTGTTGGCTCGGTCTGCCTTGTTATGACACCCATTTTCACCATGCGGTGTAATTCCTCCACCACTGTCTCTATTCACCATGCGGTGTAACTCCTCCACCACTCTGTCTCTAAGCGCACCAGGAATCCTCCTGGGAGCGTGCACAACAGGTGTAACAGTCCGGTCAATCTGAATATGGTGCTGACCAGGTTTGGAACCCTGTCCATTTAATAACTCCTCATACTCTTTGAGGATGTCATCCTCTTTTCCAACTTCATGCATCCTCTTCACCAAGCCTATAGTTTCACACAAGTGGCTCCCCCCAGTATAGCTGGTACATCTTGAGTGATTTCAAACTCAATGTTGTGCTTTTGGCCTTTGTATTCACAGGTTAGAGCTCTCTTGCCCAGCGGTGCTATTTTCTGCCCAAAGAAAGCAACAAGCAACTGTGCCAATGAACATGTCATTTTCCTCTTCACTTTGCTCTTTCTATTTGGTTGCTGCCACAAGACTGACTGACTCTGTGTCTGATTCAGTGATCTGCACATTTTGGCAAAGTGATTTTTCTTGTGGCAATTGTTACACATTTGGTCAATTGCAGGACGAGTATTTGTTCCATGTTTGAAACCACATCTATTGCAACCTGAACCACTCTGTTCCGTATTTGGTTTCACTCTAAAGTATGTTTCCCTGAAAGTTTTTACTGTGTGCATTTCCACTTCTGTCAGTGCTTTGACTTGAGTAGTCGTTAACCACTTGAACCCCAGGGGGGTCCAGGGGAAAAATCTGCCTAAAATACATGCCCAAATTGGAACAGTTGTGGACACAAAACTAC
The DNA here is from genome assembly GCF_963921795.1 of Nannobrachium achirus. Lineage (NCBI taxonomy): Eukaryota > Metazoa > Chordata > Actinopteri > Myctophiformes > Myctophidae > Nannobrachium > Nannobrachium achirus. The sequence goes on from NC_137821.1 coordinate 59,407,321, forward strand.
AATGATTGTGGCTACTCTTGACCCACCAAATGTAAGCCAACCCCTGAAAATTCCCAAATGCAGTGTAAAACATCACATTTCTCTTACCAAATTGTAATGCTGTGATCACTTACTAGGGAAAAGAGGATTGAAAAGACCTCCGCCTATGGGAAGTTTGCATTCTGAATAGTGAAAAATACTCAAGACCTCATTGGAGACATATATAGAGAATAGAGAAATTGTCCATTAAGGTGTCATCAATTGATAGGTAAAATCTTATGAATATATTTCAAACTATGTAAACTCTACAGATGTTTTAGTGAGAGTAGTGCTGTAAAATTAGTAATGTAAAGGTATAGGGTGAAAAATGATTAAAGCAAGTAAACATAATGTGTAATAATAATGTAATATGAATAATGCATGGATGAAAAATACAATGGCAGCTGATTATATATGTGCTGTAGGGCCCCTGTAGCAGAATCAACATTGAAATCGTAATTTGATTTAGTCTCTTTTGATTTATTGACTGGTCATGGGAAGCCGGCTTCCCATATGGGCTTGCCCTGCAAATATCAATGGCCTTTTCTAGTGACAAATCTGCTTCTCTTAACAGTCTGCCTCTCACTTGGTCATTAATGCCACACATAATTCGGTCACGTACCAGTGAATCGTGCAGATCTCCAAATTTGCAGTCCTTGGCCTTGTTCTTTAAATCCGTCACATACTGTAAGAATCAATGGGCTCCGACTGCTTCTGTGCTCTCGTGAAAAAGATGTGTAGCATACAGTGAAGCATTCATTCACTTCATAATACCAACATGAACTACTGAACACTGCACAGCACTGCCGTTAAGTGTAGGTTTGCTACAGGTGCCCATGAGGCACAACACCCAATATATGACAGTCTGGCAAATTCTGACTCCTGTTTGCAAAATTCTAATTCGCAGACTTTGTGGGTCTTTCCCCAGGTGAACTTAACTACATGTATGGGGTTTCTCAGACCAGCAAAGGTTCTTGCAACAGCAAAAGATAATTTTCTTTGGTCTAAGCATTGCGATGGAAGATGGCGATTGGCAGTGAAGTCAAAAACAGATGATGAGTGGCGTCTATCAATGTGAGCCTTGAGGTTTTTCTTATTCAGTTCCAATTTGCAGAAAGGGCATGTGTTTTTCTTTTTTTTTGGCCCTTGACTGGAGTACTTTGCTGGCTGTAGAGGTGTCAGTACAGGCTGCTGGGGATGAGGAAGCCACTGTGGAGGCTGCAGAGGTGACAGTGGATAGAATACATTATAGCGGTATTAGTTGTGCAATGTGTTTTCCCATGTTTAAGATGTGGTGCAGGGGAACATGTTACAGACACTCCTGTGTTGTGTTTGTGTGCATTACTTACACGGTGCAGCCAGGGAACAGTGCAGGCTGCTTGGGCGATGAGGCCCCTTGGGCGACCCTAACCCTAACCCTAACCCTTGAAAAATAGCAGATATACAAGCTCACAGCACGGCACCGAGTGACGCGCTGCAAGCTTGTAGATCTTGCTATTCTTGAAAAGTTGTGAAAATGTGTGCAAATCTTTGACTAGATGTATTTTTTAAGCAAACATCAAAATTTGCTTCTGAGGGTCCCTGGAATGAAATATTTTGAGATGGAGGGTCTGTGGACAAATACTTTTCATTTTGGAGGTCCTTTATGTGAAAAAGTTTGAGCACCACTGACAGAGAAACAGAAAACCGAAACCGCAGTGAATCCTTGGACCCAGACCAAACAGCCCGTCTGCAGCCAGAAACAGAGTTCCATTTTCCTACAATAAATTGAGATTAAATGATATGCTTTGGGGCCTTTTTGGGGTTGCCGGCCAAAGGCTGAAACGAATGAGTGTCGTGACTTCTGTTTCGCATGCATGCTGGATCCTAATGTCATGACACCTTCCTAGAATGTATGACACGCAGGTGTGAGGTGGTGTTGCCTACATTTCATTATTTCCCTCCTTATACAAGGGGACATGACTGAAAAAGAAAAAGGCCGACTTATGTAAGACACATTTTTGGATATTACTCCTTCAGATTTTACCCAAAATTAACACAAATCAGTACACAGTATCTCTACAGTCATATATGATCAAGACGGATCTGTCCCATATTAAATATTCCATGCTGATTGGCTAAGATTGGCCTCCAAACTTTGCAGGATTGATCCCTTTCGAACAAAATGCCTCAAATCATGAACACAGCGTGAAATTGTAATGAAATTGTGCACGCACATTCGCACAAGGCCAAGGAAGAAATTACACTACAACATGATCAAATCAGCCTCATGGTGGCGCCATGAAAGGTCTAAGATTGGTGAAGAACACATGCCACCCTTTTTACATTGGCCTATTATAGCACCACCAGGACGCCTGGCCTGGTGGAGGCACTGCTTCTACTGTAGTTGGAATCTGTTGCACTTTTATGAATGGTCTGGAGGTCTTAAATTTGACCATGTTCACCTTTTTAAACAAGAAATACATAACACATCACATCACTTATTACTACAAACAAATGCATTATTCAAGTTGCAAAATCAGAGGCCAATATGTAAATACAGTATGTCATATTGACCAAATACTGAGACATTGTTTATTCTACTCCTTTATGTGAAAAAGTTTGAGCACCACTGACAGAGAAACAGAAAACCGAAACCGCAGTGAATCCTTGGACCCAGACCAAACAGCCCGTCTGCAGCCAGAAACAGAGTTCCATTTTCCTACAATAAATTGAGATTAAATTATATGCTTTGTGGCCTTTTTGGGGTTGTCGGCCAAAGGCTGAAACGAATGAGTGTCGTGACTTCTGTTTCGCATGCATGCTGGATCCTAATGTCATGACACCTTCCTAGAATGTATGACACACAGGTGTGAGGTGGTGTTGCCTACATTTCATTATTTCCCTCCTTATACAAGGGGACATGACTGCTTTATGATATATCTATGCACTGTGATAGTCAAAAACTTTAAGTAGACGGTCATATGTACTTTGGCATCGGTGGCCATCCTTCCTAGACAAAACCAACTGAAGTCATCAGGAATCTTCGGTTGGAATTCTGCCTTAATGATAAAAAAATTAAAAAAGATCACCACACACTTCTCAAAGCACAGTAAATGACAACATGTAATAATAATATTTATAGGGACAGAAGACAAGTCTAATATGCCTTATTGTATGTATTTGTATTAATTTAGCCGACAATAGCCAATCTACAGTGACACATGGTGGCTTGTAGATCACCTATTTTCAACATTTTAAAGCGTTTTTCAAAATAAATAAAAATGCCTGATAAAGATATCATGATGATAGGACTGAGGTCAAAACGAGGCCCTTCTCATTTTATCTTTGGCAACATTTACACAGAGGTATGTCAGGCTCATACAGTTAGTTGTCAATTCAATAATTCCCCAAGAACTCCCTTATCACTACTGACTCCTACAGTTGGCCAGAGTGTAGACAACCATGTGCATCCTCCAATACACAAGTCATCAGCTGCTTCTTTTCACCTGACAGTGGAGAGTTTAACTGGGAGGATATCACACACTCTTCCCTCTCAGTTACTCTCCCTGCTGAACAGGTGCCCCGACCAACCAGTAGAATCACTGTACAGTCAAGATGCCTGCCTGCCTGCCTGCCTGCCTGCCTGCCTGCCTGCCTGCCTGCCTGCCCCACCAACACAGTCATTTGTGTTTGTTGAAATGTCCTGCCAATCTGGAGGCACCAAGATGGATTCAAAGATATTCCCAAGAAGGAGGTACTGTAAGAATATTTCACCCAATTATTTACACCTGAAAGCCTGTTATGTGACAATAAAATTGATTCTCATTTCTGAGTGATACAAACCTCCCATCTTTCTAGTGCATGCACCACAGCAGTGCTCTGATGGACTTTCTTGACACAGACAGAACAGAAGTAAGCTTCACTCCCACAGTCACTGCATCGCCACAGCTGACTTTCAACAGTGAGAGAAACACTGCAAACTAGGCAGGCTGCCTCTTCTGGTGGGCAAAGGAGCTCGGCACTCACACCTAAGATAGATAGATGGATGGATGGATGGATGGATGGATGCCTTTATTATCCCAAGGGGAAAAAAGCTGGGGAACACTTGACTGTAAGGGGGGGGGGGGGGAGAAAGGAGGGAAAAGGAAAGCAATCTTGAGAAAAAAAGGGAAAGGATGCAATTCTAACTCAGCCTCATGTGAAATCCTGCTGCAAGCGATTATGTACCTATCAGAATATTTTTTTAAAGTACTGAAATGTTAACACTAACTTTTCCAAAAAGGGGAAGTATGGATCTCAAGGTCGCCGGTTTGTTCCCCACTTTGGCCAAGAGGAACCTGACAGTAACAAGTGCTCTTGCTGTGTGTGATGTGAAATGTAAATAAGTGTAGAGAGCCGTCCCGCCACAACAAGAGCGATCATCAGTTAATGGTAATGATAGTAGTCAATGACAGTGGTGAATGGCAATCGTTGGCATCAGTTTCAGAGTAATTTGATTAATAATGCAATCAAAATCCATCTGTAGGCCTATTTTCAGGGCGTCAGTAGACCTATAGGTAACAAAGGCTATGAGTTTGGTTGCTTCCATGCAATACATAGCCTACTGTCATCAGTGCATATACAGTTCAGTTTAAAACCATCAGTCCTTGCATATTATAGAAAGCCATCAGTTGTATGTGTGTGTGTGTGTGTGTGTATAGGGCACAGCTTCCCTGTGACATGTACAATGTGTTTCCCATGTTTAAGTTGTGTTGCAGGGGAACATGTTACAGACACTCCTGTGTTGTGTTTGTGTGCATTACTTACACTGGTTCAGCCAGGGAACAGTGCAGGCTGCTTGGGTGATGAGGCCAGGGGACTCTGCTGGAGATGTAGCGCCAGTTGAGGCCAACGGGGCCACGGTTGAGGCTGTAGAGGTGTCAGTACAGACTGCTGGGGATGAGGTGACAGTGGATAGAATACATTATAGTGGCATTAGTTGTACAATGCGTTTTCCCATGTTTAATTTGTTGTGTTGCAAGGGGAACATGGCTATGCCCACTCCTGTTCTTGTGCATCACTTACTCTGTTGAAGGGATAAAGCTGCAGAGACTGCACACTTCTGCACATGTTTAAAAATCGGGGTCTGGGTTCTAGTCGTGATATATATTTTTAAAAGCAAACATTTGTAACTCAAATATTTGCTTCTGGGGGGGTCCCTGGAACAACATGTTTTGAGATGGGGTGAGTCCGTGGCCAACTATATGTAATTCTGGGGGTCCTTGACATGAAAAAGTGTGAGAACCACTGATTTGGAAGAAGGAAAGACATTTATAGAATCGGGTCAAAGATAAGACTTGCACAAATGTTCACGATTTTTCAAAAATAGCAGATCTATAAGCTGTCAATTCACTGTTGGGCGGTTATTCACTGTAGTTGTACTCTTATGATGTGAAGTAAAATGTCTCTCCAAGTTTCCCTTCTTTAGAAACACAGCCGCTTTACAAACAAGGCAAACACATTTAGAATGCGACATGGTGAAAAGATAATCTTCTTCCCACTCTGGATGGAAGTGATAGGTTTTTGCCTTCTTTGCCGTGCTCATCTTGGTAAAACTTTTCCTTTTTTTACTAGACTTAATACTGCCTTCCCTCGCGCCGTCCACTCTTGAAAACAACAAGTCATTGCATTGTGGCTGCCCTGCACATAATTGCATTTTCGCTGGATACTTGCCGGTAAACTTGACTGTTGCTCTGTGCTTGATCTGATATTTTGTTCCCCTCTACACCAAACACTCTTTGAATATAGCCAATCTACAAGCTCACACAGACTCGCACAAAGGCCCATCACTGTGCTAAGCCAACTGGCAGGATTCAGCCATGCAATGCACAGGTAATGGGTGCACAGGTGGCGGAGAGAGTCGCAGCCCCAGCCTGAAGCCTCAAAAGTCTAGTATCTGCTCTTGTTCCATAGGGATGTCCCTTTGGAGTGATGGTTAAGATATTGGACTTTCACGCGGGAGACCCGGGTTCGAAGCCGGGTGGGGAGGTTCGGATCACCTCCGTTACATTGGTGCCGTGACCTGGATCCGGGCTTCCCCGTAGGAGGAGGTCAAAGGGGGGTGAGTGTGGCGGAGAGAGTCGCAGCCCCAGCCTGAAGCCTCAAGAGTCTAGTATCTGCTCTCGTTCCATAGGGATGTCCCTTTGGAGTGATGGTTAAGATATTGGACTTTCACGCGGGAGACCCGGGTTCGAAGCCGGGTGGGGAGGTTCGGATCACCTCCGTTACACACACATTGCCTTTAGTATTGCTCCATACCACCACTGTCTCTATTCACCATGCGGTGTAACTCCTCCACCACTCTGTCTCTAAGTGCACCAGGAATCCTCCTGGGAACCCAGTCCATTTAATAACTCCTCATACTCTTTGAGGATGTCATCCTCCTTTCCAACTTCATGCATCCCCTTCACCAAGCCTATAGTTTCACACAAGTGGCTCCCCCCAGTATAGCTGGTACATCTTCTTGAGTGATTTCAAACTCAATGTTGTGCTTTTGGCCTTTATTCACAGGTTAGAGCTCTCTTGCCCAGCGGTGCTTTTTTCTGCCCGAAGAAGTTTGCTCTTACTCGCTTGGAGCTTGCCTCTGACCTCCAGCGCATTGAATGTTTTCACTGACATCTCAGTCTGCGCCTGTGTCCAATATAAAAGTCACAACTTTTGTATTCATTTTTAGGCTTTCCATGCATTTTCCTCCCTCAGTTTCAGTCTCAGCTGACTCCATCACACTAATGTGTTTGTCATGCTCCTTACTGAGTTTGCCAATGAACATGTCATTTTCCTCTTCACTTTGCTCTTTCTATTTGGTTGCTGCCATGAGCCTGACTGACTCTGTGTCTGATTCTGTGATCTGCACATTTTGGCAAAGTGATTTTTCTTGTGGAAATTGTTACACATTTGGTCAATTGCAGGACATGTATTTGTTCCATATTTGAAACCACATCTATTGCAACTTGAACCACTCTGTTCTGTATTTGGTTTCACTCTAAAGTATGTTTCCCTGAAAGTTTTTACTGTGTGCATTTCCACTTCTGTCAGTGCTTTGATTTGAGTAGTCGTTAACCACTTGAACCCCAGGGGTGTCCAGGGGAAACATCTGCCTAAAATGCATATGCCCACATTGGAACAGTTGTGGACACAAAACTACAGTGATTGTTGCTACTCTTGACCCACCAAATGTAAGCTAACCCCTGAAAATTCACAAATGCAGTGTAAAACATGACATTTCTCTTACCAAATTGTAATGCTGTGTTAACTTAGTAGGGAAAAGAGGATTGAAAAGACCTCCGCCTATGGAAAATGTCCATTCTTAACTCTCCTACTGCCAGATTATTTATTTATTTATTGGGTCTGGCGCCATCAAAAAGCGGCTTACCTTTGCGACGTTATAGTAGATAGACAGACAGACATTTATTTATTTATTTTTATTTTTTTTGGTTGTGCAATAGTGCACTTTGGTCTGCCAGGCAGCAGAGGGCGGCGTCATGCGAGAATGAATGTGAATTGTCCTGCTATGTGTTGCCGTACATTCAGAGCAGTCACTGGCTACAGAGCCTCCGGGCCAGAGGAAATCAACAAGGAAGTGAATTGTTCTCCGTTGATCTAACGCATAATGGATTTTTTACACCATCACAGCAGAAAATGTGTTTACAGTAAACGGCCGCGCGACCCCTCATCAGCTTACAGTCATCAGACGAACGAACCGAACGAGCGCCGTATTGGCATCGACGTTCTGTAAAAAATGGGGCGAGCGTTATCGTTCAAAGCGTGGGGAGAGTTAATAGTGAAAAATACTCAAGACCTCATTGGAGACATATATAGTGAATAGAGAAATTGTCCATAAGGTGTCATCAATTGATAGGCAAAATCTTATGAATATATTTCAAACTATGTAAACTCCAGATGTTTTAGTGAGAGTAGTGCTGTAAAATTAGTAATGTAAAAGTATAGGGTGAAAATGTATAAAAACAAGTAAAAATAATGTGTAATAATAATAATAATGTAATAATGCATGGATGATGCATGGATGAAAAATACAATGGCAGCTGATATGTGCTGTAGGACACCTGTAGCAGAATCAACATTGAAATTTTAATTTGATTTTGTCTCTTTTGATTTATTGACTTCTGAACAGTTTGGTGACTGGTCATGGGAAGCCGGCTTCCCATATCTGCTTCTCTTAACAGTCTGCAGTACCTCTCACTTGGTTATTAATGCCATACACAATTCGGTCAGTTACCAGTGAATCGTGCAGATCTCCAAATTTGCAGTCCTTGGCCTTGTTCTTTAAATCCGTCACATACTGTAAGAATCAATGGGCCTTGACTGCTTCTGTGCTCTCGTGAAAAAGATGTGTAGCATACAGCGTAGCATTCATTCACTTCATAATACCAACATGAACTACTGAACACTGCACAACACTGCCGTTAAGTGTAGGTTGGCTACGGGTGCCCATGAGGCACAACACCCAATATCTGGCAAATTCTGACTCCTCTTTGCAAAAATTCTAATTCACAGACTTTGCGGCACTTTCCCCAGGTGAACTGAATTACATGTATGGGGTTTCTGAGACCAGCAAAGGTTCTTGCAACAGCAAAAGATAATTTTCTTTGGTCTAAGCATTGCGATGGAAGATGGCGATTGGCAGTGATGTCAAAAACAGATGATGAGTGGCTTCTATCAATGTGAGCCTTGAGGTTTTTCTTATTCAGTTCCAATTTGCAGAAAGGGCATGTGTTTTTCTTTTTTTGGCCCTTGACTGGAGTACTTTGCTGGCTGTAGAAGTGTCAGTACAGACTGCTGGGGATGAGGTGACAGTGGATAGAATACATTATAGCAGCATTAGTTGTACAATGTGTTTTCCCATGTTTAAGTTGTTGTGTTGCAGGGAGAACATGGCTATGCCCACTCCTGTTCTTGTGCATCACTTACTCTGGTAAGGGATAGTGATGGGTCATTTTTATATCCCTGTAAATAAGACAGTTTCCCCAAAATGATTAAAGATTACTCCCACACAAAAAAGGAGACCATACCAGTGTAAGCCAGTTTTTTTCTCTTACTGTATTAAATCAAAGTCAGCATACAAAATAGATGCCCAGTGTTACAAACATGTTTCTCGTTTCTTTCTGAATCGTTTCTGAATCTTTCTCTGAATACAATGTAACAACATTTCACAAAGATGCTTCAATAGGTACAGGGAAAATACATGAGATGGTGTTGTGACTGAGTCTTGTGGACGTAGAATGTTTTCTTTTCCTTTATCAAAGTGCCTGGACACTTGGACATTTCTCTGGTCATCCTCTCTGTCCCTGTAGTGGGGCAGATTCTCAGCACATGTATAAGTCATATGTTCCAAAACAGAATAACCTTGACACTTTTAACACTGAATTTGGTGTTTTAAATATAATTGATATTAAAATGTAATTTAACCCAACAGATACAGCTGCAGAGACTGCACACTTCTGTTCGTGTTTAAAAATCGTGGTGTGGGTTCTAGTCGTGATATATTTATTTTAAAAACGAACATTTGTAACTCAAATATTTGCTTCTGGGGGGTCCCTGGAACAACATATTTTGAGATGGGGAGACCCCGCGGCCAGATACATGTACTTTTGAGGGTCCTTGACATCTAAACGCTTGAGAACCACTGATTTAGAAGAAGGAAAGAAAGACATTTATAGAAATTTATAGAAATAGTAAATGAAAACATTTTAACACTCATCTTTTCTGTTCTCTAATGACTATCTAAAATATGAACCCTTATTGTAAAAGGCCTCAACGACCCACTTGCTGAGAATGTCCCTGACATCACGGAAACACTGGCTGCAGCGAAAGCTTTGTTTATACTGTTACTGAAATGAATATACCAATATGATACTATATTAGGCTATTGTACTTTTAGTCATGTGGTTTTCAGAGGTTATTATATGTAGGCTGTGTGTGTGTAACACAATGAAAAAGCAACTTAAACAGTTTATAATTCATTACACTGTCTAGGCATGTCAAGCAGTCTGGATTGGCAGCACAGCTACTATTTCTAAACTATATCTGCTAGAGGTGGCTGAGAGGAGGTTCAGCTCTGTGTATATATCCCTGAAATCTGTTCAGGATATACACAGAGTCTGGTGGAGAGGGTGGATGAGGTGGCTTTTCTAATGGCCTTCCTCAAGGCATTTTGGGATGCACAGCGTGAAATGGAAGGGGACAAATATCCCACGCTGCAACTTGTCTGTCTGTGGGCAGAAAGACTGAAGCGTCACTGTCAGCCTAGCGCTCAAGACACACCAGAGCAAGCCTTTGTGCGCCAGCGCCATGCGCAGTGGCTGGATAAGAAACTGGACATTAAAGATCTCCACAGGGCTGCAACATTTCTGCGGCCAAATTTCAACCAGCTCTGCACGCTTTCTGTGGAGGAATGGGCACAGGTTCACCACAACGTGAAGTTCGGTCTGGCAGCGGCTGCCGCCGCACCATCAGAGGAGACAGAAGAAATGGGAGAAGATGATGATGCTGCTACATTTCCAACTCAGACTCAGTTTGACGAGTGGGAGCAGGGGCGTCACAAGGGGGGGAAAAGTGGGAGGGGGGCCCAAGGTGGAGGGGCATTCATTATTTTATACTTTAGCTATTGAAAAATAGCAGATATACAAGCTCACAGCGCGGCACCGAGAGCCGCGCTGCGAGCTTGTAGATCTGCTATTTTTGAAAAGTCGTGAAAATGTGTGCAAATCTTTGAATATATGTATTGTTTAAGCGAACATAAAATGTTGCTTCTGGGGGTCCCTGGAACGAAATATTTTGAGAGGGAGGGTCCGTGGCCAAATACATGTCATTTTGGGGGTTCTTCATGTGAAAAGGTTCGAGCACCACTGACACAGAAACAGAAAACCTAAACCGCAGTGATTCCTTGGACCCAGGGCCCAGGATTTGGTGTGACACCCCTGAGTGGGAGAACAGTTTTGGGGGAGATGAAACCGAGGAGGATGAGGTGGAGAGCTATTTGCGCCAAAAGCCAACAGCACCAAATAGCGACGGCAAGGATCTGCTGGGCTGGTGGAATAAAAACAGCACTGTTTATCCCAGGCTCGCTCAGTTGAATGTAAAGCATGCTGGAGTCCCTGAGGGACCAGTTCAACAAGCACCGCCAGAAATACAAGAAACAACCCAGCAGCTCTGTTGCAGAATCACTGGGAAAGTGGACATTTGAAGACCAGGTGGCATTTATTTTGCCTCATACCCAAACTCCACCCTGAGTTCTTAATTTATACTTGATTTAATTCATGTATTTAGCTCAATAATAAAACGATTAGAAAAAAAGTATGATATAAAGTTCCAGCAGTCAAGCTGCCTCTGGTGCAAGGGCTTATACGAGGCCTATGCATATACATGTATAACGCAATACAACTATTGATATAACGTGATTTGTAATCAACAATATGTATATTGTTGTTAATAAATAACATGATTGCAGTCTAAAAATAAAAATCTAGAACATGATTGAAAAAACCTGTTTATCCATAAACAGATTGCTGATAATTTGCCAACAAAAGTGACAAACGGAGAATAAGTGTGATAAAGGAAGTGAAATTCAATATCTATTTTCTACAAATGCATACATACAACTTCAATGGTTCAATTTATTTCTATCCCCCCACTTACAGTACAATGGGCAACTTGCAGGAACACAGTCCACCACCACCACCAGTCATGCTGCTTCAGGGCCCAGCTCTGCTTCTGGTGGTGAACAGAGTCCACCCAGCTATGCTGCTGCTTTGCCCTGTCAACCCCCCTTATCACTTAGCAGAGATGCCTTTCCCCCTGCTATACCCCCCTCCACCTCCCCCTCCCCTCTTCCAACAAGTGAAAAAAAAAGAAGACCTGTGATGCAGGGTACACGGAAGAAAGGCTCCTCCAGATTCTGGAGGAACCGGCACATCCTCCACAGTACACATGCCTCTTCTGAAAGAAGAAATTTACTACTTTGCATTGAGCATTGTCCCAATGCTCAACAGTTTGAGCCAGAGGGGCAGAAGCTTTGCGCGTCTGCACATAATTGACCTGTTGGCTGAGTTGGCCAACAAAGAGGCTCAACAGCTGCACACATCTGAGGCAAGTGGAACACCAACCCCTCCTCCCAGCAGATAATAATCGCCTATAGACAATAGCTGCTGGAATGCTGCCACACATTCCTTCACATCAGACAGCAGTCAAGGCATGCAACATTTACATGGCGTCGCTTGTTTTTTCCCCCAGCGGCCCAGCCCCCTCCCATCAGAGGATTCTGAGCGTACAGAGCGCTGTTCCTAATGTTTCCAGACAGCATACTCTGTATATACGTGTGTGACAGGTAGAACACAGCACTGCTCACCACTCTTCCCTCAGCCATATAAAGACTGGACCTCAAGCCAATACACCCAGCAGAGAACCATCACACCACCCTACCTTCAGCCATCAACAGACTGGACCACACATCAATACTCCCAGCAGAGAACCATCACACCACCCCACACTCAGCCCTCTACAGACCAGACCACCACCAACCACCACCCAACCCAGAAAACATCCAGCACTGCAGCATAGCCTCCAGATGATGATGATGATGACAGTTGTAGATGGTATTTAGTTGTGTGAACCACAGGCCTTGTTCTAAAAAGGTTCATGATGTAGAAGTTCATGACGGTTATAGTATTCTGTCCAGTACTTACCGTTGTTCCCTATTGAGATTGGCACATTTCCTGGGGCAAGCTGCCCAGATCACACATGTCACACGTGTCTTCTTATTTTTTTCACTCTCAAATAACGCCTGCAATGTAGTGCATTTGAAACTACATTGCAGTGCACATCATGGGGTGATCCCTGCTTGCCTCCTGTGATTTTTTTTTATATATATTTTTTATTTTCATTTCGTTACTGAGTGAGGTCAGCAGACGAAGTGACGTGAGTGAGATGAAAGAACCTGGGTGAAATGTGCTAATCTCAACAGGAAACAATGGTATATAATGTCCTGTGGTGGAAAAAAACTGAAATGTTTTACTTAAAGGACAACTTTGTTTTTAACAAGGGTTCATATTTTTTATTGTAATGAAAGTAAAGAAAAGATGAGTGTTCAAATGTTTTCATTTACTTCTTTCTATCGTTTTATCCATTTTAGAGTTTGATTTCAGTGGGTGGGGGCATGCGTACAAGTGGCTAAATATGTCTTTTTAGACACAATGAGCCGTCAAATTCTTTATTATTTACTGCAACACTACCAGCCCCCAAAAAGTCATACCTAACCATGAAAGGAAACCATGAGGTGCATGTAGAGGATGGACTTATTAAGACACTTAGCTACTTGCACGCATGCCCCCAACCACTGAAATCAAACTCGCCAAAGTGGCTAAAACGAAAGAAAGAAGTAAATGAAAACAATTTTACACTCATCTTTTCTTTTCTCTATTACAATCTAAAATATGTACCCTTGTAAAAAAACAAAGTTGTCCTTTAAGTATGTATCAATACTGCAATATATATATGCTCTGTTACAAGTAAAGGTCCGGAATTTAAAATATACTTGAGTAAAAGTTAAAAGTAATAGCCACAAAATGTACTTAAAGTACCAACATTAAAAGTACTATACTGCTCAAAGAAATGAAGGGGGGGGGGGGAATATTCCCTTAATTTATTTTAATTTATTTGTGTATAGTATAAAGTAGTAGGCTACTGCTCAAAGAAAGCTCACAGAATTAAGGGAACATTTTGTTCCTTTCATTTCTTTGAGCAGTATACGGTATATGAAATGGGATACCAAGGTGCATTTAATAACCATCCTTGCCTGTCTTTCTACAGGCACCGGCACATTCTGTCAGCATTTATTTTTGATCAAGGTCTTTTTATTATTTTTCCTTTATGCAAATAACATACACAGAACATTTTTTTTTAACTACAAGAAAACGTTTTCCATTGTGTAGACAGTGACCGAATGTGTAAACATGACCTGTCGTGCCATTGTCAAACCATGTTGCAGACAACAGACGCCAGCTCCCACAGAAGAGGATTGGAGAGACATTGCTGACCGTTTTTTGGACCAAATGGAATTTTCCTAATTGCATAGGGGGCATTGATGGAAAGCATATCCTTCTACAGGCACTGGCAAATTCTGGCAGCATTTGTTTTAACTACAAGAAAACGTTTTCCATTGTGTTAATGGCTTTAGTTGACACAGGCCCGTCGGGGGGGTCAAGATCAAAGACCTGGCCCCCCCTCCACGTGGGCCCCCCTCCCCCCTGGTTTTTTCATGAGAAATTATTCATCTTTAAAGTAAAAAAAAAAAAAAGGTTAAAAACAGTTCTACACGGCAGCATAACCATTTAGGCTTAATGTTTATATAAAGCATGATGACTTAATCTTACCTTTTTCACTGTCACTCAAATCTTTCCTACACAAACCCCCCCCACCACCACCACCACCACAGGGCCCCCCTTTCCGGGAGGGGGGACAACAGTACCCTTTACCCTCCCCAATCGGCGGCCCTGGTTGACGCCGACTACTAGTCATCTGTCCAGGAGACTATGGCTATAACAATGATGCCGAAATCTATGCCGACTCACTGAGGGGATGGAAGCCGGAACACTGAATGTCCCTAGGGAAATCCCATTGCCAGGCTCTGGTGCACGGGGGGAAATGCCCCATGTCTTAGTTGGGGATGCCACCTTGTGTGTTCTACTCATAATTGATACTTGATGTTGCACTATAAATAAATTGTTGTTGTAATCTACGCATTTCAGGTCAAATATTTGTTGCAATATGTTTTTTTTTCCTACCAACAGGGCAGCAATGCACCACCACTTTGTCATGACTGTTCACATTTCAGGTCACAAATAGTTTTATTCCTGTTTGAAAGTGATTTTCATGTTGTGTTGGAAACGGGACATTTAGGTATGTGAGGCTTTGAGGTAAGGTATTTAGAATGAATACCTCACAGCCACTGCTAGAAGTTGTGCTGGCTCAATGGAATCTCTAGAATTAGTATCCAGTTTTCTTATGGCAGGGCCAACGATGGTGCAGTGGCGTAAATATCGCCGGTGCGCTGCACCTGGGCCTACACACGCAGGGGGCCCATTAAAGAAGAAGAAAAAAACAGCGGGCGGCAGATATGCAAAGGCAATAGAGAAAATATTGAAGTAGCCCGGTGGCTGCTGCTTCTATTTCCAGTAGTAGGCTAAGATTTCAAAATAAAACGTGTTGCTTGAAAGATCACATTATAGCCAATAAAACAGACTCGTTTTGAAATGCCCACCGTTTAGAGAGGAAACAGTTCTATTGGCCGCCGGGCCCCTTGACGACCTGGCTTCCTCCACTCAAGCTAATAAAAACAACACCACAATCGGGCATGATTCAATGGAATATAAACACAAGACTTTGGACTTGGTGAAAATCTCGCACCGGGGCCTGGCGGGGGCAAGTTACGCCACTGCGATGGTGAGCAGGTGGTCCATTTGAGTAGGGGTCATCCTGAAGTACCCCTTGTACCTCCATGCATCTAGCTGGAGCTCTTGGACCAGATGATAAAAAAAGCTCCCTGCGCTCTTCTCCTCTGGTTCAGGGGATGAACCCACCATTCTCTCGCTCTCCCTCTTTGCTGAAGCCTTCTGAGGAGTAAACGGAGAGCCAGTTCTCTTCTGCGGTTATAAGCAGCTGCCAGAGTTGAGAAGATAAAAACTGATCAGTATTAGTCTGGGATCACTTCACTTTTCGGGCTTGTAACCGGTCTGGAGCGGAAACCACAAAACGTCATGTTGTAGTACTCAAAGGACTACAATTTGGCCGGAACTATCCACCTGAAACAGTTTTAACCCAAAATAATTCCCCTGCGCTCAAGGACATACTTTTAGGGCCTACCTAATAAATTCCTTGATGCGGAGTAGTTTTGCTTTTGAAAAATGTGTTTGGTATATCTTTTAGTCCAACTCGTAGCGACTGGAAAGACTACACTAGGCTACTCGAGCATTTTCATAGGGATTGGGGAAACAAACGGAGGGAACCAAATCAGAGCGACGCCGCTTCTTCTAGTGGTTTCCGCGTTGGGCGGAAACCAAACGGCCTGTTGTGAACAAACCAGGCTTTCCCCCAGAAAGCCTGGTAGGCGAGGTTAGATCAGTATTTGGTTTGGTTATGGGTGGATTCTCCAGTTGTATATCCATGTTCTAATGGTTTTGCTAATGTAACTTCCCTTTTTGCAAGATTATTTTCAACTGGTTTATGAGGTAGAAATCAGTAATGGTTTTCTCATATAGAACTGTCTGCTAGTGTAAAGATGGACCCCCATTCCCATCTAGTTATTGTTCTACATAGAAAATGTATCTAGAACCAAACGTTGTTTTGAATTAAGATACTTATTCTACTTAGAATGTAGGCCTTTATCAGACTCCACCCAGACGATTCCAGTAAGCAAAGTAAGCTCTAGGTAATACTGTATTATAAATGCATCAAATGAATGAAAATATAATAGGCTATTAAACTAAATAGCCTATGTCAAAACATTTTAATCTAGACATTTCTGCTATAGCTATAGAACTAAACCCAAAAAACAGGTTTGATACTTTTGATACTAAAAATTGTTAAACATGTTTAACAATTACCAGGTCTTAGAGCGATTTGGGTTTGACGAGAAATCAGTGCAATGTATAAAATCACTTTATTCATCCCCTACGGCCAGAATTAAAGTTAATGGATATCTATCACGTTCAATAGAGCTTGGGAGGGGGTGCCGCCAAGGCTGCGTTCTAAGCCCCGCCCTCTTCGCGCTTTTCCTTGAACCACTAGCTCAGGCAATCAGGGAAGATCCAGAGATCCAGGGAATATCAATTGGGAATTCTGAATATAAGATAAGCCTATTCGCAGACGATATTTTGCTCACATTGAGTAACCCGGAGATGAGTATACCTAAATTGATGTCTACCCTGAGTCTATTTGGTACGTACTCGGGTTATAAACTGAATACACACAAGACTCAGTTACTTGCCTATAATTTCTCTCCAAGTTCAGAACTGCGCTCTGGATTTGACTTTAAATGGGATGCATTAGCCATCAAATACTTGGGTATTTGGATTCCAAAAGATATATCTAAAATATATGAAAAGAACTATGGTCCTGTTACTAAGTCGATTAAGGCTGATCTTGACAGATGGTCCCTACTGCCACTTGACATGTCAAACAGAATTGAAACCATAAAAATGAATGTTTTACCCCGCTATTTGTATCTGTTCCAGTCACTTCCTGTTACAATTCCCCCCAAAGATTTTAATGAATGGAACAAGATGATTTCACGTTATATTTGGAATGGAAAGAGACCCCGTGTTAAATACAAGACCCTACAATTACCCAAAGACAAAGGTGGATTCTCCCTGCCATGCTTGGAGGATTATTTCACTGCGGCCCAACTAAGACCATTGATAGCCTGGTGTAATCCAGAATATTCAGCAAGATGGAAGGAACTGGAATTCAGTCAATTTGACATTCCTGCTCAATCCATATTGGGTGATAAACGTAAATGGGCTCTCTACCAGAACAAAGTAAATGGGTGGACAAAGGTGGCACTGGGAACGTGGTTTAAGATCTGTAAAAAGTTACATCTGGATAAACATATACGCATACTGAAATGGGTGTCATTTGATTCTGAGTTTGTGCCAGCGAAGCTGGATAACAGGTTTAGGCATTGGGCATCAAACGGCGTAAAAGCCTATTGTACCTTACTCACCAGAGGTAACCTTGCGTCCTTTAGTCAAATGTCAGATGCCTATTACCTTGAAAAAAATGACTTTTACAGATACCTCCAGTTCAGGAACTATTTCGATGTGGAAATTAAACAGACAGAGACTAAAGAACACAATCTGGTCAATTTATTCACAAGTGCATACAAAAATAGGGACAATGAACACCTTATATCACGAACGTATGCCATATTACAGAACTCTAAAGGCCATTCGACTATAACAGTCAAACAGAAATGGGAGAAGGAATCTGGACTGGAGATATCTGAGGAGGATTGGGAGGCTATTTGGGAGGGTCAAATAAAAACTACTAACTCAAGAGCATGGCGGGAATTCACTTGGAAGAATACAATAAGGTACTTTATCACTCCAAAATTGAAAAGTTTACAGCAGGGTAATCAGGACCAAGGTCAGTGCTGGAGACAATGTGGTAAAATGATGGCAGACCACTTCCACATATTTTGGGACTGTCCTTCAATTCAGCCTTATTGGCAAGAGGTCACCATAGAAATCAAGGCTATTTTTGGAATAGAAATTGAATGCTCTTTTGTTACTCTGTATCTGGGGAAAATTCCTGACGAACTCATGACCCAGGACTCATATCTGTACAAAATCATCATGGCTGCCTGCAAGAAAGCCATCACACGGAAATGGCTACAGGCCACCCCACCTACTAAGGACGACTGGATTACAATAGTCAACGAAATAGACACCATGGAAAGTTTGACTTTCTCTCTTAGGCTGAGAGCGGACCAATATGGGAGAAACTGGAAGAAATGGTTTTCTTACCTGATTCAAGATGACTCTCCACTAGATGGCGCCTTGTAACTGAGCATTTAGTAACTGACTTGTAACTCATTGATTGATTGTACATTTTAAAAAAAAAGGAAGTGTTATCCATCATTATTTCTACCCTGTGATATAATGCCCACCTCAACACAATTTTATGTTCTTTTGTTTTACCCCCTTTTCTTTTTATTCCCTTTTAATAATTTTCTGATTGTAAGTGCCTTTTTCATATTTGTATGTTTATTGAAGATAATAAAAAATAAGTTACAAAAAACATGTTTAACAATTAACTAGGCCAAAAAAAGAAAAGAAAAAAACAATATGCTGTGTTTGGTTTTCTATGAAGCTATCTTCTATTATACATATGGCAGAGAGATGGATACTGTAAATTTGGGTTAAGGGCTACTATACAGAAGCAGTAACCTGGATTGGTTAAAACTATATCTAGTGAAGACATAGCAGAACTTGTAATTAATATATATAATTCTCTACATATAAAGCCAGACGTAGTGATAACAAACATGTTTATTTTTATTTTTATCACTTTTATTGAAACCACAAACAATGTAGATGGCTATTACTTGCCCATAATAAATCAGAATATTGCTGCACACGCTGTTTTCAAAAAGCCTGTGGTGGGGCCGGACCGAAAGGTCAACGTCATTAACGCCGTCACGACGCAGAGCAATGTGCCGCTTCCAGTGGAGCCCTGGCCTATTGAAAATCACCCAAAAGGTACCTTTGAAGCAGTTTAAAGACACAACAAAATAAAAGAATGAACCAGAACTAATCATGGCTTTGGTCAAATGTTATCTGGACCTCCAGTTGTGACTGTGAGTGTTACTAACACGCACGCAGGCACGAGCGCACACGCACACGCGCACGCACACACACACACACACACACACACACACACACACACACACACACACACACACACACACACACACACACAGCAGTTTTCCTTCACTTTCCAAAATAGTTATTCAGGCGGTTGTGCTGCTTGATCAGCCCAAACACGTCCCCCGGCCAAATCATTCCCCAAAATCAGTGTAATACCCTGGATGGGAAAGGCAGAATTCCCCCCCATCCTAACGTCAGCGTTACAGAACCCAGAGTGAAGCACATATTTATGCATTTATGAAACACAGACGTGCCCAACACTGGAACACAGGAGCCTGTATCTCTACTTGGAAAAAGGCAAAACAGAAGCAAGAACAAATGAATAATTATACACCTTCTTCATCTTCTCTATGAAGAGGAAGGGGCCAGTGTGGCTGAAAGGTTGCCCATCACTCTAAAATAAAATAAATATAAATATAAAAGGTTGCTCATCACTCTAAAATAAAATAAATATAAATATAAAAGGTTGCTCGTCACTCAAATAACAAATAAAAAAGCATGGAGGTTATGAGTGGGAGACTTCCTCTCTACTTTTCATATGTATTGTGCCGTGGCTGCACCTCATCCATGCTGCTGTGCTCTCCTACTCCTGTGTTTGCCTATTACTGGACAACCTATGAGTAATGAGCTTCCTTCAAGCACCTAAACCAGGGGTGTTTTTAGTTAACTTGACCTATCACACTGTACTTGGTCTGCTCTTTTTACCTCTATACCAAACCTATTTGCCTAAAATAGCGTTGAGAGCTTGTACTGTAGGTCTGCTATTTTTGGCTAAAGTTCTCCTTAGAATAGGGATGTAAGGGTTCAAGTTGTTCATTTAAAAGAATGATCCTATTGCAGGTGCCACGGCATTGGTCCGAAGGTTCATTAGTCCGAAGGTTCATTAGCCCAAATTTGTTAAGAATACTATGCCTAACTCTAACCCTAGCCCTAACCCTAACCTCAGTAACCCTAACTAAATTCAGACTAATGAACCTTCGGACTAATGAACCTCCGGACATATGGGCAGTCCCCCTATTGCAAAGAGGTTGCGGCCCCCCTGTAGTAACTCTGAGGACCCCCTAGGGGTCCCGGACCCCATGTTGAAGACCCCTGACCTAAACTATTGTCAAAACTATTCTCACAAACATGGAGGGGGAACAGAGGCAAAAGAGCCAACTAATTGTGTGATCTAAACTCAGTTACGAGTTATGGTGTGGAGGTAAATAAGAGCAGACCCAGGCCAGAGACAAAGGTCAAGTATTCACACATGAAGTAGATTCGGGGAGGCACAGCTCAGGGGTAGAGAAACGGTTGTTAGAGAATGAAGGGTTCCCGAAGGGTTCCCAGTTCGAATCCGGGCTCCCCCTGAGTTAATGTCGAAGGGTCCTTGAGCAAGACTCTGAACCCCTAGTTGCTCTCGGTGAGTAGGTTGGTGCCTTGCATGGTTTCCTCCGCCACCTGTGTATGAATGTGTGGGTGAATGTAATGCACAATCTATGTAAAGCGCCTTGGATAAAAGCGCCTATGTAAATGCACCATTTACCATTCTTAAAATACACATAACATGAGGCCAACTTAAAAGATCATGTGTATAAAAAAAAGATAGTTACGCAACTCAATGTAGTGCTGTCAAACAATGCTTTCTATGAAAGCGTTGGTTGACCCCTGTTATTTTAATATGAAATTAGTATTCTGTACCTGTACCGTTCTGTAGCCAATTTAGAAAGATTACAGTTTCTATTAGCTTGGATTCCCCGTCAATGATTTCACTGGCAGACAGGTTTCTGAACTGCCCACAGCCCTCCTATGAGACACAGACAGAGTAGAAATACATTGTGTTATTTTATCATGAACATTAGTGAGGACCAATTATATGAAGATAGGTTGAAAAGTGGTGAAGTCCTCCTTTAAGATGAAATGTTCTCTAGTCTAGAGAATGTGAGGTTGGATGCCTTTAGTTTTTAATGTCACATTCAGGCCTTCTCTCCCTCTCTGGGTTCAGGTATCTTTGGGAGATGAAAGTGGGTCTCATTTGGGGAACCAGCTGGGGGTCCCTCATGATCAAGAGATGATCAAGAGAGAATTCCATCACATGAATGATCAACATCAATTAAAACTGTTACAGTTTAGATTGACCAAAGTTCAATTGGAAATATGATATGTTGATGTGGTGTCATAATTAACTTAACACGTTGCAGTCCGAAATAGAATGGTGGTTGGTAGATTAGCCGTGAAATTTCTATTATTGTATTGTGATCTGAGACATAATATTATGTTTATAAACATGACCCCGCAGCCCCTCCATCTTGAACAGCGCCGCTGTTTTTTCTTTTTTTTTCCCCCCAGGCCAGTAACTCACCATGATTTTCTCGATCTCCGTTGGGATAGAATGGGGGTTTTGGCCGATCGTCGATGTCCCCGTGCGTTTCGCGTGCGCGATCCTTTCACGTAAATGTCCCCGCAAATAGTCCATGTGTGACTGAAGAACAGAACTGAAAAGTTTCGCTAGCATAGCCCCAAGCATGGCTGCAGGAGGAGCTTGAGTGTGTAGACAGTAAACGGATGGGTGGAAGGTGCCTTGGAGAAGGAGAGGCGCTGACGTCACCTCTGCTTCATGCACGGTCTGCATGAGCTATCAGTGCACGAGTGGTGACTAGGGAAGGTTAGACGATCGCCGATTTTCGGATCAAAAGCTTTTATTCCGGTTTTAAAGACAAAGTCCGGGAATGTACGACGTGGCTGAGAGTCCCTGGGGGGATGTGCGATATAGTACGGTTTTAACATTAAGGGGCCCCCCTTGGCTTAGAAGGTGTTAATGTTGATATGGCACACTGACTATCAAGAAAATTTAAACTTGGCACTTCATGTCAAAAAGGTTGCCGACCCCTGCTCTATACACTTAAACTTTATGATGGTTTGTTTAGTGTTGGCTCAGATCAGCCAGCACAGGGATGCTGACAGAACCCTCGCTAAAAAACCCTGGACAAAAATCCACTCGTGACAATTTGCCCTCTTGGCCCCCAAACTGTGGAATAAACTCCCTGTCACACTTAGAATGACAGATTCACTCCCTAGCTTCCATTATAACTACAATCTCACTTCTTAGCTTCCATTAGAACTACAGACTCACTCCCTAGCTTCCATCAGAACAACAGACACACTCCCTAGCTTCCACCGTGGACTGAAGACTCACCTCTTCAGACTCCACCTAAACCCATAAGCACTTACTGTAACACTCCCCTTCCCTCGATGACCACACATGAAGCTAGATAGCATTTTTAAGTTTTAGAAAAGTTTTTCACGGATTAGGTGTGTAATTCTCTGCATGTGTTGTATTGTTGTTGATGTACTGACATATTATCTTGCTTATTATATTGATGTATTACCTGCTTATTGTAAATCGCTGTCTACTAAATGTCTAAATTGTACATTGTTTACAATTTAGACATCATACAAGACAAGACAAGACAGAACTACTAACTCTTGTTTTTTTACCACATGATATTGCACTGAGATGCCACCCTGTGTTCACATTGGGTAACTGCACCATGGTGAGCACAACAATAATCAGTCAATGATGAAAGACATGCAAACAACAACACACTGACTGAACTGAGACACTTGGTTCTGGAGATAAATGGTATCAATGGAAACACATGGACCTGTAAGGGACCATTTAGAACCCACTCAAGGAACCCTGGGGGTCCCTGGACCCCAGTTTGAGAAGCACCGCACTGAGCTGAAGACCACACTGAAGACCATAGCTGGTGCAATCATTCAGGCCCTCTTTGACTAAGGAGTTCATGTATGGTATTGTGACGCCACACAAGCCCTAAACAGTATAAGCTCCAAACAGCCCAAAACAAACTAATTAGGGTCCTGCTTAACCTTTCCTATCAGACTCACCTCACCGCAGTCTGGAATTAAAAAATTTACCCGAGTAAAGGTTTAAAATTGGCATAAAAATTTACAAAAAGTACAATGAAGAATGTCTAAATTGTCTTTTTCTTTTGAAAATAGCAGATCTACAAGCTCACAATGTGTTGCATCGTGACGTGTTGTAAGCTTGTAGATACTGTAGACCATTTCAAATAGTTTAAATAGGGTCCAAGACAAGTGGTAAATGTTTTGTAATTAAAATCTACAAAGTAATTAGTAACTAAAGTTTTCTAATAAATGTAGTGGAGTAAAAGTGTTGGAAATACTCAAAAGTACAAATACCTCGACAAGTGCAGTACTTAAAGGGTACTTAATTTCTTTACACCACTGCTAGCTTGGACTATATTTTGTTCTACTCATGTTTTGATACTTGATGTTGCACTATAAATAAATTGTTTTTGTATTCTACACATTTCAGGTCAAATATCAGTTGCAATACATTTGTTTCTACCAACAGGGCAGCAATGCAGCACTTTGTCATGACTGTTCACATTTCAGGTCACAAATAGTTTTATTCCCGTTTGAAAGTGATTGTCATGTTGTGTTGGAAATGGGCTATTGCCATTTAGAATTAATACCTCACAGCCACTGCTAGACGAGAGTCTATAATTAGTATCTAGTTTTCTTATGGCAGGGCCAACGTTGGTGAGCAGGTGTTCCATTTGAGTAGGGGTCATCCGGAAGTAGCCCTTGCACATCCATGCATCTAGATTACCTCAGCATCTACAGTATATCGCCCTCTTTCTGCTCCTCTGACCCATGTGGGAGATTACTAGCCTGGCGGAGCCAGACGTTATTATCTGTGTTCATTCCTTCCACAGTATAACGTCTGGACTTTTGGCCTATTGGCAGCTTGAAAAGTGGGCGGGTGTACTTGCCTTGACAGACAGACTCCTCTAACCAATCAGCGTAGCAGAACATCTCTCAGCCAGTCGGAAGAACGGCAAACAAACACGTCTTTTCGGCCGATAAACTCCACTAGCGCATCCCCCGTGTTCCTTTTTAATTGTTGTAATTGATTCCAACTCTGAAATAACTGCACTTATTGCTTGTTTTATGGTTAGAGCGTTAACTGTTACACTTGTTGCATCGCGAGGGCAGCCATTGTTGTTTTGAAAATGCTGCAGCAGCAGCAGCATGCATCTACGTCACCGTCTACACATGGACCAATCAGGGGAAGCTTTCCACTTGTTGTCAGGAAGACTACGTTTGTTGTGCGGAAGCATAGTGCGGAAGCAGTCACTGATTGGCCCCGATCAGAGAATAATCGGTATACTCGCTGCCAATCAACGGAAGTCCAGACGTTATACTGTGGAAGGAATGAACACAGATAATAACGTCTGGCTCCGCCAGGCTAGGAGATTACCTCAGCATCTATATCACCCTCTTTCTGTCCTTTGACCCATGTGGGAGATTACCTCAGCATCTATATCACCCTCTTTCTGTCCTTTGACCCATGTGGGAGATTACCTCAGCATCTATATCACCCTCTTTCTGTCCTTTGACCCATGTGGGAGATTACCTCAGCATATCACCCTCTTTCTGCTCCTCTGCAACCAACACAATTGGGTTGTAGCCCAAGAGTTGAAGCTTTTCAAGCTACAAATACAAAACAAACAACATAATTAACACCTACACAACACTGACAGGCATTGATGAACAATACAAAGTACAGCTATTGCTATCCCAAATAAATTAAGTCCCGCTATTTGTCACATACATTGCTGTATGCATTTGAGCCAATCCAGCCCTTGAAGCTGAAAGCCAAGCAGGAGACATTGGGTCCCTGCTGACAGTCTTTAGTAGGCCCTGGCCAGGGATCGAACACCAACCTCCCAATCTCAGTGCGGACACTCTACCACCAGGCCACTGATGCTGAGGAAGGGGCCAATGTGACAGAAAGGTTGCTCATCAATCGTAGATCTTAGCAGATCTACAAGCTTGCAGCGCGGCACTCTGTGCTGCGCTGTGAGCTTGTATATCTGCAATTTTTCAATAGTTAAAGTGTTGAGCTTGGATTTCTGCAATTTTTCAATAGTTAAAGTGCCCAAGGCCCAGGATTTGGTGCGACACCCCTGAAGTCCAATGTCATGGTACCTCTTCTACGCCGCAGAATATCCTCCCAGTTGTCGATGTCCACTGAGAATGTTGGCCACTTCCTCCACCACACGGCTTGACAGGGATGATCGTCTAGGGTTGGTACTGTAGTGTCCTACAATTTACAGTTTAGGCATTAATCCAGAGCAATTTACAATAAGCAGATAGTGCATCATCAATACAGTAGGCACGGTAATACTTAGTTGGGAGGATGCCATTTATGCGCTCCATCTCTTTGGCAAAAGGCCCAGACATTTCCGCACATCGGTTAATATGTTTGGCCGTGTATTTAAGCAATATTACACGAGAGGGTGTGCATTAACACGGTTATCTGGTACGACAGCCTTGCCGCAGGAACGAGCAGGTGAGTCTGCATAACCGTGATTATGCAGACCCTCGAGTGTAATATTGCGAATATACAACTGTTGCCCTTAAAAAAAAACGTCAACATCATTTCATTGTAATTAAGATATTCAATAGGAAATTGTAATTTTTTAATGCCACATTTAATTTAGCTACTATGTCCCTGAACGTCACATGAAAACCACTAGCCTAGTCGCCTAGCATAGTGTGGGGAGAGAGGAGCGCTTGCTGTCTTTCGTGACCAACGCAGCTGATTTCTTTACTTGATGATAGACAGTGCAGTAGTGCTCGTTATATGCACGGTTGGAGAGCCTGTTTTCCATTGAGAGCCCGACTACCTGTTGTATAATGGCCCCTGGACCTTCGGAGCATGTCTTTAAGAAAGAATAATAGATAGAATCTTTTATTTCACATTGTAATATTTCAGTTTTACTCAGCCATTTCTGTGCTGATGTTTTTGATTTCGTACATATGACTAAAATATTTTCACCTTAACTTTGAAATTCCCCTTTAAGAATTCATTGACCAGGTCCAAATGTGGTCAATGTGGTGCCACTCGTACCTGAGACAGCTCTCCCCCTTGGCACACTGCACCGTTGCCACCTCTGCGTTGATGTCAGATACAATAGATATAGCTGCCATCCATCCATCTGCACCATGGCACCTCCTTTATCTAGTGTGATGGCTGACAGACCACATCATCTTTGTTTACCATGTTGTTTAGCGAGTCATTTCACATTTTGCCTATTCCCAATTCAATGACATTATTTATACTTAAGAAGCAGGTGCAGAATGAAAAGTCCGAGAGCAGGTGCAGAATGAAAAGTCTGAAGGAGAAGCCACCTTCTTGACATGGTCAAAGTTGGTGGGCATCCAGCAGGAGTTCACGATTGCCGTGGCAAGTCTGTGGAGACATAGCTTGTCCTCCACATCTCTGAGGTCGCCTGCCATTTTCTTGGCCAACAGGGTCATGTAGCCTCTGGTTGTGAACTTCATAGCACCTAAATATAATAATTATATGCATGTTATGAGTTAGAACATCATAAGTATTACTGAAAAAGAACACACACTGCATGTCTTAACATTATGTACTGTATTAATCATGCCTGTAGGTACCTCAATCATGTCCCAGGAGTGCTGAATGTTGTCCTTGTCTCCTTCTTGAGGCCTTTATGGCAGAAGAATGCCTTGAGGTGGGCAAGGGTTCCTCGGGCAGCCTCACTGCTGCCTTTAAAAAGGAGCTCCATGGTGTCCTAGCATGAAGACAATTGCCTACAGTAGACACCACAAAGCATCAAATAGATATATAATATCATTTCATAAAGGTGAAAAATGTATCAGAGGTATGAACATGGAGCTCTAGATACAGTATATGCTCTAGAAATTAGTTATTAGACATACATTAATAAATAAATTATGGATCTCTAAATCCATAGTGAAAATAAGAAGAGACGAGACCAAAGGACTGATCTTAGATTGCTGTATTGAGGAGAGACAGACAAAGAAGACAGACAGTGAGCATACCATCCTGGTGGCAGCGTTCTAAATCTCTCCCCACCACTAGTGGCAGGTCGAGCATTCTCTCTCTCTTCCAAAATGGAAGTTAACATGTATATAAAGAGTACAGATTATGACAGTAGAAGTCGTGGGACTCATTCATTTGTTCCCAGATCATAACAAGGAAGTAACAGGAAGAAAGGGACACGTATGTTGGTAATTTTCCACAGTGAGATACAGTATATCATGATTACGTAGTCAGGGCAACCAAAGTTACTATGACCTGTAATCTATTTAGCCTGAACCTACAGTATCCGACCAAAATGTGGTCTCTTATACTGTACGTTCAGTTCATAATATATATTATATGGTCATATGAGCCTCATACACAAACAGTGAATTATGTATCATAATTCTTATCTTATCAATCTATCCTTTTAATTTTTGTATGAGGTTCATATGACCTCCACATTAAACATTTTATCAGGGTAATAATAATAATAATATGAAGACTTTAATAATATTTAGAAATTCAAATTTTCAAAAAGGACTGTAATAAATCCTTAAAGTTAAAGAAATGTGACACCAAATAAAAATATTTCATCGTTTTTTACAGATGAATGAAGACAGAATTAAAATTGAATAAACAGATAAAAATAAAGAATGAAAAATGAAAACCTGTAATAAAAGATGAATTAAAAAAAAGGTCCATAAGTCCAGTGATCGGATGACGATGGTGATGATGATGATGATGATGATGATGATGATGATGATGATGATGATGATGTGGTGGGGCATTGTAGAGACGTGAGGGAGGAGGACGCAGGATGCAGTTGATGTGGGGTTGCTTCTGGGTCTCTTCTCAGGTAGTTCCTATACGGGGCAGAGGACTTGGCCAGTTTACTGTTTCCAAACAATTTAGTTCATACACATGGCATCACAACAGTGCAACTTAGACTCACCGACCAGGCACGATTTCTCGTGCCAATGCGGTGGGTTGGCATGCACTGCTGGCTGGCCTGGCCTCAGGTTGTGGTTCGTCTGCCCCATCTCAGTCAGGTGGTTTTCAGTTGACCCGATTCCTCCTTCCCCACACTGCATTCCTCTCTCCGCTCCATCTCAGCCCATGTTGAAACAGAAATATTTCAAATTAAGTTTCAAATTGAAATCATAAATCAATGAAAAACCAAATTAAATAAATTAAAATCAAATCAAAATTAAAATCAAATTAATCCTTACTCCCCCCTTTTTTACAACAAGTTGTAAAAGTTAAATAAAATAATTTAAATTATTTAAATCAATGAAAAGAGCTTTAAATCATACACTACAGTACAGTACAGTAGTAGTGGGGACTAGACACTGTGTCTAGTACCAGTAAGACGCCCAAAGAGGACCTTGGCTTAATCAGCCGTCCTGCTCAGGAATGGGATGACATGACATTGAAGGTTGTTATGGCAACTAAGGAGATAGAGGACTATGGGTATTGGAGTTCTTAACAGTAAGAGAACAGGACAATTAAACAAAATAGTTTAGACAGTAAACAATCAGAATGTTGTTGAAAACTAAGAGAGGAGGTCAAAACACTCTCGTGTTCCCAAAACAGATATCAGACACAAAAACATGGCCTTGGCTGGCAGGTGCACACACACTCTGCTCTCAGACAGGCACACACACACAATTGCACGCTCACATGCACGTCGACGAAGAGAGAGAGGGGGGGTTGAGCTCACACACTCCACCTCAAACCCACGCACGCACATGCATGCACGCACACACACATACAGTACAGTAAATTCATTCTCAAATACACCCAGAAGCCTCCAGGAGGTTTTAAAACTTAACGTTACAATAGTTTAAATTAATTTAGGCATCAATAATTTGAGTTAGTTATTCTTAGTCTTAAATCTTAACTTTAATTTCTCAGAGATATTTTAAAACTTCTTAAAAGTACTTAATATTACAGAAAACAGAACTGGTCAAGATAAAAATAGTTTTAAAGATAAAATATTGTTTCTCAATTTCCAATGGCTGGGCCAAGCCATGAAAGTGAGAGACCTAAATAAACACAGTATTATCGGTACAGTGAACATAACAGTAACAAACTGACAAATACTGACCCTTCATAGGGTCCAGACATAACAGTAAAAAGCTATAACCGCAACTGACTAGAAGTACTCGTTAAATTCAGGCCGACTAGAAGTACTTGCCCTAGGTTATAAGCCAAACATATAATGACCATTCATAGGGTCCAGACAAAAGACAACGACATGACTGTACCGAAAAAGTTAAAAGTCTGAAAATATTTGTCTCTCCTCATGTCAATGAGAGGCAGAGACCAGAGAAATAGATCAAAAAAATAGAATAGGGAGTTTGTACACACTTCCCTGAAACTTTGTAAGATGAAACAAAGAAATTTACGAGTACGACCATTCTGAATCTAGTAGATAAGGGTTAATTTACGATGCGTGTCAAACCAAAACATTATTAGACTCCTCCAGACAGAGGGAGAACATCATTCATATTCAATTAATTATCATCACATTAACATCGTTAATTCAAAATTCAAAGACACGACACGTTACGGGGACTTAGTAAATATGTACTTATCTTAATAACTTAGGAATTTGCCAAGCGCAGAGATCCAGGTGCAGCCCAGGACCGGGGGAGTATCCAACCTCTTGTCCGACGGTCCAACACGGTCCGCTGCTCCCGGATGTCCACGCGGTTCCACATTAATCCAAAACTCATAACACTGTTGTCAAATAAAATCCTTTGTCTGAAAATACAGCAATGTAGAGATAAATTCCAAGTGTCTGGTTCTTTTAAAGCGTGTCGGAGCGTTTTGACCAGCCCTGGTGAGAGAAGGACCGTACAGTACCGGTCTCAAGTCCCCCCCTGGCTGGTCAAACGCACCGCAGCTTGACCATTCTCGAAGGACCAATTAATAAATAAATTATGGATCTCTAAATCCATAGTGAAAATAAGAAGAGACGAGCCAAAGGACTGATCTTAGATTGCTGTATTGAGGAGAGACAGACAAAGAAGACAGACAGTGAGCTGCCATCATGGTGGCAGCTTTCTAAATCTCTCCCCACCACTAGTGGCAGGTCGAGCATTCTCTCTCTCTTCCAAAATGGAAGTTAACATGTATATAAAGAGTACAGATTATGACAGTAGAAGTCGTGGGACTCATTCATTTGTTCCCAGATCATAACAAGGAAGTAACAGGAAGAAAGGGACACGTATGTTGGTAATTTTCCACAGTGAGATACAGTATATCATGATTACGTAGTCAGGGCAACCAAAGTTACTATGACCTGTAATCTATTTAGCCTGAACCTACAGTATCCGACCAAAATGTGGTCTCTTATACTGTACGTTCAGTTCATAATATATATTATATGGTCATATGAGCCTCATACACAAACAGTGAATTATGTATCATAATTCTTATCTTATCATACATTTTAAGAACATTTTAATATTTTGATTGAACCTGCATGAGATGGATCTCTTTGTGGAATTCTTGTGGAGACTCCACCGACCCTTCCATCCTTTCCAGAGAACTCCTTGCATTCACCCTGGCCCTCCGGCAGTGAAACATCCCTTCAATGCTCAGCCCATCCCTGCCACAGAGAACCGAGATAGGCTTCCCATCAATGGATGGCACGAATGTTAAAAGGTGATCCATCGTTTTGATGACCCCAGAAGTGCTGGTTGGGTTGGCTAGGACAACGCCAAGATTAACCTGCATATGAAATCACACTACTTGGTAGGAACACGACATTTCAGCTGATTTACACTATTAATACAAACAAATTCAACAGCAAAAATATTCACTAAAGAAAACATACATGATATAGCTTTAAGCTATTGTAGTTTTCATGCTCAAGTTAAACAACATTACATGTTTTATTTAATAACACAAGAATGTACACATAATAACAAACAACTTACAACCGTGCTCTTCTCTCGTAGGGCTTGGCTGTGCTGGTGGGGAATGTGTTGCACTGCTTTGTCCTGGAGGTTGGCCAGGTCCAAGTGGTCACACAGAATCACCACCATTCTTTCTTTGAAAGAAGAGTATATGTTTATAATAATAATGCATACAATGTCTGAGTAACCTTTCATTCTTGAATAACAGATAATGAAGGAGCGGTAGTGTCCACTGTACCTCTGAAATGGGCAAACCTCCCATGGTGAAACATCCTGGGCTCTTTGGCCAGGGACATCGTGACAAAACATAATGCCCAGAGTAGAAATGTATTCCTGTGAATCTGGTTGTAGTGTTTTGCGTGGACAGTCATCTGTATGGAACAATTACAACTTCCATAATGGTAAAGACAGTACTTTTTTTTCCAGTAGATTTTTACACCAACTCATCCTAAGCCATGTGTATTATAACAACTCTTTCTTTGCCATATCATAATAATGGGGTGTTGTGGTAGAAGATCTATGCATCATCAGGCATGTTTTTGTTGTTTTCCTGAACGTTGTCCCACGTCAGTGAAAAGGACAAGTTAGGATCTGGTTGTCCATGGATGAACTCCAATCTCCTCCTTGTCCCATAGGGGTATTCTACACAAAGAAAAGACCATTTGATATTGAAAATATATCCATAAAAATCACTCATGCATTATTGTTTTGCAGTTTTACACAGATTAAGCACAGAGACTAGGCTGAGCAATGTTACTCTTTTAATACTATAGTGAAAATATAAAAACCGCAAACGTAAACATCACATGCATGGTTGTCCAAAACACAGTTGCATAATTAGACGGTATGTAAAAAAAAAACTGCACATACCTCAATGGCAAGTGTCCCCTTTTTGATGTGGTGTTTAGGGCCACTGGGAAGTCTGTCCACATGAGCAGATACCGTGTTTTAGCTTGGTAGATTCCCAGGGCACACAATGAGTAGATGACCTTTTGGGCACACACAGCCGTACCGCCACAGCTCCAGCCCCACACAGACCTGAACAACATTAAGTGTGCAGAGCTTGGTGGTGTAGAGAATGGTGGACAGCACCACCCCCATTATTTTATTCAGGAAGGTTTTGGCCTCCTCCACTGTCTGCACCCTTCAATTACACATTAATGAAAGCCTTAATTAATATTCACAAACTACGATAAAAATCCCCAA
Organism: Nannobrachium achirus; assembly: GCF_963921795.1. NCBI lineage: Eukaryota > Metazoa > Chordata > Actinopteri > Myctophiformes > Myctophidae > Nannobrachium > Nannobrachium achirus. Next base: position 59,439,819 of record NC_137821.1, read on the forward strand.
ATCTACACTTTTGTATGAAAAGTAATTTGTGACCTGAACCTACTGTAAATCTAACATGGAAGCCATGTTCAATTTGGACATAAACGAATGAAATAAGAACATAATTAATTATTAACACATCGGATGCCCACGTGATGTTAACACGTCAATCTCTTTGATCTTTACGAGTGCCCAACGACGCGTTTGACGCGTTGTACAGTAAACTATACTGTACTGTAGCTACTGCACTTGGCTACCGCGGTGATGAAACAACTCCATTTCCCAACATGCAGCGCGCAATTACGTCACCCGGACGTGCTGTGTGGCTCGTTGACTTCCTGTCTAGTGGCTGCACAAAAGTGCTGTTTTCTCCAGAAAACACGTTGCCATGGGCACGAATACATTAAGACGTCAGACATCACGTGGGCAGCCGATGTGTTAATATTGAATAATAATTTGATCCAGGCCTACTCAATAGACTCGACCTGTATGCATTCATAGTGTTATGTTAAAATGTTACCTTTTAAGCTGTCTGGTGCCCAAATTCCTGTGTGAGGTGATTGTCTTAAAACTAGGGAACATTGCCTTCTTAGGCTTCAAGCACTGAAGCGTGACACGATCCTCTCCCCAAGCCAATGTGCCTTCCCAGGTGAACTCAGAGATGTTCTCCATTGTCACTTTCTTAGACAATGTATTGCTTTTGTCAGTCAACAATGGCTTTCTCTGGCAATGAAGATGGGTCACAATGAAATAGTGATTTATAGGAGAAAGGTAACGTAAACAATCATGTATGAACAAAAATAACCATTTTCAGCATCCATTATTATTTCATTAATAACAGATCCTCTATGAACAATATTATCATCATAAAGACATCTATCCATTCCAATAAGCAGTTGAGCTGCACATTATTAGTGCTTAATGTCCTGATACTTGGATAATACCTGCCCTTACTGTAAGAGCATCATTAGAAGATTTGGAATGGAGCTGGTTTGGAATTTACTGTGATATAGGTTTATTTATAACCTCCACATTTGGCAAGGTAAAATAAATGCACCATTAGAAGATACAACAAACTGTACTGTTTTAACACTGCAATCTGGTTCCAACTTAAGGACTTTTTAATACCTCTAAAATGACAAATTAAACATTGGCCAAATTGTTAAATATTAGACGCAAACATTTTGAAAATAGACAGAGCTGTTATACAAAATGTAATGCCTCAACTAGTGCTTGTCAGTATGGGGGGTCCCCAGTTAAAATATGATCATTTTGGGGGTCGCGGCCTAAAAAGGTTGAGAACCACTGGTGTAAACAGCCATGTCACATTGTGTTATTATATATATGCAGGGTACAAATCATTTTCTTCCTTTTTCTCAATACAATTTTAATAGTAGCCTATGCATGGCCTCAGATTTAAAAAGTGTTTAATGGTAGCAGCAATGTTTATGGGCAGTAGGCCTAGATGGGTGGTTGTATTCACATATGTACAACATATATCTACTTCTAATGTCTATTGCAGCATTAAAAACCCATTTCTTATTCTTTATTTTATTTTGATTTTTTTGCCATTTCAAATGAGAACACATACACCAGTAAGACTCCCTAATCAAAACATGTGCCACGCACAACCCCTTACACTCAGGAACCAATGCCACTTACAGGCCAATTTGTGTATACATGTGACCTGACGGTCTCTTGTCTCCCGATTAGGGAGTCTTACTGGTTATAAGCTGTGTTAAAGGTGTTTGGCTCAGTGTTGTCACCTGTATGTATTATAAGCTGTGTTAAAGGTGTTTGGCTCAGTGTATTTATCATAAGCTGTGTTAAAGGTGTTTGGCTCAGTGCATTTATTATAAGCTATGTTAAAGGTGTTTGGCTCAGTGCATTTATTATAAGCTGTGTTAAAGGTGTTTGGCTCAGTGTAGTAAAACAAGGAAAGTAGTTCTATTGACCATATTCACACGGTGGCCATCTTGCCATTAAGTTAATGAAATGCCACCCCAGTTGTCACCCGCTTTCAATGCAAATTTCAATCGCGGCCGCCAGGTGAATATGGTCTATTTATTGGCCCAATTCCAATGTCCTCCCTAAGCCCTGTTGACTATTGACTCACTGACTTAAGTGATGTCAACATGGTAAGGGCTTGAGGGTGCATCCCCCTAGTGGTGAACAAAATAACTTTTGGGGACTCAGCTAGAGCTAATTATCCTAATATGAATCACCATTCATATTTTGTATTAGGTCTTTGCTACTCAAATCAGGGACGTGCTGGGCCCCTGATTCAGCCCAGGAAAAAGAGTTGGAGAGGCCCTCATTACTCTCTCTCTATAGCGCTGCTGCTACTCAAAGATTTGCCATTTCAGATCATGACAAGCGACAAGCCAGTGGGCCAATTACATGAGTTAAAATTCGTCGTTGTCGGGTGGAAACCTTGTATGTCCAAAACCGTGTTTTGTATTTATCATTTTAAAAAATTGATTTAAACTAGTGAAAACAGCAGATCTACAAGCACACAACGCCTCGCACCGCGAGGCGTTGTGTGCTTGTAGATCGGCTGTTTTCACTACTTTTGTGCAACAGCCTTGTATGATGAAGCAGGGCTTTGCTTTGCGAAAATAATTACACATTTGAAACTTGGAGATACGAGGTTTCTGCCCGACAGTGACAATTTACTTTGTTTTCCTAATGGCCATTCAGGAGTTGTCCCGCTTTTCCCAATGGCCAGCACGTCCCTGACTCAAATTATGCTGATTTCATTTTGAGGAATACACTCATTTCAGTCATTAAATAGAAGTTTTATATATGAAATTAATAATTACAAATAACACATTTGATTTAATTGGTTTTAATAGTTTCTTACGGTTTATATATACGTAAGAAATATAAATAGGATTATTTGCAAAAAGGGAAATGTGTTATTAACATATGTCTGATAAGTAAATACATTATTTGTTCAAGTTTCATCATCATGTGGGTCAACTAACCCCTTGACTTGGATCAACTTACCCCTAACCTGGGGCAAGTTGAGCAACATGACCTCATATTTTTATGGCCCTTTTTCATAGATGCTAACCCATAATTTCAAATGATAGAAGACATCCTGAAATATGTCTAGATGTTTTGATTTTACTGCCATGTCACTTTTCATTGCTTCCAGGGCAACTTAAGCAAAAAGTGGTTCATCTTACCCCGTTCTTCCCTAATGCATTTTTGATTAGATGATAATGTCAGTAAAAGGTTTCATTGATGATTAACCTCTATAGAGGTCAAGCAATAGACACACAGTTATAATACCATCAGTTTTTTCCCCCCGCTCCTCAGTTCTCAAACAGAGGATGTGGTATCACTCATTGTGGAGGCTTCGGTCTTCGAGGAGACACTGTACTGTTGTACCTCCTTATGGCATGTGCAGTACATGTAGCCATCACTGTCCTCACATATGGAACACAGTATCAATGCCCTTTTGGCACAGACGGAAGATTGGTACAGGCCAAGTGGGTCCATACAGTATGTGAGGACAGTTGTAGCTACAGCACCTTTCTCTGTTGAGGAAACATAACAGGCTTGGTGAATCACACACAGCTTGTCTCCCATCTGAAGTTGCTGTCTTTAAAATATAATGTGTATTAGTATAATGTGTGTATTATTAGCCTTTATCGTCACCATGTGTGGCTGGCTGTGTCCATGTAAAAAGCATCAACTACAACAAAGTAAAAGAGCCTCCAAATGGGACACTGTCCAGTTCAGCGAGCCATGATTTGACCACAATTGCACTTTTGGTGTTAAAATGTTCGATACCTTCCTGGCAATGACAGGAAGGATATCGGGATCTCACTATTTCCATAGACAACGCCCTGGTGACTTCGGTTCCAACTGCTAAGAACCTTGGTGTGGTCCTGGACAGCCAGCTATCATTCAAGGCACACATTGCATCAGTCCCTTGGTCCTGTAGGTTCAGACTCCATAACATCCGTAGCATCAGACCCTTCCTCACCCAGGAGTCAGCCCAGCTCCTCATCCAGACATCCAGTCATATCAAAACTCATTATAGTGTCAGGAGGTTTAAGAGGAAATTAAACCTATAAACATGTACATTTATTATTGTTTCTCATTTATAAACGTCAGTAGATTCATATTTTGTTCTTCAAGCAAAATCACTAATTTAATGTCTGGACATTGTATTCTGTTTGTCCCCACAAGGTGGCAGCAGATCCTGTATATTGCATGTATGTTGTAAATGAAGCTCTCTGTGTGTGCGTGCAACAACTGTGTGTGTGTGTGTGTGTGTGTGTGTGTGTGTGTGTGTGTGTGTGTGTGTGTGTGTGTGTGTGTGTGTGTGTGTGTGTGTGTGTGTGTAAAACTCCCTTTTACCAATATTAAATGGGGTGATATGCTGTCCCACGGGAGATCCACTCATTATTCCGACCTCCCATTGTTCCCAATAGTCTGACAATTATAGTTTAGTGTGAGGTTAGGCTGGGTTACACCTCATCTGCATTGTACGCGATGCAACGCGAGCAACGCGACAACGCGACGCGAGCGATGACATTTCATTAAAATACATTTGTTTCAATGAGGACGTCCTGGTCCTGGTGGATTCTCTATTTTTGCAACGTTTCACAGTCCGGCCCCTAAACACTTTTTATTGGTTGAAACGTCTCCATGTAGGCAGCAAACAACAAAACCAGACCATAACTATTTTAAAATAATTTTACTCCTACACACCAATACACCAACTGTATATCTATTTATGTAAAACAGCCTACAGTATGAAAACTATATTAGAATAATGTATGATACTAGTATTATCCTTAGATTATAATAATGTATTTATTTTCCTTGGAAATCATCAAGGCTATTCAGAGCAGCTTGGCTGCTCCTAGCTGCTGGCCTAAAACATACCTTATGAAATCCTTATGAAAACCTTTTCCCTTAAAAGCAGCCTTAAGGAAAGCTCAGTGCCGGCGAATACGGTGGTCAATGTGGGCAACTGCCCAGGGGCGCCGAGCCACTGTGCTTAGCGCCTCTCAGGTAAAATACATTTCTACTAATTACCCATCAACCCATGTGTCAGCAGTGTCAGGAGGGAAGACAAGTAGACAACAACAAAAGAAAATTAACAGAAAGAAAGCAAGTGGGGCGCAAAACAAGAGGAAGAAGAAAGAAAGGGCAAAAAAATTGGAATCATATCCAAAATCAACAGCGCAGCGCAGCGGCCGCACACGCCAGTCCTGAGTCTTCTAACCAGTGACGGTCCGTGATCCGGAGATGATGATTCCGATCATGTGGAAAGGGAGCAGGATCCACAGCCACCTGCAGAGCCTGCCCAGGTCGACATGGTGGTGGCTGGCTCTTCTGGAGCACAAGCTGCTGAAACGCAGCCCAAAGCCTTGAGTGAAAATCTTGATGATGATCATGAAGATGATGATGATGAAGAGATTGAGCCCATGGAGGGCGAGGGTGAAAAAGAGAGTGACAGTGAGACAGAGCTCGTTAAAAGAGCCCCAAAGCAAACTAGAAGAAGTGCTCTTCCGAGCACAGGTCTCCACCAGCCACGCGTCCTGGTGGTGCTATAATAGCCCTTTCATGGCACCACCATGAGGCTGATTTGAACATTTTGTAGTGTAATTTCTTCCTTGGCCTTTTGCGAATGTGCGTGCACAATTTCATTACAATTGCACGCTGTGTTTGATTTGAGGCATTTTGTTTGAAACGGATCAATCCTGCAAAGTTTGGAGGCCAATCTTAGCCAATCAGGATGGAATATTTAATACAGGACAGATCCGTCTTGATCATATGACTGTAGAGATACTGTGTACTGATTTGTGTTCATTTTGGGTAAAATCTGAAGGAGTAATATCCAATGTGTCTTACATAAGTCGGCCTCCAGGTGGCGCTATAAAAGGCTGATGTGAAAAATGCAAGGAAAGGGTTTTTCCTTGGCCTATAGGGAGTGCGCTTACAAAGTTTGAAACTGATCGGTGGAGTTATAGGTAAAACCACAAATTGGCCTGTTATAGCGCCACCATGAGGCTGATTTCAAAAATGTGAAGTGGAATTTCTTCCTCGTCCTAGTGGGAACGTGTGTGCGCGATTTCAGGTTAATTGCACTCTGCGTTTGTGATTTGAGGCATTTTGTCCAAAACGGACCAATCTTACAAACTTTGAAAGCCAATCTCAGCCAATCAGGATGGAATATGGACAATCAGAGAGAAGCATGTCGATCACATGACTATAGAGATACTGTCTACCGATTTGCGTGATTTTTTGACAAAATCTGTAAGAGTACTGGCCAAAAGGTAGTTTTGGACAAATTGGCCTCCTGGTGGCGCTAGAACAGGCCCATGTGAAAAATGTGGGGCAGAGGTTCTGAATTGGCATCCAGGGAGTGCGCTTACAAAGTTTGAAACTGATCGGTGGAGTTATAGGTAAAACCACGAATCGGCCTGTTTTAGCGCCACTGATTTCAAAAATTTGAAGTGGCATTTCTTCCTCGGCCTAGTGGGAACATGTGTGCGCGATTTCATATTAATTGCACTCTGCGTTTGTGATTTGAGGCATTTTGTCCAAAATGGAACAATCTTACAAACTTTGAAAGCCAATATCAGCCAATCAGGATGGAATATGGACAATCAGACAGATCCGTGTAGATCACATGACTGTAGAGATGCTGTCTACCGTTTTGCGTGATTTTTGGACAAAATCTGTAGGAGTAGTGTACAGTAAGATCGGCCTCATGGTGGCTCTAGAACAGGGCCATTTGACAAATGTGGGGCAGAGGTTCTGAATTGGCATTCAGGGAGTGTGTGTGCTCATTTTGGCAGCGTCCGGGCCAACGGCGCCGGAGATTAGCTGGTAACAAACTCGGAGGACGGACGGACAGACGGACGGACGCACTCTCCCCCTGCCTTCGGCTGGTGGAGACAATTATGGACCACAAAATACTGAGTCCCCTCCTCGGCGATTTAACAAAAGTTACTATTTCATTACACTCAATAATGAATAAAAAATAAAAAAGAACGTGGCTAATGTACTCAAAATCTGAGGATAGGGTTGTCTGTTTTTGTTTCTTTAATTCTCTTTGGGAAACGTGACATGGTTGCGACATCAGTCTGTCAAATGAGGGCCATTTTGTGAGCGTTCTGGTGTGGCATGACATTTTGTTTCAAATACATAAAGTTAGCAAACTACTACAAAGTCCTACAGTCAGCATGGAAGCCCTTCTGAACGAAATCCGTGCTGTCATACTATTTCTCGAGGACTTCAGAGAGAACGGGTTCATGAATGCGCGCACAGACGCACAAGCGATTGCTGAACAGGCCACAGTGGAAATAACCACTCGATTCCCAGAACAGCGACAGAGGAAAAAAACAGCTCTATTTGATTATGAGGGTAAAGATGATTGCCCACCAATTACACCTGAAGAAAGCTACAAGCGTGATATATTTCTCCCCCTGATTGACAATTAAGGCTCTATCCAGCATCACAGAGCGATTCTCACAGCTAGATAGTTTCAATGATTTATATGGGTTCCTCTTCAGCACCGCGGACATGTGGACAGTGATTGAAGACGGCACACTGCCTGAGAGGTGTACACGTTTTGCTGAGGAAATGGGGGACATTGATGCTCAGGCTTGAGATAAGACTAATTGTCAACAGCTATCCCCAAAACAAGCCTAAATCTCCGTTTGGCATGTTGTGTTATATTTACGAGAAAGGCGTCTTTACTTGGACATGTATCCAAACCTTAGTGTTGCCCTGTGCATACTGTGCCAGTGGCCTCTGCCGAGAGAAGCTTTTCCAAATTGAAGCTCCTGAAGAACTACATGAGGTCAAGCATGTCTCAAGACCATCTCAATGGACTAGCAGAAATAGCTATCGAGCACGAAATAGCTCGCAGTTTGGAATACTCCAGAATTATTGAAGACTTTGCTGCAGCCAAGGCAAGAAAGGTCCACTTCTAGGGAGTGAGTAAAACTGTTATTTCATCATGCATAGGATGCGTGTGTGTGTGTGTGTGTGTGTTTGTGCGTGTGGCGGGCACTGTCCCCGGCGCGGCAGTGCTGAATGGAGCAGAGGAGAGATAGTCACTGCCTTGCCTTTGCTTTTCGTGTTGTTGTAATACTGTAAATAGAACTGTAGCCTGGCTGTAGGCACTGTCACGGTCTGCCTCTCCACAGACCATGTCCCCACTTCGACCACTCCCACATTACATTCCATCTCACAGCCCCAGTTACTCACCTGACTTCACTCCCTCATCAGCCCAGTGCCATGCCCATTCCACACCTGTGAACACTTCTGCAATCACCCTGCTCACTATAAAACTGGACTCATGTCACACACTCTGTGGGTGCGGTTATATGCACAAATGTATTCCACTTATATTCGGAATGACTGCTCATTCAGAATATAAATGCTCATATAAACGTTTAGGAATGGCCATTCCGGTCTGATCCGAATGAATTTTCATTCGGGTCTGAAGGGGTGGTATATGCCGTTTCAATCGGGATACATTTGTCATGTAAACGCTCCATTCAGAATGAGGGGCTATTTGGAATAAATTAATTATTTTGCGCATGTCCGTGCTTGGTGACGCGGTGACGTAACGGGTATAGACGTAACACGTAAACAGGAAGAAGGAAGTCAAGGAACTACTAGCTACCCATGGCATGAACAACACACGACAACAACATAGACGCTGGAGTTTGGAGGAGCGAGGGTGTAATAATGTCAGCCGCTAGAAAGAAAGTGCCACAAGCGAAACAAAACTGGTCAGAGGACGAGACCTACTTTTTAATAGATCTCTTAAAAGAGTTACGCATTTCGGAACACCTTGATGGCCGTAAGGCGAGAACCACTGACATTTTGCAAATGGTTGCACACAAGTTTAATGAGGCTGGAATGCGGCGAACCTACGACCAAATCAAAAACCGATGGAAGGTATTGAAGTCAGCCTATTTTAAGGCTAAGGCTCACAATAGCGTAAGTGGTGCTGACCCAGCTAGTTGCCCGTATTATGACGCTATGGACGATATGATGGGACATCGTCCATTAGCGAATGTCGGTGTCCACGGCGTAGATGTTGGTTTTGAGGATACGTCGGTAGCTCCTACACCAGAAGATGACAGCATTGCTGGTAGGTCCAAACCTAACATTACTAGCTGTATAACTCATAATGGCATAGTGTTGTTGCATGACAAACGTTAAATCCTTGGCTTTGTGTGTGTGTGTGTGTGTGTGTGTGTGTGTGTGTGTGTGAGTGTGTGTGCTCGCGCGTGTGTGTTAACACAATTCATTGTGTTATTGGCATGAGAAAACATACGTTTACGTTGCCAAAGCAAGTGTCACTTGCTTTGGCAAGAAAAAACAGTTGAAAATGGGGAACAGATATACATTGGGAGGGGGTACAGCATTGTATAAGCAGAGCTATGTGGCATTGTGACATTTTATATATGTAGAGGTAGCCGCAAATTGCAACACTAGATTTTATTTTAATCGGATGAATCTAGGGTTGCAATACCTCCCATAGGGATCCAATGCATGGAAATGTTCATTGCTATCTGATTGTAGGACTTCAAACTCACCAATATTGTGGCTCTATGGAAAGCTTGGAATTTACTCTTGCTATCTGCAAAGTATTTGTTTCTGAAAAATCCACCGTATAATTGTTATGATTTATTTTCTGTCAAGAATTCCGAGCAGACACGGTTTATTTTCTAAGTGTTGAACTTCGGAAGCGTTCGTCTGCTATTACGCAGCGTCCCGTTGCCTCCTGCATTGTGTGACATTTAGAACCAGGTGGTACACAGGACCGCTGAGTGACTTCCCACAACCGCTTCCAAACTCCAGCACTTAAAAAAAATAATCACCTGAAGCCAATTTCTTTATAGAAAGTAGCTCATAACATGTCTACGGTGGATTTTTCAGAAACAAACACTTTGCAGATAGCAAGAGTAAATTCCAAGCTTTCCATAGAGCCGCAATATTGGTGAGTTTGAAGTCGTTTAATACAATCAGATAGCAAAAGAACGTTTCCATGCATTGGATCCCTATGGGAGGTATTGCAACCCTAGATTCATCCGATTAAAATAAAATCTAGTGTTGCAATTTGCGGCTAATGTAGAGGCTATGAAGCTTTTGGAACTTGTTTTTCCTCAAAATGCATTTAAAAGTAGCAGCTCTGTTTCATACTGTATGTGTGTAACACATTCCTGAACTGTTCTAGCTGACTATTTAGTTGCATTATTAGAGAAATGGCTACGGGCTACTACAACTCACTGTAGTTATAACCGTGTCCCCCCATCTCTCAGATGAGGATTCCAGCCCTGATGAGACTGATGACATCCTTACTCAGCAGACCACAACAGGGACTGAAGGCAGTGGTCCCAGCACCTCTGCACAGACCATGGAAGACACAGCCACTGCTGATCAGCCACGGCCCACCAAAAAATGTATGTCATGTGTATTATGTTGATGAAAACTGGTGCCGTAAAAACACACACACACACACACACACACACACACACACACACACACACACACACACACACACACACACACACACACACAAATATTACATACATTGTTTAGATTATTGCCTGATTAAAGAAGACATGCATTCAGTCGACCATCTGAAAAGTATGTTAATAAGTGGGCTAAAGTAAATTCTTTAATGGGGTCTGGCATGGAGGTGATCACCCTGTGACACTGCTTTGGTGTTATGGAAGGCCTGGTTTGCTTTGATAGTAGTCATAAGCATATCTGTATGGTTGAGTGCCTCACACCTTCCTCTTGGCAATAGAACATACATATATTCTCTGTGGAGATCAGTTGGCTAATGTCTGGTCAGTCAAGCACAGTAATACCATGTTCAGTGCCAAAACGGGTGCACTGGCCATGGTATTACAGTGCTTAACCCAAACCAAAAGGAAGATGAGATGCACCAGACCCAACCACACAGATGAGCTGAGGCTTCTATCAAAGTAAACTTGTGCTTCCATAACACCTCAGCAGTGCCATAGGTTGATCACCTTCATGCCACAGCCCATTGATGAATAATAAATAAAACAAACTTTTACACAATAATCTAATTTACTGATATAGATCTGTATATTGTGTGTGTTTAATAAAGGTGGAAAATGAATTTCATATACCATACAGACTTATTGATTTATTCCATATTCCCTTTTTAGGACCAAGACCCTCAGGTGCTTATGCAAAAGCTATGCGTACTTGGTCAACTGAACAACAGTCCTTCCAGGAGAAGATGCAAGAGACCCAAAACGGTTGGATTGAAGGACAACAGGAGAAGAATCATCAAAGGGAAGAGAGGATGCTCTCGAGGTTCATAGAAGAAAGCTCTCGCTCAAACGAGCGTCTCATGGCTCAACTATTTGATGGCCTTAAGTCTATCTTCCCTCAAACCCCTCCATATCCTCAGAGCACAGCTCCAGCATTCCAATACCCTCCTCAGATGCCCCAGCATCCCTACACAGGCTACGGCGGTCCTGTGCATCATCCCCAGGCTGTGCATCATCCCCAGGCTGTGCATCATCCCCAGGCTGTGCATCATTCCCAGGCTGTGCATCATTCCCAGGCTGTGCATCATTCCCAGGCTGTGCAGCCTTCCCAGGCTGTGCGTCCGTCCCAGGCTGTGCACCATTCCCAACCTGCACACCATTCCCAACCTGCACACCATTCACAGAACAACCCAAACCGCAGTGAAAGCTACAACTCAGATTCCGACTCTAGCTATACCCTCCAGGACCTATAGTCCGTGTTAAAATATATGTTCCAAGCAGTGGCAGTGTTTTTTGTCAAACAAATGTTTTTCAGCAAAAGTGAGAACAGAAATCTATTTGAGTTGTATTTGTAGTTAAGCCAAAGAGCATATTTTATGTTGAGTATGTTTCCAGCACCTAAGCTAAAGGCCATAGCAGTGCGCTTAGTTTACTGGTGGCACTTAAACTCTGCCATTCATTTCATATATTTCCCCAAATCAATTATTTTTAAACTAGATAAGCCTTCCAGGATCCAGGTGAAACCTTTGATTCTGTGGTAGGGGAAAAAAACGTATTGGTTCTATGATCTATGATCCTGGATGTCTTGAATCTACGTTTAAAATAATTGATATAAATATTTTTGTAAATGTCTCTGGGGAAGAAATAACAGCTGATTTCTGAGTGTCACCAGAAAACCACACCCACTGCTATGGCATAAGACCAGTACTGTGAATAGTTTGTCTAAAGATTTTAAGACAAACTTAAGTTGCACTAGATTCACCTGTAACAGATCAGTTAAGACAAACTATTCACACCTTATTTTGCCTATGTTCTGGAAGAAAGGAAGAGTCTAGGCATCAGAACTCAGAACCTAGGCTAATTGAGGTGTGAATAGTTTTTCTTGGCAGAAGTGTAAACGGATGATTGATTTATGATTTAAGTAGTGCATTGTTTTCCTAATGCATTGTTTGCACTCTCTGAAGAAAACTTTGTTATGATTATGATGCTATTTGAAGCACTGTTCCCTTTGTACTGAAAATAATTTATTTTTTATACTGCCTATATGTCTCTGAGATGTTTGTTTTTTAGGGGTCTTCAACAGGGGGTCCAAAGAGTACCATAACCACTTGAACCCTAGCATTCCTATTCTGAGGAGAACTTTAGACAAAAAATAGCTGATCTACAGTTATGAGTTTGAAGATGATGTTTGGTGTAGAAGGAAAAAGAGCAGACAAAGTTCAGAGCCAACAGTTAAGTTTACTAAGTATTGGCAGTTTAAGTGGTTAAATGTCTGGAAATACACAATCCAGAACTATTTACAGTAATCAAGGAGAAACACAAGGTAAATTGTAATTAATTCCACAGAAATGGTCATCAAGGGTCATAGGTAAACCAAGAATATATATCACAACAAAACAAACAGTCATTTCATTGAAACTATATACAAGGCTCGGCTTCGGGCCAATGTTCTTCTAAGTCATTCGATGGTGGGCCAGAACACAATTCATGGCTAATTTAGGACCAGGAACTTGAAAAGAATAGCCTTACATACATAAAGGTTAATAAAGGTTCCAGTTCTCTTAGAACAGAGAGAAGCGATGTATCGTTTAAGAAAGGGCTACTCAACTTAAGATGGCTCATGGGCAACTCAGCAAAATACAAAAAGTCCAAGGGCCACAAGCTGTCCTATTTTGGACATTCAGACAATGATTTTGTAACACATTACATGAGTAGTATTAGTGAAAAATTAAGGAAACACAGAAAACACATTTCCATCTATAAGGCCAAACCAAGATCGTCATGGATGGAATGATTAATGATGAACAAACAAAATAGCAAAAATGTCTTGGTTCAAACGACACAAAAATAGTTTCCTACTGGTTTTGCAGAGAAAAATGACATCAGAAATGAATGTCCACACTGAAAGTGTGACCTTGCACTGCAGGGGCTGTATGTGGCCCATAGCACTGATTTAAGGCATGTGGAAAAAGTCTCAACAGTGGAAACCTATAACATTCAAAGAATTGAAAATCAAATTATTTATTCCACCTGCAGACTATTGTAAATTATTCACAACATAATTTGCCAGGCCATGTGTGTGTATAACCCATATACACAGGTTAGCAGTAAAAAAAGAAAAACAGGCTAGGTTGTCTCATTTCATAGGGGACCAAACCATCTATAAACACAGCACGAGATAGGTCTAAACACCTGAAAGTGGCCAGAGCGCTTCTGGTCTGTGGAATGTAAAATAAGAGTACTGTTTACCTATAATGTGCTGTTTTCACTGTTGTTACACCTACAAATATAAAATAACTCAGTGATAGCTACTGTACGTATTTGGCATAAACGTTGATGACATGTTTTATCACAGCCCCAGAAAGTAAAAAAAAAGTGTTAAATTAAACTAAATACATTTTTACCTATAATTTCATAATGGACGATTTACTTTACTTTGTGGGCAAGTGGGCATGGCCTTTTGGCAAGTAGAACATGACCTGTTTGCCTACTTGTCTGATGGTCAAGCGCCTCTGAGACCTTTTGTGTCAAGTTCTGTTTAATGCAGATGCCCTGTGCGGAGTGGGAAGTTACTGGCCATATATCTGGTCAGGGCTGCCCTTGAAAGGTTTCCCCTGTCATTGCTGCAGGTATTTACTGGCTGGTTAGGCTGGATGTACAGAGCAGTGGTACGCCTTGTAGTGTTAGTATGCCTGCGGTCTCTAGCCTCCAAATATCTGACAAGATCTTTCTCCCTCTCACAGAAATTGTGCAGTGCACAGCAGGTGGCTATCATTTTGGGTGCAAAAGTAAAATGGAAGTCACTCCTTTTTTGGAGTATCCGCCACCTTGTCTTCAGACTCCCAAATGCCTTTTCTACCCCAACCCTGAGCGAGCTGAGGTAGACATTAAAGGACTCCTGCTCTGGAGTCAGGTGAGGGGACTTCACATAGCCCTTCAACATCCAGTCCAACAGGGGGTAGGCTGGGTCTCCCACAATCATCAGGTTGACATCCTCTCCTTCTATGTTCCTTGTGCACTACAAAACAGAAACAAATAAGAATCAGAAGCTTTATTGTCACATCACAGGCACAGGCTTTCTGCAGTGTTATAATAGGCCTACGTATTTGAAGGTAGGTATTACAGTGTTACAGCATAGGCTACTGTCAATAAAACTGGCATTACCTTGGGCAGAAGGTGAGCTCTCTGGAAGAGGTCAGAGTGGTTCAGTGCATTGGCATCATGTGCTCTGCCTGGCATCTTGCAGCTGATGTTCCAAAAACTGCATGGGGGAAAACAAACATTAATTGAATGTATAGCCTATTATGTGTTTGTTTGTTTGTATGTGTGTGTGTGTGTGTGTGCACTGTGCATCTACACATATATAGCCAGGACTTAAGATAAACACAAACTATTGTGTTCATAAGAGTAAGGTTATAGCTCTAGTACAGGGATTCCCAAACTTGTTTGGCTCAGGGCACCTATATTTTTTCATCAAGGCACCCCATTATATTCATATTTTCACTCCCAGCATATTTATGCAATTATTTTATTATTACCTTAAGCATAACAGTACGATCCACCTATTTTCTTAATCAAAATTGTTACACTATTATAAGACGATGACAACATCTGAATGAATTAGTGTTTCATTGAGTAAATTGGATTTGCGTTGTACATTCAAATTAATTCATCTCCATATAAGGGGAAACATAATGATATGCCCATTTTTGCCTCTATTCTCCCGAGATTATGTTGAGAGGAAAACGTTGAGAGAACCATTTTCGTGAGAACTGACTGAAAATAACTGTGTCCAAATAAATGCAATTTGGATAGATAATATTTGGACATGATTATATCATACCGTCGCCCACTTGGAAAAAAAACCCAGCTCTTGTAAGAGGTGTGAATTGTTTTTTGCCGCACAAATGCTAAATGTATGTAGGTTTAGGTTATAAAAATTACATTATCGCTAGATACGCATATGGAGTCGGTTACGATCCCATATAAGGCTGAGGGCTGGGGCATCCCCAATCAGGCGCGGCACGTTATAGGCTACTATTTTGTTATTGTTTGTGTACAGTAGGCTAATGGACACAATGAATAAGCAATGACCCCAAAAATAGCTACTCGCCAAAACAAAGGTGATTTTTCTTTTTTTTTATTTCACTAGAGACGAGAGGCTGAGCAGCCGCGGGGCTTCCGCGGGTGTGGGCGCATGGGTTAATAATAGGATAATAAAGGACAACTCGTTCTAACACGTGTATAGACCTACGTGTTTGTAGACATGTGAATTAAGGAATAAGGAGGATTACCTACACTAGACCATTGCTTAAATAAAATAGCCTACAGATTTGGCCTGGGCCTATGATGAGATGATGAGAGAGATTAGACCTATAGGCCTACCACCTACCAGCAGTTGTCGTCGACCACAGCCTGCAGCACATAGGATGGCCATCCTTTTCTGTTGGCGAAGTCACTATACCCATCTGAAGGTGGGAGGATGGGTATGTGCGTGCCATCGATAATGCCCATTATCTGGGGGATGCGTTTTTTTGCCGCAAACCGCGTCGCTATTTGCATGGCCTCTGCATCATTAGGCACGCGGATAAATTCCCTAATGGGACCGGCCACCATAGCCTTGCAGAACATGTAGACAAATTTCTTTACAGTGCACTTGTGTACACCAAAGGAATTGCACACCAGCCTGTATTCTCCACAGCTCCCTAGTTTGTAGAGGACAATAGCGACCCTCATCATGAGGGGACATGGGGCTCTGACTGTGAAATCCTCTGGGGCCATATACCTCTCCATCAGGGCGCACAATTTCACGAATGACCGTCGGGACATTCGGAAGTTTTCCCTCCAGTCTTCGTCAGTAAAAGTTTGGAGCACAATCCGCTCCCACCAGTCCTGGCTCCTGATTTTCATCCATAGCCCCCTGCTGTTTCTTGGCGGTGGGGGGAGAGGCGCGAGCCACTCAATACGCGCTCCAAAACGCAACCGTTCTCTCCTCTTTATGGTCATCAGCAAAATAAAAAGAAAGCGAAATTGCTGCGAAATTAAATTCAAAAAAAGAAGGCCAAAGGCCATAGCCAGGATCCTGTACATGTTAATTTTATTATAATGCAGACCTTCCTCTCTTATCTTATCTTGTCTTCTCTTCTTCTTGTTATGATTTATCTCTAGCAGCCGGTAAGCGATTAGGAATAGCAGCTGCGTTCCTAATAGCTTACCGGCTGCGGCCGTGCGGTGGCCGTGCGGCGGCTGCCGGTGGACGGTGTTTACTGTGGTTACCCTGGTAACCACCATGGTCGTTTACCGGTGGTTTCCGTGGTAACCACCCCGCCCACCCGAACCCCGCGGCCTGAAGCACTTTGCGCATGTCCAAACTTGTATTCCGAATGCACATGTAAACGATGAGGAATAAGGGATACTTTTATTCAGGTCCCATGTAAACGTTTGGGTATGAAGCTCTATTCAGAATAAGTTCATTCCGAATGCCATTCTGAATGACCATATAAACGCACCCATTGTCAGTTCATAACCCTACCTGTCATGATGTTCCTGTGTAACCTGCTGTCATGATGTCCTGCTATCCTTGTTCCTGTAATGCCATGGTCTACTTGCTGTGAGGTTTGATTATTTCTAACATTAAATACTGCTTGTCTGTTTCCGGGTTCAATCTGCCTTCATCCGTGACAGGCACTGATTCTTTTGTTTTTTGTTTTGTTTTTTCATGGTAGCAATCATCGACAGTCTGTACACCAAAGTTTGGGCATCATAGGTACATTGCCCAGGGCGTCAGATGTCAAAGCCCCGGGCCTGGGAAAGCTTAAGGGAAGCTTCCCTTATCAAAACATGTGACTTCCATAGGGAATTAATTGAACGGAACCTTACCCCCCCGCCTCCCCCAGGTTTTGGATAAATGATAAAACCTGCATGTGTTGGCGGCCTACGATATTACAAAACACTGATGCTGACCTTCAAAGCAGCCAAAGGTACGTACGGCTCCTCCATACCTCCAAAACCTGATCAGCCCCTACAACCCCACCCGTTCACTCAGATCAGCCACCACAGGGATGCTGACAGAACCCTTGCTAAAAACCCCAGGACAACAATCCACTCGTCCTAGACAATTTGCCCTCCTGGCCCCCAAACTGTGGAATAAACTCCCTGTCGCACTTAGAACTACAGACTTGCTCCCTAGCTTCCGCCATGGATTATTATCTTGCTTATTATATTGATGTATTACCTGCTTATTGTCAGCCGCTTTGGATTACAAGTGTCTGCTAAATGCCTAAATTGGAAATTATAAGGGGTAGTGTTAAATATAATGGGGCCAGTCAGAACAACGGGATGTCTAGCTAACATAGCTGTCTACTACTAGCTTGGAGAACGAATAGCCTATGCCGATTATTTTATATTCTATAGGGAAGGATGATCAACTAACCTGCTCAACAACAAACACACAGCTGAGCTGTTGCCAAATCTTCAACATTGAATGACATGCCTGCTGTTGTGCAACTTTTGGAGGAAGCCAGTACTATCGGGAACGTGTGTGTGTGTGTGTGTGTGTGTGTGTGTGTGTGTGTGTGTGTGTGTGTGTGTGTGTGTGTGTGTGTGTGTGTGTGTGTATACAGGGAATTACTACTCACAAAGATAGTACAATCCTTGCACAATACCTTGTGCGTACTTATTAATAGGTCCCCACAAGGTGTTTAGGGGTTAGGTTAAGGGTTAGGGTTAGGGTTAGGGTTCAAAATGAATGGAATGTCCCCACAAAGATAGTAGACTATGTGTAATGTCCCCACAAAGTAGCAATTACAAACCTGTGTGTGTGTGCGTGTGCGTGTGCGTGCGTGTGCGTGTGTGTGTGTGTGTGTGCGTGTGCGTGTGCGTGTGCGTGACTTTTAAGGCTCACCTCATCAGGGGTCAGGGTTAAGGCTCACCTTACCCCTGATCATTTTGTAAGGCTCATAGTAGCAGTCAGGTTCATTATATATTTTTGTCGGATTTTTTTGGAGATTTTTACAACTATACATTTTTGGAATCTTCAGAGCATGGGGAATCCAAAAATCAATGTTCCCATTTGCACAGACACCGGCATAGACGCCATTTTGGACGTTCAAAATGGCTGACATGAAATACAGAATTTGTGCTATCTTGGCTTCTAGACTACCTAGAAACTTAATTAAACATGCCAATCCTATGTTTTCTGGGTCAAGGAATTGAATGAGTAAATGATGGGTGTAAAATGTTCCGGACCCCCACCCCCTTTCTGGGGGTTATCTATTTTGGGACCTCCCAGAACAGTACCCCAGCCAGTTAATGTCCTTTTTTCATAATATTAGTTGTTTTTGTGTTGTTTTAAAAAATCCTGAATTAATTTATTACACTTTTAATGCAGCCAGAATAACCCTTCTGACTTTTGGTTGTGGTCTTTCCTCACCTGGGACCCCCCAAAACAGACCCCTGAGTCTATCTCAGTAATCGCTCTGCTCCTACTCCAGAACAATGTTAAATTAGATCATAATTGAAACATAAAAGTTGTTGTAGCTGGGCTCTAAAAACAAAAAGGAATAGTAGCAAATACCAGGGGTTTTCCACAGGGGGTCCGAGACCCCTGGGGGTCCTCAGAGTTACAACAGGGGGCCCGCCAAATCTTGTTGGGATCTTTTTTTTTTCTTTTTTTTTACATTTGAAACTTTTCATTATTTTTTGTATTCTGGGTTTTTTATTGTATTGTACTTTTTTATTTTATCAGTAGGCATATTGTCATTATTATTTATAACGGTTTTGTGTTAGATAGCTATGGTTCTGCAGGTTTTGCAATGATGAAGGTATTGCAACTTCTCACTTTGGGTGCCAGAACAACGTGTCCATTTATTGCACTGCACTCACACTGACAATACAACACACACCTCTTTGTTATTGTCACCCCCAAACCCCCACCCTATCCTCTTAAAGAGCCCATGGTCAATTATGCCCAAAGAGATTCACTATACAGTCATTTCAGACATGCAGGATCTATTCGTCTTTATCATCGTTTTCAATGTCCAACCTAATAGTGTTGACACAGTCTCCACCATAGCATAGAGTGAAAGGCAGGTTATCTGAGCAGCTGCACCGTCCCTTGCAACCTGCTTTGGAGCAGGGAGGGCAAGACACTTGACTGGAACATACGCTCCACTCTCTGATTTCCATCTATTTTCTTCGATTGGTGGAGCTCAGGACTCATTTGTCATGTATGATTTATCCCGCATTGTGACATATTTGGCATGTCTTTTTGGAGATTCTTTAATGAAATGTTCTTACCCAGTCAGCACCAGAAAAACTGTGTAGGCTAAGGAACCCTTGACTTTTTTTTGTACCTTGGCTTTGACTGTTGCAAATTTCAGAGAAGTAACAGCAGGATGACATCAGTGTCGGGTGACCAAAAACATATGTCTAGCAAAGCACCATAAGCAGTAGAGGCAAGGACTTGATGAGGAATCAGGGTATCAGCCTCTTCATGTGTACAACAATACAAACATAAGGGTAACATCCCTTAATTAATCACAGCTAACGAGACGGCTCACCTAAACAACATCAGCTGGGGAGAAGTAAAGTGTCACTGCAAGAACATCTGCAGGAACACAAAAGGTAAAAATACATCAAGCCAGGACCAAGTGTGGAGAGAAGGGGTCACAGGTGCAGCGCACAACTTGGTTGGTGAGTTGGTGAGACGAAGGAGAGCTCCAGGAAGGAATAACCCCACAGTACTGGAGAACTCTATGCACCTATATGTCACCTCAAGACCTCAGGAGGGACCCACCCAATACCTCTCCAGAGGAGCCTCTTGTTGGGAAAAGAGTTTAGCCTTGGCCAGAAGGAGGAGATGGGCAGTGATTTGGCCACCACTGCCAACCCTGCCATCAGGAGGGTGTAGCAGTTCAAGGGTCGAAACACCTGATGATCGATGGTTACCGCCTGAAGACATCACATTTTCCTTGCCAAGGCTACATTCACCAAACGTGAATGGAGGAGAAGCATTGTTAGATGTAATTACAATCATGTGCAGTGCACTTCCTCAAAATCATGTTCCTTGATGAAGGTATCATAATTATGATGCCTACTTTGTCATACCTGACAAATTCCCCTGAGCTTCCATCAATTGACGAAAATAGATGGAATTCAGAGAGTGAAGGGTATGATCCAGTCAGATGTCTTGCCCTCCCTCCTACAAAGGCTTTTTTTTATTGATTTGATTGAAGTATTTATTAGAAGTTTTGCATAGGAAAATGTACAGTTTCATGACAGCACAGTTCACTGATACAAGGTCAACTAAAAGCAAACTCAGGTAAGGCGTAAGATGTTGAGGTCCTTCGCTTTAACTCAATATAGGCAATACTTGAGCTAATCATATGTGGCTGCAGATTGCAAGGGACGGTGCAGCTGCTTAAACAATACAAACAAAGACTGTCAACACTATTAGGGAGGACATGTATTGTAGTGAATCTCTTTGGACATAATTTACCGTGAGGGTTTTGGGGTGACGATAACAAAGAGGTGAGTTGTGTTCAGTGTGCAGTGCAATAAATGGACACGTTAGTCTGCGCGCCCAAAGTAAGAAGTTGCAATACCTTAATTATTGCAATCCCTGCAGTAACACCTGTCAACCATAACTGTCCACCACAAACATTTTATAAATAATACTGAGAATACTAATAAACCATCAAACCATACAATACATAAACCCAGGATACATAAAAACATTCAAAGTTTCAAATCCCATCAAGATTTGGCGGGCCCCCTGTAGTAACTCTGAGGACCCCCCTGGGGACCCGGACCCCCTGTGGAAAACCCTTGGTATTTGCTACTACTCCTATTTGTTTTCAGAGCCTAGCTACAACAACTTTTATGCTTCAATTATGATCTAATTTAACATTGTTCTGGAGCAGGAGCAGAGTGATAACTGAGATAGGCTCAGGGGTCTGTCTGGGTGGTCTCAGGTGAGGAAAGACCCCAACCAAAAGTCAGAAGGGTTATTCTGGCTGCTTTAAAAGTGTAATAAATGAACTCAGGATGTTTTAAAACCTACAAAAGAACTAAAATATTATGAAAAAAGGACATTAACTGGCTGGCGTACTGTTCTGGGAGGTCCCATAGATAACCCCCAGAAAGGGGGTGGGGGTCCAGAACATTTTACACCCATCATTTACTCATTCAATTCCTTGACCCAGAAAACATAGGATTGGCATGTTTAATTAAGTTTCTAGGTTATCTAGAAGCAAAGATAGCACAAATTATGTATTTCATGTCGGCCATTTTGAACATCCAAAATGGCGTCTTTGCCAGTGTCTGTGCAAATGGGAACATTGATTTTTGAATTCCCCATGCTCTTAAGATTCCAAAAATGTATAGTTTTACAAATCTCCAAAAAAATCTGACAAACATACATTTTTTAACTTGGGGTGCAATTAGAATCTTAGCAACATACTTTTGACCCCCAAGGACTTTAATATAATTCCCTTGTATGTTAAAGCTGCATTGTGCGACATTTAGGCCACATAGGATAGGATTGATAATAATAATAATAATAATAAAGCTTTATTTGTATAGCACCTTTCATGACATGAAATGCAGCTCAAAGTGCTTTACAGAGCAGAAAATGAAGCACAATTACTTAACAGAAAAAATAAAATACACATGAATACAATAAAGCAGAACAATAAAAACATAAAACATTGAAGAACAATTTCAGAACAGTGTGGACGTCAATAGCATCAAAGAGATAAAAAAATTCAGCTAAAAGCAAGAGTAAAGAAATAGGTCTTGAGCTGTGCTTTAAAGCTATCCACAGAGGCTGCCTGTCTTAGGTGTAGTGGGAGTTTATTCCAAACTGTCGGTCCGTAGAAGCAGAAAGCTGCTTCACCATATTTTTTATATTTCATTTTAGGCACATCGAGTAGGTCAGCACTAGAAGACCTGAGTGGGCGGTTTGGAACGTATCTATGCAGGCAGTCATAGAGGTACGAAGGTGCCAGACCATTTAGAGCTTTATAAACAAGTAAAAGAATTTTAAAATCAATCCTAAAAAAAAAAATAGGATCGTCAAGGCGGTTGGTTTTATGAGATGTTTTCACATCTGAGACTTCTGTGTAGCTTACTGATGGCAGTCAAATATTCACCTTGGCATCAGCCTGCACTCAAATCTACTCTCCCCCTGTTTTGTTCAGAGCAGACACCTGACAAAATACCATTAATATTTATATTGATGATGATAGTTAAATAAAATAATTTAAATGCATATGTATTTGACTTTGTTATGGTCCGACAGAAAGTACATGTCAGGAGATGGTCAGCCCTTGAGTGTTTTGATATTTTCTAATGTGGCCCCCTTTAAAATAACACGCCTCCCCATTCCCTATGGTTCTTCCCACTAAGGCAGATGAGTTCTATTTTAGTTGCGTACACTATGTCTCACTTTGGCTGCGTAATCTGTTGGATGCATGCAAAGGGAAGGGGGGGAGCGCTTTATTGTCCTTGTTTATATTAGCAGTAGGTCACCTATCGCACAACAGAAACCACACAGAGTAAAGAAGCAAAGTAAAAAGAGGGTTCCTGTCACGTATATTTAAATAATGCAACTTTGTTGAAATTAGAAAAGCCCTTATGCAAAACCAGCCATGCTGTAGAGCATCAGCACAAGGGTTGAGACATAAGTGAAGTAGGAGAAATGGACGGTGTTCGGGCCGCCACAAAAAAGACTCTCACACGGCTTGACGGTTGGTGGTGGTGGTGGTGGTGTGGTCATGGGTGGGTAGGTCATGGGTGGGTTGGTCATGGGTGGTGTGGTCATGGGTGGTTTGGTCATGGGTGGGTTGGTCATGGGTGGTGTGGTCATGGGTGGTTGTGGTGGTTGTGTAGGACACACAAAACCCTCATCAGGGTCAATGCCGTTGGAGGTAATCGTGACAAAGCCTGGCTGGTCGGTGGTGATGTGGCTGTTGATCCAGTCCTGGAAGCGTGACACGCGAGCGTAGACTTCTGGGAAGTCGGGCCGAGCACAGGCTATACCGAAGTTCACCACCCCAGACTGGACCCAGTAAGTGTTATTGGGACCATATGTGTGCTGGTACCTCACCATCGGCCTGCCAGAGTCTCCCTGAGGAAATGAGAGATTTATGTATGTTTTAAAGAAGTTTATTCTTGGGTGGTTTCTGCTTCACACAGGCACTCTGCCACTGAAATACTCGCCATGCCCAAAGGAAGTTAAATTTGAACAAAGACCCTGTAAACAGGAAATAGGCATTTAAACAAGTGTTACTGTAGTCAGAGAAGGTCATACAAATAGCAAAAATAGCTCAATCCCCTGAAAATCTACTGTCTTGCCAATGGCAGGACATGAGTAGTTTTGAAATGGCACATCTGTAGTTGTATAAGCAGTATTATGACCACAGAATACTATGTTATAAACCACCCAGACAAATTAGAATGATTTAAAAAATGGTTTCAAAGTTGAGACAAATGAATTGAGTTTTTTTTAAAGGATGTGGGGCGGTGTTTTTTAGAGCAATTTAAGAGAAAGTCTTTATCATAGGGATTGTGGTACATTTGCTGTTAACAGCAAAGCATTTTGGGAGGGAAAACAATATTTTTTTACTGCAATTATGCCCGCCCTTAATACAAACCCCATTATACCTGTTGTCATAGGATCTGTTTTGACAATCTGTTTGCGTGTGTCCATTTATGCCCATATATGGAGATATCTGTCTGTCTAAGTCCATTTTATGCCCATATATGGAGATGGGCGGCCGAGCGTCTAGTGTAAATAGGGAATGAATGCCCTGCCCTTTAATGCAAACCCCATTATACCTGTTGTCATAGGATCTGTTTTGATCATCTGTTTGCGTGTGTCCATTTATGCCCATATATGGAGATATCTGTCTGTCCACGTCCATTTTATGCCCATATATGGAGATGGGCGGCCGAGCGTCTAGTCGGCGCCCTGGCCAACTCGGGAACAATGTAAATAGGGAATGAATGCCCCGCCCTTTAATGCAAACCCATTATACCTGTTGTCATAGGATCCATTTTGACCATCTGTTTGCGTGTGTCCATTTATGCCCATATATGGAGATATCTGTCTGTCTACGTCCATTTTATGCCCATATATGGAGATCTCTGTAGGACCCATTTTGACCATCTGTTTGCCTGTGTCCATTTATGCCCATATATGGAGTTATCTGTAGGACCTGTATTGACCATCTGTTTGCCTGTGTCCATTTATACTCATATATGGAGATATCTGTATCTGTCTGTCTGCATCCATTTTATGCCCATATGGCGATCTCTGTATCTGTTTGTCTGTGTCCCTTTATGCCCATTATGGAGATCTCTGTATCTGTCTGTGCCTCTGACTGTGTTGCAGACAGTGCCGGTTCCACCTTTAATGCAAAACCCCATTATACCTGTTGTCATAGGACCCGTTTTGACCATCTGTTTGCCTGTGTCCATTTATGCCCAATGCCCATTGACTCATGTGGTGTTCGTGATGTCAGAGCCTTTTATGAAGTGCTGTCACAATGAGTCAGCGCTTGCGCCGATTTCCTCCGGAACAGCCTGATGTCAACAATCAGCTCCGCATAAGGAGATTCCGAAGACTTAATGAGATGTGTCGGGTGTCTCCATATATGGGTTTCAACATTCAATACGTAACCATACGCAACCTGTCAACTGCCCGTATGACGTGAGAGCAAGTGAGAGCCTTCGTAACTCACCCCTTACTTTACTTACAGAGCGCCCCGGAGTTCCCTAGCCCCTGGGCTCCTTATTCCCCTTTATTATTTAAGTTTAGCGTGAGAGGGAACTGCCCGGGCTTATCCACATTATTCACCTGGTTCTCTTAAAGGCACAGCCCGCTAATTCCCCTGAACCCAACCGCTCTGAAGAGCACCCTGAACTTTGCTCACCTCGAAGTGAGAAAGAAAGACTTTAGTTTATGCCACACTCTGAGAGATTTTTTGTTGAGTCATCTAGCGTATGTGATGTCAGAGCCTTTTATGAAGTGATGTCACAATGAGTCAGCGCTTGCTCCGGAACAGCCCGATGTCAGTCATCTCCGCATACGGAGATTCCAAACCTTTCGTGCCGGATCCGAAAAACTGTGTATCGGGTCGGGTCCAGGCCTAGCTAAGAACGTAGGCAAAGGTCTGAGCTGTCTGTGTGCGAAATTTGGAGTCTGTTACACCAACCATGTGCTGTCAGGGCTCATCCATGCGATTCGGGCCAATTCGGATTCGGCGTCCATTGGCTTCAATTTAGTAGTCAGGACTCCGCATATGGAGATTCCGAACCTTTCGTGTTGGTTCCGGAAAACCGCAGATCGGGTCGGGTCGAGGCCTAGCTAAGAACGTAGGCAAAGGTCTGAGCTATCTGCGTGTGAAATTTGGAGTCTGTAGAACCAACCATGTGCTGTCAGGGCTCATCCATGCGATTTGGTCCAATTCGGCCTCGGCTTCAATTAATAGTCACGATATCATTATTGTCAGCAATTGCGGTAAATTTGCTCTTAACAGCAAAGCATCCTGGGAAGTAGACAGTCACCTGTTATGCAATTGCAAAGTATGCAGGGAAAAGCATTTTTCTAGATTCTGGGAGCTAAAAATGCTAAATGTGTCATGTCCACGTGTCTGCCTAGGCAAGCTGACTAACATAATATGTCAGTCAGCTTGCCTAGGCAGACACGTGGATATTCTGACATATGTCAGAATTTGATCCTCAACCCTAACCCTATCACTATAGGTTCTGGTTCAGTTCCCTGGTAAAATCTCGCTCTTTCGAACTCACCCCACGGAGGTTAGGGTTAGAGTAAGGGTTAGAGTTGGGTGTCGAAAAGATGACATGTAGAAACAGCGAAGCGCTCCCCAGCTCCCTCACCCTGGTGGTTGAAAAAGGAAGAACTTCTAAGAACTCTGACTTGTGTTGAGTTTTGGACCACACTTATCTTCTCTGTATTGTTCCAATTTTAACAATGTCACTGACATTTTTAAAATTGGGACTATACAGAGATGATTAGCATCGTCCAAGCTTCTTAGATCATGCTAATCTTCACTGTATTGTCCCAATTTTAGCAACGTCAACATTCTGCACATACTATAGATTTAGTTTACTAATTTAAGAGAAACTTTGAGAAGGGATACAGTTAATTACTGAATGATTTTCAACAGGAATACAGTAAGTTGCTGAAAAACTTTCCACAGGAATACAGTATTTAACTGTACATATATTTTCAGCAATATACTGTATTTCTAAATACAGGAAGAACTGTCAAAAATACAGTGCACAGATAGAACACATGCTGCCAGTACTTTACTGTAAATCTGCAGTGAAAAGGCTTACAGATAAACATGGGCCCTTTCCTCCAGCTCGGAGACCAGCACAAAGCATGTTCTCTGTGATCTCAATATGGTGGAAGTACTGTTTAAGGAAGCAGTCACACTCGTTGTTCCCCACGATAGGCACCTTAACTTCCTGGAGGGTGTGGGAGGGCAGGGGACCTAAAGGAAGACATAGGAAAACACAATCATTGGCATGGATTAAGCATAAGGTAGTCTCGCGAGGCCAGACTGTTGCCTCCGTGATTCGGGCAAATGCTCCCGGCATACAGTCTGGTGCATCGAAAGAAGAATGATGAGTACCGGTTAAAGCGGAAGTGAAGCCTCCTCATCACTTCCGTTTCCGTCTCACATCGCACACATTTATCATTATATAAATAAAAATCATATAAGCATGTTTAGCTGGCTGCTTAGCAGAAATGACATTTTAAAATATATTTTCTTGAACGGTAATGCCCGTTTCCATTACTCGCCGTTCAGGAGCTGCTGTTCCAGACTCTATAGCATTCAGAGATTGTGGAATAGTTGTCTGGCTACGCGAGACTGAGCATAAGGTAATGTCCCTCTAGAAGAGGGTTCCCCAATTAGTTTTACCCAAGGGCCGAATTATTCTAGAGTACCAAGCCGAGGGCCCCAACATTGCAGGGGGTGACGGTGGCGTTCCCGCTACTCCAGCAACAGTTCAGATATCGTTGTGTGGGCCCACGGGCTGGAACCCTGCCCTAGACAGATTTATTGTTTACCAACATTGAGATTGCACTCACAGCTGCCTGTTTCGTGTAATCAATTCCCCAAAGATCCCCAAACCTGTTGTTTTGGGGAGCGCTGGTTCCAGTTCATTCAACCTCCTCTTCTGTGTTGGTTGGTGAGACGCTCCTAGCGAGACATGTATAGTTCACCCCGCAACGGCGTTGCGTGCACAGAACAGCAGACATACAAGCTCACAATACGTTGTGGATGCAACCGTAGTTAGCTTGGAGGTCTGTTATTCTCGGCCGTTCTCTGCGCACAACAGCGTCACGGGCCGGAGCATAAATGAGGCTTGATTAGCTGCAGCTGTGCGAGCAAGAGCAGATCTGGTGCCGTGATCAAACTGATCATAGAGCGTTCCCTCTGTTCTTTTGACAGCGACTGTAGGTGTGGTTTTATGGACATCTGCTTTGAATTGCTTATTGTTTACACACAACAGAAACCAATGATTATATATTTCAAGAGCGAGAAATGTGGGCATGTGGGCATGCCCACATGGTGGGTTATGTTTGTGGGCAAGTTGGCACTCTGTCGAGGTGCCCACTTGCATCTGGTTATTTATATCAGGTCACACTTGTTGGTGCTGACATCACCGAGAATGCTGCTCCCTCATTGGCTAAAGGCACTGCATTTGTACTGTCAGCCAGATTCATACAGACAGCACTCATCACCCTACTTAATAATAATACTTTTCAGATGACTAAAAGACTATGAATAAACAAATGAAAGTCAGAATCAACACAGCTCTGCTGCTCACCTGATTTATTGAGTCCCCAGCCAGTGACCCAGTTGTTGTCGGTCCCAGCGTAGAGGGTGCTATTCGATGCTGCCAAACAGACCGGGCGAATGTAGCTCGTGAAGGTGACAGGGCTAGAGAGCTTCAGCAGGGCGATGTCGCTGTCAGATAAAATGTCATATAAATTGAAGGCGGGAGGGCGGATGATCTGTGCGACCGTCCTGTTCACCTCGTTGGGGTTCGTTCCACTCTGGTGATGGCGACCCAGATAAACGGTCCAGGAGGACGGATTGTCTCTGAAAGAGAGTGTGGATTCTGATCATGGTAGGACGGATCACTAATACATTAGTCTTAATTCAAATGCTCTCTCTCTCTCTCTCTCTCTCTTTGTCTCTATCTCTGTCTATGTTTGTCTCTCTATGTCCTCCTCTCTCTCTCTCTCTCTCTCTCTCTCTCTCTCTCTCTCTCTCTCTCTCTCACTCTCTCTGTCATTGGCCGGGTTTCCCAAAGCGATTTTTAGCCCACGCATGGTCACAAAGACCAAGTGTCATGTTCCCGTGTTTACATGGGTTCGGGCAGAGCGACTTACTGTAATTAGCTCCCTACAACTACACCATCATTCAGATTTCACAAAGTGCTTAATAAAGTCTCTCTCCTTTCTAAATACGGTACGGCGTTCTATAATTACCTGTACCCTCCGTGTTCTTTAATAAGAAGCCTTTTTATTATGATCGCTTTCTGTTTTCCCATGTATTTACTGGCGTTCCCCATGCGCACCAACACCATTGAGATAAACAGACAGCGATCGGATAAAACAGCTTCTTATTAAAGAACAAGGAAGATACGGGTAATTATAGAATGCTGCATCGTATTTAGACAGGTGTGAGACTTTATTAAGCACTTTGTTTGTGAAATCTGAATGTTGGTGTAGTTGTGCTAAATAAGTCGCTCTGCCCGAACCCGTGTAAACACGGGAACATGACGCTCAGGGCTTGGTGTCTACGACCATGTGTGAGCTACGATGGGCTAAACATCGCTTTGGGAAACCCGGTCATTGACAATGCGTGCGTGCATATGTTCGTGTGCGTGTGGCCTGACCTTGATAAGCAATGAGCAGAGCTCAGCACCCATTCTTTGTTGATGAGAGAACCTCCACAGAAATGATAACCACCGCTGTGTATACTGGCCTGCCAAGGCCAGCTCCCAGGGTTGGCATTTTGACCTCCAACGATTTTGTTGTTCCAAGCCGCCTTACCGCACTCTAATGAAACACAGGTGAGGTTTGTGTTAACTTAATGGACTAAAACTATAATGAAACATGTTTGTTGACTGCCTTTTTTCAATGATGAAAACTAAATAAAAAGGAAATAAAAATGAACCTATGTTGACTAAAATACATTTCTGTTGACAAAATCAACTGGGGATTTAGTCGACTAAAACCAGACAAAAACTAAAACATTTCAAATGACTATAATTGTGACTAAAACAAAATGACATTATGGGAGATCGGCTCGACTATACTTGATTTAGTACGCCTCTTTTTCAGTCTAAAACAGGCTTTTGATGTTATAAATATTGCAGAATGCTTACCCGAGAGTTGAGCATTAGAGCCTGAAATTCAAAACAAAGGAAGACATTAGGTGAGGCTGTTGTTGAGAGCGAATTTGTGTGCACAACTGCACATTGTTGACTATTTCTTCATTGTTGTATGTTAAAGGCAGTTATGTAAATGTGTGCATTTTTACTCATCATTTCCCAGAAGTCATATATATTTTTTTTTTATCTTTTTATCTCTAGGCCAAGACAATGTCCATACCATTACATTGCAATAACAGGTGCATTAGCAATGATTTAGGGTCATGAGTGTTGTGTGCCAAACTAAATCAAGAAAAAAACTAGACAAGCACAGTTCTCCGCCAAGCCGGGTTGCCGACCCAGGTCATGTAAACTTTGGTCAGCCACTTGGAATGGGATCTGAAAAAGAAAACTTTTACATCTTGATCACATGACTCCAGACATGTGTACCGATTTTTTTCTTCCTTCACCTGGTGGGGATGTCCAAAGTTTCACGGCAACTGGACACATCTGCATGGTTTGAGGCATTTTGTTTAAAACGGACCAATCCTGCAAACTTTGGACACCGATCTTAGCCAATCAGGATGGAATATAAAAAAATGCGACAGGCCCTTCTTGATCGCATGACTATAGCAATAATGGCCGTGTTTCCCAAAGCGCAGGTCGTACGAAGCTCTTCGTAAGGCTGCGGTCCTTACGATGACGGCGTTTCTCAAACGTGCTCCTCTCTCAAAACAGCCTACGCATGCCCTTAGGCTGGCCAGAGCCTTGTATTAGAGAGTTCTGCCAACTCTTGCCCCATGTGAACGGATATGATGCAACTCTCCCTGAAACTGTCCTTGAATGGCTCTGGGCTTCGATTGATAGGACATCAGCAGCTGCGCTCCCAAATGAATTTCAGCTGTTGGTTTGTGTGATTGTATCGGCCCATCAATAAAACATACAACGGTGAGAATTAACACATTTTTAGCGCTGTTGGTAGGCTAACTGACTGCACAAACCCCTTGTTTTAATTTGAAACGCTAGGCCTACTTGCAAGCTTTAGGCGCTGTTGGTAGGCTAATATAACTGACTGCACAAAAACACTTTTTTTACTTAACTGCTCGTAAATATGTATTTTTATTGTATAGGCTACTATGAACACTATTGTAGACTAGAGTATTGCTTCTCAAAATGAGTCTCGGCGACTCACTGTATCCATCTATTTTTGCTGAAGCGGGGCTCGAACCCGAGGCTCTCAATCGCCAGTCCAACAAACAACCCGTCATGCTAATAAGGCTGTGTTCAGCTACTAAGGCTGTTGTCTGTCCCGTCTTGGATGTAATAACTTTAGGGCTACAATTAGTTATATATATGAACCAAATGGACCCTCATCATCCTATAGCCTGATTTCAGACTCAGCACTTGAGAACCAGTCCCCTCAGAGAGTGGGCTGAAGCCAGGCGATCATCATCCTACACTTACAGGTGGAGAATACTCGAGTAAAAGTACTTGAGTATTTACTCAAGAGTAGTTTTTTTTTGAGGATCTGTACTTTTAAAGTACATTTTAAATGCTCTACTTTTACTCTTACTTTGGAGTAATTTAAAAAGTAAATACTTTGGACAATGAGTAAGAGTAGTTTAAATTCAGTAAATAAGTAAAGTAAATTCATACTTGTGAAAGCAATGGAAGGTAGAGATATCTAGGCCAAACTATAGTGGCCAAAATTGAAAAATAGCAGATCCACATGCTCACAATGCCTCTGTGGCATTGTGAGCATGTAGATCTGCTATTTCCAAGTGCTTGTCAGGGTGGATCTCCGCAGTTGAAATATTATTATTTTGGGGGTCGCAGCCTGAAAAGGTTGAGAACCACTGACCTAAGATATGTCCTTTTTTTTCCAACATTTGCAGCACTTGATTTGTGTGTATTGTTTGCATACAGTTTACATAATATATTTTCTTAAAAATGTTATTAATAGTGGTTTTCTGATTATTGTTTTTCTCTTCCTGGTTAATGATGTCACATTGGGAAAGCTTACGTAACCGGTAACATGTAACATGTAATTAATGTAAAAAAATAAGAAAAACATTCAGACAAACTGGTTATACCATCTCTAAGCCCAGCCAATACTTTAATGAACTGATGAGGCATTGAAAAAATAATTTGGATAATTTGCACAAACAAATTTAAGATGTAGGCCTCCTGTAAATGTCCAAAAATGAACAGCAGCACTAATACTATTTTACCACCACGGACATTTTTTGTACTTTTATTTGTTAACAAATAAAGTTGAGTTCACTATATTGACATATAGTACACAAAACAATTTTAATGCATCACTGGAAAATTGCAGGTTGCATTGTAGCTTTCACCAAAAGATGCTATATGTATAAATAAATAATTATGTATAAAATATCTGCTTTGTAATTTTTGTGATATTTTAGTTAACGTCCACATAATTTAAGTTTATTTTGTGCCAGGCCATCTCCCAGTGGGCCGCGGAGGTGCTGCCTGTTTGTCACGTCGTGAAGTTATCATGCCAAGTCTGCTGTTGCACTTCAGCACACTGGTATGTACTGTATGAGCTGTGGTTGAATGACTCACGGAAGTAAACCAACTTGTTATTGTCATACCAGCAAGCGAGTGTCAGAGCGTCCTGTGTCCTGATCTGAATAAGATTACGAGCGAGTGAAAACGCCAACACCGCCCAAATAGTTTAATTTAAATTATTTAAATTTAAAAGTCAGCGTCTAGTCTAGCTTAATGCTTTTAATGAGCACAAACACGATACACAATACATGCCAAATAGCCTCACGGCTTGTGTTTTTTTATCCTCTGTGATATCTTTGCAGTACGTGGTTTGAAGTATTATTCTGCTTTCTTCCTTTAATACAATCAATCAATCAATCAATCAATCAATCAATCAATCAATCAAACAAACAAACAAACAAACAAACAAACAAACAAACAAACAAACAAACAAACAAACAAACAAACAAACAATCAATCACTACTATTATTAAGTTTCCCAGGGTGATTTGCACTGTGCTGGTAAGCAGACTGTCTAGAAAATAGAAGATTACAATCGGAAAAGGAAGTCTTGCAACTAATTTTCATTGTCCCATATCTTTATTAAGATAAAGAGCGTCAAAATGATGTTCAAGCCGTCCTTTTCTAAATTATTTCACAGTGCTTTACAAGTGCACAACCCACCAAAGGTGTGGAGGGATATGTGCATTAATGCAGAAAAAAAAGAAAAAAAGAAGAATCAATTCAACCTCAGCCTCATACTACAATCAATGCAAACAAAACTAAAAATATTAATAATAATAATAACTTTGCTTTGCTCACCTATGAACTCCAGGATGAGTATCAGAGATATCCAGCACAGCAGCTTGTGGAAGGCCATCTTCACTCAATGTTTCACTTGCCCGATCAGCATCATTATATATCTTTATGCATGTCCTCAACTCCTCCCATAAAGTGGCACCTGACATCAAATTCCAAAGCCTGTGGAGCTTGTATATCTTGATCGCCTATAGCCTATTAGTCATGACTGGTTTGTCAGCAAATATCCAGAGAACAACGCAGGCCTACATCTGATTCTAATCATAATCAGTGTTGTAACCGAAAGCGTTCAATGAACGATCGTTCAATGAACGATCGTTCACGAACGCGTTCATATTTTGGGCGAACGTGAACTGAACGTTCTTTGTTTCCGCTTGATGAACGCTATTGCCGAACGCGGTTCATTCTGATGACGTCCATGAGCGGCGCTCGTTGGCTCGTTCGTGCGGCGGTCCGCGATCGTCTGTCCTTGCGTCTTTCTTTTCATTCACATCATAGCACCCAATAGCACCCAGCAGCAGACTTGCAGACCTCACGAAAGTTGACATGTGAGCGCCTCGGTGCTGTCTGCCTGGATGCTTCTCTTCACAAGCGCTGTGTGAATATCCGCCTCGCCCTCGTTATGTCTCGCAAGTAAAGCCGGACTAGGCCTATACTATACCGTATGACGTGTGTTGCATGCCGAAAATAGCTGATCTGCAAGCTCACAACGCGTTGCATACAACGTGAGCTTGTAGATCAGCTATTTTAACCAACGCTTAAACATGCAGATGTGTGCGACGTTTAGAAACCTCTGCCTTCACAATAAAGGTGCAGGAAGACTGGGCACTAGAGGGCACCTAAATATTGTGGGCACTTCAATGTTAAGTTGGATGAAATAATTGCTGTGTGTGGTTCTATATGGGCTGTGTCAATAATTTTGAGAAATTATAGCTTGCAGCAATGTAAAAAATACATGAAAAAAAAAGCATTTGAATAGCCAAAAGTATCAAAATATTATGGTTGAAAAAAGAACTAAAAAGAACAAATTTAGTTCATTTTGGGGAACCATGAACGTAGTTCAAAATGTAGAATTATGAACTATGAAATGAACTAGTTCATTTTAGAAGTAGGGGTGGGCGATACTGGAAAAAAAAACATTATCACGATTCTCTTCATGCAGTATCACGATACACGATATTATCACGATACTGTTTTATGCGAGTTGTTAGGTTTATTATGAGTACTAGAAGCTGGGCGGCCCAGCGTCTAGTCGGCGACCTGGCCAACTCGGGAACGATGTAAATAGGGAATTAATGCCCTGCCCTTTAATGCAAACCCCATTATACCTGTTGTCATAGGACCCGTTTTGACCATCTGTTTGCCTGTGTCCATTTATGCCCATATATGGAGATATCTGTATCTATCTGTCGGCGTCCATTTTATGTCCATATATGGAGATCACTGCAGATATAGTTCTGGGTCCATTTTATGCCCATATATGCCCATATATGGAGATATCTGTCTATTTGCGTCCATTTTATGCCCATATATGGAGATCTCTGTCGCTTTTTGTTTGTTTCTTCTTTAAGCAGAATACGCAGCCTGCTTAAATCTGCATCATTCAAGTCATCCTCCCAGTCCCACGCTTTGTTGCTAAACAATGTTTTACCTCAAAATATGTACTAGTTGGTGTGATGATGGTTCAGTTCATTCAAATGGGTCCCAGAAGTGTTTTATGAGTGTTGTGAGCTTGTAGATCGGCTATTTTCAAAACAATTTGGCTAATGCCAATTATGAAATAGACGCGAAATAGACGCGACGATTTCACTGCGAGACACACGCAATTAAGCATCAACGGTGAAAGCATAACAAACAAAGCACTTTACAAATAGCGGCAAATAGCTACTTGTTTGTAGTTAATAAAAACAAAAGCATGGATTTACAAGGCGATCTAAATGTAGACACTCGTAGCCTGTCTGCGTGCTGCCCGGGGGAGGGGCCGTAGGGAGACAGATATGACACGTTGAGCCGCGACACGTTGTTAGCTTGTAGATCTGTTCTTTTTGGCGAATTACACCACCGTACTATAGAAGTATAAATTAAGCAATACAGCTGCGACTCATAGAACGTGCACTCGCTGTATCCAGAGTCTTGACTGTTTGTATCACGAGCAATACGATACTCTGAAAAGGCATATCGTGGCAAAGCTGTATCGTCGATACGATAATTATCGCCATATATCGCCCACCCCTATTTAGAAGTTATGAACTTGAACTTGAACAAGTTCATTTTGAAAGTGAACTTTCCCAACACTGATCATAATAGCCTACTGTGGTCAGGGACGTCTTGCAACCCACATTTTGGAGGGGGCACAATTACAGAGTGGTGATAGTGTGTGTGTGTGCGCGTGTGTGTGTGTGTGTGTGTGTGTGTGTGTGTGTGTGTGTGTGTGTGTGTGTGTGTGGGGGGGGGGGGGGGGTGTCAGAAAACTCCCTTTTACCAATATTAAATGGGGTGATATGCTGTCCCACAGGAGATCCGCTCATTATTCCGACCTCCCATTGTTCCCAACAGTCTGACAATTGCTAGGTTAGTGTGAGGTTAGGCTGGGTTATCTGCACTGCGCGCGATGTGACGCGCGCAAGCAATGACATTTCATTCAGATACATTTGTTTCAATGAGGACGTCCTGACATGCCGCGAGCGACGTCGCAGCACGACGCGACGTCGTCCACCCCTCCTGTTTTCGCTCGCGGCGCCTCTATTTTTGCGACGTTTCGCCGCTATGTCCCGCCCCCAAACACTTTTTATTGGTTGAGGCATCTCCATGGAGACAGCTCAAAGAAATAAAAGTACAGCCTACACTATGAACACTATATTAAAATAATGTCTGATACTAGAATGATCATTAGATTATAATAATGTATATTTTTTTCCTTGGAAATTTCAAAACAACAAAGTATCAAAACAATTTAATACTCAAGTAAAGAACAGATCCTCAGAATACAGTACTCAAGTATATCCTGCCGAGTATTTATCACACAACTTCCTGTTCCTTTTGCCAAGCGACCGTCCAGCAGGCAGCAGCGAGTGGTGCAAAACAGACGGAGTGCAGACGGCGGGCAGAGTGGCTCGGTTTGGCCGTTCAGAAAAGGAATCATTGCCACGGCTGTTGTCGGCAGTTCCGGCAACTCCGTGGCAGGTGCCGCTGCCGGGAAGTGTATTCGCTCCTTCTTTCCACTGGAAACAGGGGAGGAGGTGTTGCTCTCCTGGGCAAAAAGGGAGAGAATTTACCTGTCAATTTGACTGATAAATGCAGTCAGAGTGGAAGTGATTTTCTTCAGTCACCCGAGTGTTAGCCTTCCCTAACACAGGCTGATTTTGGTCTAGAGGGGGTGGATTCACCGGCTGAAAACAGCCGGTGGATCCTATTGGTTCACAATCTCTGCCATGGCCCGCCTCCCACTTCCTATGCCAGAAATTGCAGCAGGTTACCCCAGGCTTTTATTTTTCTTCCTATCGCCAAAATAAAAGCCTGGGTTTCCGAGGCTACCCGAGTGTTAACATACAACAATGAATAAATAGTCAACGAAGTGCACACAGATTTGCTCTCGACAACAGCATCACCTAATGTCTTCCTTTGTTTTGAATTCCAGGCTCTAATGCTCAACTCTCTGGTAAGAATTCTGCAGTATTTATAACATTAACCCTTAAGTGCTGTTCGGGTCATTTTGACCCGTTTTACATTTTCATTTGGAAAAAAAAGGTAGAAGTTAAAAATGTTTCCACCTGAAACTCACTGGCCTTAAAGATTCTTCTGAGATGAACATGTAAAAAAAATATTTTTGCACTACACCCATGCTACACCCCCCTCATATTTTTTGAACCTTAAGTGCTGTTCGGGTCATTTTGACCCGGAAGCACAGAAATACACAGTATTATGCCAAAACACAGACACACAGTCACCCCCACTTCTAACACCCCCCTTCCGAAGCCCCATTCCGAACCCTCCCCCCCTTCCTATAAGCATGAGCAATATTGCCCAGTATTAAATGAAGTCGTTTTTTTTACATGGATTTCAGCTAAATCAGTAAAAACGCCTAGCTCTTTCAGTGTTTAATGTGATATAGCAAAGCAGAAATGCAAACATTTACCAAATATATCATATGAATTGTTTGGTATTGAGTCAAAGTCAATGTATCATGATGATTTGTTAAGTTAAAATTTATATTAGTGTTGTTTTTTTTAAACCAAATATCCACCGGGTCAAAATGACCCGAACAGAACGAAGGTGTAGTGAATCTGAACAGAACTTAAGGGTTTTTAAGAAACAACTCAACAGGAAGAGGCACCGTTTCATAAAAACAGAGGCTGGCATGTGACCACTTCAGCCTGACTGTAAAAATAGCAAAAATAGATGATCTACAAGCTCAGAAAACAATATATATTTTTACACCTGTAATGACATGTTCAATATAGGGAGAACAGTTTTAAAGTGATTAACAAATGTATGGTTGCAGAAAGAAACCACGTTTATATACTGTAAAGTGTCAATCTAAAATCTGATATAATAATACAACAACAACAACAAACATTCATAAAAATATGAATTTTAAGGTTGAATCTTAAACTTAGGGGGTGACAACTGCTATGTCGTGGAACCCCAAATGATGCCCCTGTGAACATTTAGAGAGGGTCTGGGAGAAATCAAAACAGTAGGAGCAGAATGTTGTGTCAGACCAAGGAATGGAGAGGAGAGGGGAAGACCAGAGGTGGACTGAGTTACCAGGGCCCAATGGGGGTGGGCCTCAAAAAGCCTGCATTTAAATGTTTCTTGTTGGATCTTTCTCCTTCTAATAGTCATAACTGAATTAAGATTAGATTAATAAAATCGATGAAGAGATTGAACTTCGTATCAAACATAAATATATAATATAATGGAGGCTCTTTGTGGCTCCTCTCACCCCTTACAAAAGGCCAAAATGGTTTAGCCTGCCCTGCACTTGGGATGAGTTAGATTCACTTTGCAGTTTGCACTTCTGGTCTAGAGTGGAAAGGGAAACGGTCGGTGTGAGTGCATGTATGTGTGTGTGGAAACTAGCAGATGCAGTAGGCGGGCTCTAGACAGGATATGAACACTGAACAGCAAATGGAAACCAGGCTTTTCACAGGCTCTGAGTTGTAGGAAGCCAGCTGACATCTCAATGCTTAAACGAGTTGCCTCTGATGCAGCTGATGATAGAGTGGAGTGACAGCTGATGATAGAGTGGAGTGACAGCTGATGATAGAGTGGAGTGACAGCTGATGATAGAGTGGAGTGACAGCTGATGCTGTATAGCACTTCTGTCTTCACACAAGAACAGGAAAATACTCAAATAAAATAATTAAAGGTAAGAGGAAAAAACAGTCTGAGGTAGTAAGGGTTACTCATTATGTTTCAAAAGAAAGCAGAGCAGTGAGCACAACTAAAGCCATCTATAAGCTCACAACATGCCACGCACAGACCTGAGGCATTGTGAGCTCAATAGGTCAAATAAATCCTCCTTTAACATAGAGGTTTTAAAGTCTTGTAGGAAGGTCTTAATTGGTCAAATAAATCCTCCTTATAGAGGTTTTAAAGTATTGTAGGAAGGTCTTAACCCTTAAGTGCTGTTCGGGTCATTTTGACCCGTTTTACATTTTCATTTGGAAAAAAAAGGTAGTTAAAGGTAGTTAAAAAGGTAAAAGTTAAAAATGTTTCCACCTGAAACTCACTGGCCTTAAAGATTCTTCTGAGATGAACATGTAAAAAAAATATTTTTGCACTACACCCATGCTACACCCCCCTCATATTTTTTGAACCTTAAGTGCTGTTCGGGTCATTTTGACCCGGAAGCACAGAAATACACAGTATTATGCCAAAACACAGACACACAGTCACCCCCACTTCTAACACCCCCCTTCCGAAGCCCCATTCCGAACCCTCCCCCCCTTCCTATAAGCATGAGCAATATTGCCCAGTATTAAATGAAGTCGTTTTTTTTACATGGATTTCAGCTAAATCAGTAAAAACGCCTAGCTCTTTTAGTGTTTAATGTGATATAGCAAAGCAGAAATGCAAACATTTACCAAATATATCATATGAATTGTTTGGTATTGAGTCAAAGTCAATGTATCATGATGAATTGTTAAGTTAAAATTTATATTAGTGTTGTTTTTTTTAAACCAAATATCCACCGGGTCAAAATGACCCGAACAGAACGAAGGTGTAGTGAATCTGAACAGAACTTAAGGGTTAAAGCTGTACTGTGGAAGCTGCTCAACTAGTGGTCAGTAGCGGTATTGCTTTTTTCGGCCAGAGTCACCGCGGACCACCGGAACGGGGGTCCGCGGACCACCGCGGCCGCCACGAGCACCTCCGCCTCGCCTCCCATCATTTTTAGACCATAATTGAGGGAGTAGCAGGCAAGATTCCTTCACCAATGTAAAAACAGTTGCTGAGGGAAGCTACTTCCTTTAGAGACAACAAGACTTGCTGTGATTGGCCGGTGGTGTATGATCCGCGCTGTGATTGGCCAGTAGTGTATCATGTGGGAGATGACATCATTTTGCCGGGAAATACAGCCCCTGTCACAGCTATGTAGAAAACATATAAAGAAAAGGCTTTTGGGGCTGAAATTAACGGAGTGGGGGTTCTAAAACTTTAGCAATTTAATAGTTAGGACAATTTTAAGATATGTTTTATAAAAAAAGTTACATAGTATAACTTTAACATAGAGGTTTTAAAGTCTTGTATAAAGCAGGGCAGTGCGGTCAGAGCAGCAGACAAGCTGCTTCCTCTTACTTCTAGAGAACAGGAAGTGCAGTGTGCACACTAAGAGGAAAGTGGGTTAGAACCACAGTGTCTTCTGTAGCTGACTATAAGTCATTTAAGGACAGTTATGTTTTCACTCTTTAGGCCATGTACATGCTCCTGCATCAGGGATGTCGCACCAAATTCTGCCCCCCCTCCCGCGTCGAGATATCGCCCAAGTATATGCTCCCACCTACTGAGGACAAAGTTAGGCTCCAGTACTCAGCCAAGATGCCAGGGTCGAATTTATGTCCCAGTGTAGCCCTGCTGCACTCCCAGTGTCTCTCTGAACTAGTTCTAAAGCCTGTCCCAACCTGAAGTTGTTTTATTTTTTATTTTCGTCACAAAACTATGTATAAACCATATTACCATGGTGTCCATTTTGACATTTTACATTGAAGAAACGGTGTGATAACGGGGTGGCATTTTATTAACTTAATAGCAAAATGGCTGCCGTGTGAATAAGGTCTATTGGCCTTTACAGAAAGACTGGAATCAAACACAGGATGACAAAAACCTGAAAGTCAACGGAAAACCTGATTAACTTGAGAGTTAATTGATGTGACAGTCAATGGCATAGAGTAGACATTGTTATTTTAAGTGTGAATTAACCATGTACGTGTGACTGTTAGCTTGGCTGTTTACTGATCCTGTTTGTTACCCAGGTCACAGCTCTCTCTGTGTTTAAATGTATCTGGCTTTCATATTTTGAACACACTGAAAATGATCATCTTCTACTCATACTGTATGTACTGTAGTGTAATGTGAAATATTGTAATCATAACAACAATCAGTGTCTCTTAGCTTTATTGAGGCTTTCCAACAAAGTTTCAGCAACACATTATTCTAAGGCTAGCCGCAAATTGCAACACTAGATTTTTTTAATAATCGGATGAATCTAGGGTTGCAATACCTCCCATAGGCAGCCGATGCATCAACACGTTTTTTTTTGCTATCTGATCGTATTAAACGACATCAAACTCACCAATATTGCGTCTCTATGGAAAGCTTGGAATTTACTCTTGCTATCTGCAAAGTGTTTGTTTCAGAAAAATTTTATGAGCCAGTTTCTATCAAGAAATTGGCTTCAGGTGATTATCTTTTCTAAGTGCTGGAGTTTGGAAGCGCTTGTGGAAAATCGCTCAACGGTCCTGTGACCACCTGGTTCTAAATGACACATAATGCAGGAGGCAGCGGGACGTTGCGTAATAGAAGACGAGTGCTTCCGAAGTTCAACACTTGACAGAAAATAAATCATAACATATCTACGGTGGATTTTTCTGAAACAAACACTTTGCAGATAGCAAGAGTAAATTCCAAGCTTTCCATAGAGCCGCAATATTGGTGAGTTTGATGTCGTTTAACCCTTAAGTGCTGTTCGGGTCATTTTGACCCGTTTTACATTTTCATTTGAAAAAAAAAGGTAGAAGTTAAAAATGTTTCCACCTGAAACTCACTGGCCTTAAAGATTCTTCTGAGATGAACATGTAAAAAAAAATGTTTTGCACTACACCCATGCTACACCCCCCTCATATTTTTTGAACCTTAAGTGCTGTTCGGGTCATTTTGACCCGGAAGCACAGAAATACACAGTATTATGCCAAAACACAGACACACAGTCACCCCCACTTCTAACACCCCCCTTCCGAAGCCCCATTCCGAACCCTCCCCCCCTTCCTATAAGCATGAGCAATATTGCCCAGTATTAAATGAAGTAGTTTTTTTTACATGGATTTCAGCTAAATCAGTAAAAACGCCTAGCTCTTTCAGTGTTTAATGTGATATAGCAAAGCAGAAATGCAAACATTTACCAAATATATCATATGAATTGTTTGGTATTGAGTCAAAGTCAATGTATCATGATGATTTGTTAAGTTAAAATTTATATTAGTGTTGTTTTTTTTAAACCAAATATCCACCGGGTCAAAATGACCCGAACAGAACGAAGGTGTAGTGAATCTGAACAGAACTTAAAAGAGCCTGTTTTACACTGAAGAAAGACAATCTTCTGTAGCATCTCAGGTGTACTAAATCCAGCCGATCTCACATAACAAAACATCATAGTGTTAATTCTGACAATACATTTGGATTTAGTTTTAGTCAGTCTTTTGGCAAAAACGTCATTTAGTTTTAGTCACATTTTTGTCATCTGAAAGGTTTTAGTTTTAGTCTAGTTTTAGTCCACAGTTGATTTTGTCAACAAAAATGTATTTTTGCAGGCCTAGATGGTGTTGTAATGGGAGCGTGTCGCTGTTACTTTGTCATCTTTTCGACACCCGACTCTAACCCTCACCCTAACCTTAACCTCCGTGGAGTGAGTCGCTAACCCTCCAGTCGAAATGATGGGCGTTCGCAAAAGCGAGATTTCCCCGTCGTAATGCCTGACGATACACTTGATTGCCTGCTGAAAATAGACGATCTACAAGCTCACTATGTGTCGCAGCACCCTAGTGCAACCAAAAATAAAATGACTTGTTTTTTAGTTCTTACCCACCCTCGTAAAACTGTCTATCAATTTAGTCTTCGTTTTTAGTCATCATACGTCTGTTTTTATTTAGTTTTTCGTCATAATTTTAGTCCATGAAATTAGCTCTAACACAACCTCATCTGTGTATCATTAGAGTGTAGTAAGGACGCTTTGAAAAAAGATGCCAACCCTGGGAGCTGGCCTTGGCAGGCCAATCTACACTATAGCCCTTCTAGAAGAAATAAAATAATTAAGGTGTTTTTAATTTTACATTGTAGTTATAGAGGAAAATTATAATGTATTAAGGAATATTTGTCATATTATATAATATTAGCCAGGGATCCTTTTAAAGAGAGGGGTGCCATGATTTCTTTGTTCATGTCTTATTACAGATCTCTATGCCCACAAAGGAAGCCCAAATATCTGAAATTATTCAGGAAAGTTGGAAATAGATTTGACGGAACACTGCAGGAGGGTTAAACGATTCAGATTAAGTATTTACTCGCAACCCATAAAAAATGGTCTGCGACCCAAAATAGGTAACGAGTCGCCCCAATGTTTTTGGAAACAACAATGTACTGAAATATAATCTGTATGATGTAATTGATGGAACGAGATTATATGATGTGTCGCAACCGTAAAATCATTCGAGATTGTATTATCAATTAGTTTCTTATACTCTTAATCACCAGATTGAAAAAAGGATGCTTGCAATAAAAGAAAGTCTATACATTTCTAATTATTGAATGGGCTCAATTCTGTGATGGAAATGAATGATTAAATCTGAGATAGCTGAGATATGTTTCAATGGATGGCAGGCAAATAAAGGGCCAACATTTGAACTATTATCTAAGGCCATGGCTACACGGAGCTGGATATTTCATATATCCCGGTTTTTCAGATATCCACTAAGAAAAATATCTAGATCCACACGGAGCTGGATATTTCATATTACCTAATTTTGGCAGTCAACTGTCTGTTAATGTGGCCTCCATGTTTGTTCATATTTAACAGACATTCGTAACTAATGAATAGTCTTCACTTTACATTAGGGCTCTTGATAACATCTACTGATGATTTATATATATTTAAGGAATGTTTTACAAAGCATATGTTAACCATGAACAAAATCGGAGGCCACATTAACAGACAGCCAAGGAGTGTGTTTGCGCAAAGTTTGGCATGGATAGGGGCAACGGTGCCGGAGATTAGAGTAGGACCAAAAGTGTGATGTGATGGACAGACTGACAGAGGGACTGACAGACAGCCGGTGGAGGTTTTCATAGTAACTTGCGACCTAGTCTTCACTTTACATTAGGGCTCTTGATAACATCTATTAATGATTTATAGATATATTAGGAATGTTTTACAAGGTATATAGATGGCTTGTAAATGATTAGTTACTTATCTACAAATA
Source organism: Nannobrachium achirus (assembly GCF_963921795.1). Classification (NCBI taxonomy): domain Eukaryota; kingdom Metazoa; phylum Chordata; class Actinopteri; order Myctophiformes; family Myctophidae; genus Nannobrachium; species Nannobrachium achirus. The sequence continues at coordinate 59,483,773 of NC_137821.1, forward strand.
GCATATAAATAACGCATAATTTTTAGTTACAAAATGATTTATTAATCATTTATGAATGTGTATAAATGGCTTATTCATGATTAGTCTACTACTTACTAATACCTTACTAATAACATGTAAATGATGTTTAAAACAGTTATACATGTTTAGGTAAACATTTGTTCATAGTTTGTTCATGTTTATTACTCATCTACAAACTGCTTATAAATGTTTATGGGTCATTATTGTAAAGTGCTACCGAAATATCCAGCTCCGTGTGGCCTAATCTAGTATCTGATATTGCAGGCTGTGGATCAGAGAGGAATGAGGAAATTATAGAGACATGTCAACAGCACAGGTGCCACCGTAATGGAGGAGTGGAGAAGTTCAAAGTGATTTATTGTATTACAACGCAAGTTGTAATACATCAAATGCATAGAAACAGGAATCTATGATCATAAGTAGAACCTATCATCAATCTAACAGTAGAAAAAAAAAATATATATATATATATATATCGTCGTTGTCGGGTGGAAACCTTGTACGTCCAAAACCGTTCGTTTTGTATTTATCATTTTAAAAATGACTTAAACTAGTGAAAACAGCCGATCTACAAGCACACAACGCCTCGCACCGCGTTGTGTGCTTTTAGATCTGCTGTTTTCTGTTTTGACGGCCTTGTATGATGAAGCAAGGCTTTACTTTGTGAAGAAATGTACAAATTTGAAACTTGGAGATACAAGGTTTCTGCCCGACAGTGACGATATATATATATATATATATATATATATATATATATATATATTAAGGGTGGGGAAGCTAACGCGATATTAACTAATTAACGCAAAATCCTTTTATCGGCGATAATATTTTTAACGTGCGATTAACGCGGTGATTTTTGCCCCCCCGGTGCAGTGAGTTTTGACCCTCGGTGCACCCCGTAGTCAGGAAGCGAATGCAGACTGCACTCACTGACACGCAGTAGTAAACAACAAGCACAGACAGTCAGAGCGGTGGAGGTTTTGGGACACAGGCAGGGGCAGACAGACAACCACGGTTGCACTCATTGGAGACTATTGGACTTCACTCAGTAATCACAGTTCCCTCGAGAATACAGCGCATTATTTTGACGGGGAGTGGAGGCTTCTGTTGCATGCGCTGACTGTTATGAAGACGTTACGTAGCCTACTAGCCTACTAGCCTACTAGCCTGCTAGCCCTGGAACGTCTGTGCTTGTCTGCCCCAAAGCCTCCACCATGCGTGTAGCCAGAGAGTGTATCATTGAAAATAAAGTCAGCAAACTGCTGATCACCGACAGTGCACACAACATGATAGCAGGGGCCAGGGAACTGGATGGGCATAATGCCTTGTGCCACACATCTTCACCAAGCTAGCCTATAATCTCCTAGCAATACCTCCGCAATTTGTGGCGTCCTCACGTTAATGTTAATGTATTGTTAATCTAAGGCTACCAACGAGCCATCACAGTGTCCACATAATAACAGGGTTCATCAAAGTGAACTAGGGGTGCCATAACCCATAATCGTAACACCAGTCCAGGGTGCCTCAGAATACTTTGATAAATTTAAAATGTAGCCTATCAATATTACTTCAGTTAAACCTAGAGCCTCTATGCTTTGTAAAACGCTGCACTGTACTTGAGTAATTTTTCCATACACAAACTCTACACAAAATAAATATTATGAGCTCACAACGCATCTTATTGTGAGCTTGTCGGCTATTTTTGGTGAATGTTCCCCCCATAATAGGGATGCTGTGGTTAAAGTGATTAAATGCCAAGTATAAAAGTAAATTTATTTCTAATCTGTCCTAATGGAAACGCATATTTTGCCTCAGAATACTTTGATAATATTTAAAATGTAGCCTATCAATATTACTTCAGTTAACCTAGAGCCTCTATGCTTTGTAAAACGCTTCACTGTACTTGAGTCATTTTTCCATATGCAAACTCTTCACAAAATAAAAGATTCCAAGCTCACAACGCATCTTATTGTGAGCTTGTAGATCAGCTATTTTTGGTGAATGTTCCCCCCAGAATAGGGATGCTGTGGTTAAAGTGATTATATGCCAAGTATAAAAGTTCATTTAAATCTGTCCGAATGGAAACATTTTCTCGAAGATTCTGGACAGTAAGCCTATTTGTCAAATAGAATTTGAATAAACTAGGTATTTGTCTACCTCCCATGTTGATATGAGTATTATATATCTGTTTAAGGTAGTTTTAGAACAGATAAAAAATATGCGATTAATTTGCGATTAATCGTGATTAATTATGGACAATCATGCGATTAATTCGATTAAATATTTTAATCGATCCCCAGCCCTAATATATATATATATATAAAGAATCTGTACATTGAAAAAGACCGATTTACTGAGCAACACCCCGTAGAGGGTGCGGCCCGCCATTCCTGCTGTGTAAACAGAAGTATAAAGTAACTTGTAGCCCACATTTACTTAAGTACTGTAATTAAGTACAATTATTTGTACTTTACTTGAGTCTGGCTGCTGTTTAGAAATGGCTCTCAACAGGGGGGCGCTCGGGAAAACAATCTATACACACCCCTATAGGATACCAGGTCAACACTGACCTGGCATCTATTTACATAACATGCTATCTAAATGACATTTTAGCCATTGCATAATTCTGTGAGATCGTTGAGGCTATAGGGCATAGCCGTGGGAACTATAGGTGCTGTAGGTGCTCCAGCACCCCTAGTGGTCTGGAGGGGAAGTTTTCATTATTTTTTTATTTAAAAAAGAAAAGGACAAGTCAAACATAAAAAAAAAAAAAACTTTACCTAATTGTTTATTTATTCATTTATATAGGCCTATATATTTGTTTGGGGGGTGGAGGATTTAGAGCTATATGCATATTAACAAATGATATAGCCTACTACTATAATATGTTTCAGATCATCGCCTTGGCATAGCCTACATCTATGCTTATTTGGGGGTATTTGTCCAGTCCTATGTTATGTTAGGCTATTTGATATGCTACATCGCAAGACGATTCTGCAATTTGGCCTAATTATATTTTTAAAAACCCGAATTAGAAACCGATTAAAAACCAAACATTTTCGCGGGCGCTCGCTGTGCTCGCGCCCGCAGGAGGTGTCCCTGCATACGGCCCTGCTATAGGGCAATTAAGCGCTACGGCAAATTAAACTCGCTGAGGTGGAGTCTGAAAAGATGACTCTTCTGATTACGCATTGCGGCAGAAGATCAGGAGTGAGTCTGCAGTTCTAAAATAAACTCCACATGCTTTGGGATTAGGCCTTAATTGTGATCGTCTCGAGTGCCATGACCTTCAGATTGTTGAGTGAGTCATCGTGGCAGAAAGGCCACCTATACCTCCTCCCACATTTAACGTATTGTTACAGGGAGGAAGAATGACACCAAGTAGGTAGGTAGGTAGGTAGGTAGGTACCTTATTGACCCCCGAGGGGAAATTCAAGCGTTACAGCAGCTCATAAAGACATCAATGAAAACACATGATGATGCGTTTTCAAGTATGGTGTATGATGATGATGATAAGAATGGATGCACTGAAGCAGGGGTGTTACTAGGGCCCAAAGTGGAAGGGCCTTAATTATTTTATGCTGTAACTATTGAAACATAGCAGATATACAAGCTCACAGCACAGCACCAAATGCCGCGCTGCGATCTGCTATTTTTGAAAAGTCGTGAAAATGTGTGCAAATCTTTGAATATATGTATTTTTTAAGCAAAAATGTGCAACTCAAATTTTGCTTCTGGGGGGTCCCCCCTGGAACTACATATTTTGAGATGGGGGTCCGTGGCCAAATACATAACATTTTGGGGCTCCTTCATGTGAAAAAGTTTGAGCACTAGGGATGGGTATTGTTCACCTTTTAATCGATACGATACCTTTTTCGATACCTGGGAATCGATACGATACCTTTTTCGATACCATTTTCGATACTTTTTATTTATTATTATAATTATTATTTGCTTTTTTCTATTGGCTATTTTATAGACGTTGGATCATTATCATAATAATAAACATTGACAAGCAGTCATTAAACTTTCAGTAGCCCAACTGTTACAGATGTGACCGGCACGGCGTGCATTCAAAAGTATCGAAACAAGGTATCGTTCGTTTTTACGTGAACCGATACTCGATAGTATCGACATCAGTGAATCGATACCATTAAAAGTATCGCCGACGATACCCAACCCTAAGCACCATAGAAACATTTTTTTTTTTGTTTTTTTTTTGTTTTTTTTTCAAAAAACCTTAGAACCCAACGAGCACAGCTTCTAAAATTGGGTTAGCAGGTATAGATTGCAAGTTTTTTAGACGTCTAAACTTAGACTAGATGTTGATTAGACGTCTAATAGAAGTTTAGACATCTAAAAAACTTGCAAATCTAGACCTGTGTTAGACCAATTTTAGACGCTGGGCTTGTGGGGAAGGATTTGAAATATTCAAAGACGTGCACAAATGTCCACGATTTTTCTAAAATAGCAGATCTACAAGCTAGACAGCGCGGCACCGAGTGCCGCGCTGTCTAGACCTGTTTTAGACCTGTTTTCTAGACCTGTTTTAGACAAACTTTAGACGCTGTGCTTGTGGGGAAGGATTGGAAATATTCAAAGACTTGCACAAATGTCCACGATTTTTCAAAAATAGCAGATCTACAAGCTCGTGCCGTGCTGCGAGCTTGTAGATCTGCTAATTTTCAATAGTTAAAGTACAAAATGTGAGTGGATCCTTGTACCCATGCAGGGCACAGAATTCGGTGCGACACCCCTGCACTGAAAGCCATCAGATTAGGCCACCATAGGTGGTTCTCTGTGAAAGCTTCCTTTTAGGATATATCTGCTGACAAACCGGTTATGGCTACTGTCTGCTATCATTGCGACCGTAGGTCACATTTACTACCAAAACCTCCACCGGCTGTCTGTGAGTGAGTGAGTGAGTGAGTGAGTCAGTCCGTCACACTTTTGCTACAACCTCCAAGGACCCCCGGAGCCCCAGGGACCCCCAGGTCCCTGGGGGACCCCCAGATGTAAAAAATGACCAAATGTGCTCACACGTCACACGTCACACTTTTTCCCTGCTTATATCTCCGCACCCGTTGACCCGATCCATGCCAGATTTTACACACACACTCCTTGCCTGCCAAACTACAACCTCCAAGGACCCCCGGAGCCCCAGGGACCCCCAGGTCCCTGGGGGACCCCCAGATGTAAAAAATGACCAAATGTGCAAAAATGACCAAATGACCACCCCAACGGGGCTGCTCGCGGGGAATTCCCGGGGACAACCGACTCCTGGTGCTCCAGAACGGATGCAAAAGTGGTGGCGCCCCCAGTGGAGGACCCCCTGCCACTGCAGCGCACATAAAATGCCGTAACTCTGGCTAGGAGCGTCCGGGAGAGCCGGGGCCGGTACCTATTCGTCCGCCAAGGGAACGCGGAGACCCCACCCCTCATTTCTCACATGGCCCTATTCTAGCGCCACCTTCAGGCCGATTTTTAAAACACATTTTTGGACACTGCTCCTACAGTTTTTGCCCTAAAATCACGAATATCACTACACAGCATGTCTACACTCATGTCATCAACATGGATCAGGAAGATTTTGGAAAAACACATTTTTGCCCTATTTGTGGAGATAAGCCACCTACGGTCGCTTATCTCCCGATTAGGGAGTCTTACTGGTATAAACTCCACAGACACAAAGGGAGTCCACCTTATAATTTCGACTAGAATGAGCTTCAGACTGTTGAATGCGTCTGAGTGACAGGAGGGCGTTACGGTATTCACGTGTTATCGCAGACCGTGGATCAAGGGAGGAATGATGATTAGTACATCAGGGTGACACCAAAACAGTCGGGTGTCAGGTACCAGGGGCGTCAATTGGGTATGGCAGGGGTATGCAGCTGCCATACCCTGGGTCCAGGGGGGGTAATAAAAGTTACCTTTAAATATAAATCCATGAATGTCTCTTTGTCTATCTGTGCTGGTTATTATGTTGTTAAATTACAGTAAAGTAACTACAAATGCAAAATTCAATAAAATGGTCACTTTAACAAGGTATTATAATTATATTCTCCCCATCTTGACAGAATGGTATATTCCCAGGTTCCGCAGGTCAGCTGCACAGGTGCAATGCATTATTGTTAATTGTGGCACGTTTACTAACATGTCAAGTTTAGCTGCACTTTTGAACAACCGTTCCAGGCTGCCATATCCAGCCCAAGAAACCATAGAAACGCTGGGAAAAGATAAAATGTACTTCTTAAAATAAATGTATCGTGCCTGTTGCTAAGGTATGGCAACATGTGTCTTGCACAAGACACCAGTCATGTTGCCATACCTTAGCTTTTTTCTGAACTGACGCCACTGGTGTCAGGTACCACTGCATGGGAGGAGTTAAGAACACATAGACAGCTATTTAATGATGCTGATCAGGCAGGTGAAACAGAGAGAGAAGATGGCCCTCCACAAGCTGCTGTGCGGGATGTCTCTGATACTCATCCTAGGGTTCCAAGGTGAGAAAAGCACTTCTTCCTTTTTCCTTTGTCTTTTGGACTCAAACGGATTATTCTTTATTTTGTATATATATATATTTCTATTTAGCCTAGGTGATTCAGGATATCATTATGTTTGCTTCCGAAACAATTTAATGTGCATCCTCGAATCCCTTCACATCTCAGTGAGCCAAACTGTAAAGGACGGTGAAATAATTTAAAAAAAGAAGGCTCACGATCACTTTTAATGGGCCTTATCTTAATAAAAACATGGATTATAAAAAAAATTGCCCCCCTTATCTAAATATAATAATATTGCTTTCATTATTTCCCAGATTTTTCATTCCCACTAAGCCAAGGAAGAACCCCCATCCCATACAACAGCCCACTTAACGTTTTGGCCTATAACTCATGCAATCAACATATTTTTTCCCTGGATTCCTTGGATCATGATGTAACGTATAGACCCTATTTGTGCCTGATTATACTTGTGCGTTTTGATCAAAACACACTAGGGGAGAGCGGGGTAAACTGAGACACTTTTTACATTTGCTCCCCTCTAGGCGAACTAAAATATATATCAGTAAAATTGTACACATTTCCCAGTAATTTCGGATGTTTCCTAACAATGGAAGTTATCAGAATGTATTCAAGACAAAAGGTAGTGAAAATATGATTGTTTTAAAAAAAGTGGTCTTGTGTCTCAGTTTACCCCAGCACCGGTGTAAACTGAGACAGACCAGAGATATCAACGGGGTAAAGTAATCCACTCACCTTTTTCACTTTAAAACTACCATAAAAACAGAAAAACCTGGTTAACCAGGTTAAATATGCACAATACAAAAATGTACATAGCAGACATTCTTTTAATAGGGTTTGTCCTGTCATTTCCACCCATGTGTCAAATAATGTGACACATGGGCAGAAAGAAAAACAAAAACCCCTATAAGAAATTGATAGAAGGTTTTACCAAACTTTCCTCAGTTGATCCTATATGTATTTTTTCATGTAGAATGCATTTCTGCAAAGTATATTGTTGTATTGTGCATAACTAATGAGCTAATTAGCATATTTAGTAACATTTAGTCAAATATGCTAATTATCTAATTAATTATGCACAATACAAAAGCATATATATCGGAAATGGATTCTACAGGGAAAAATACATAAGAATTAACTGAGAAAAGTTTGGTACACCCTTTAATCAGGCTTTTACAGCTTTCTCCCTGTCTATCATGTTGGGATAATGTGAGATACTGTAGTGTCTCACTTTACCCCGAAGCAATTGTTTCACTTTACCCCACAGCCACATTTTGGGAAAAGGGATATCTTTTATCAATTCAGGGTAATCTTCAACTAGCATATATCACGTGGATTTATAAGTTGGTATTTCATCAACATGTATGATATAAAATGTTCTCCCTGCATCAATTTGCTTTGACACAACAGCTGATTATGTTGACAGCAAGAAAAATTACTTTTACATGCAAAAAAACACACTATAAGGTCTCTCTCTTCATGGCAAGTGGGAAATTCAAATATAATGGTCACATGACCACAAATGTGTTCCATTGCCAAGATACAGGGGGTGTCTCAGTTTACCCGGTGTCTCAGTTTACCCCGCTTTCCCCTACTACTGCTGCTACAGATTTTGTCCAAAACTCATACAAATCAGTTCACATTATCTCTAGGGTAGGTTGATCAAGATGTTTGCGAATTTTCAGATTCCATATATCGTCGTTGTCGAGTGGAAACCTTGTATGTCCAAAACCTTCCTTTTTTTGTTATTATTTAAAACATGATTTAAACTAGTGAAAATAGTCAATCTACAAGAACACAACGCTTGTGTGCTTGTAGATTGGCTATTTTCACTAGTTTTGTGCGACGGTCTTGTATGATGAAGCAGGGCTTTACTTTGCGAAAAAAACATACAAATTTGAAACTTGGAGATACAAGGTTTCTGCCCGACAGTGACGATATGTGACTATGTCCTAAGTTTGTGTGCCTTGGGTAGGCTGGGTGGGCTTGAGCTCAAAGGAGCACACTCAAGGCCTGTCCATACTAACTCCGAAACCGAACTTTTCGTCAGAAAGGTCCGGTTCAACATCTGAAAGGCATTACCCCGAATTAGAGTGGCCTTCAGTGGTGTTAGTGGTGTCTTCCCAAAATATATTTTCACATTGGGATAACAATTTTCTCCAATCAGGAGGGACAAGAACTCCCCAGAGATCAATTAGCAACTTTTTTGTTGAGTTCAGGTCAAATTGTGTCTTTGGTTTTTCAATCACTTCCATGGCAATTTCACTTGTTTATCGAGGATCCTTCATGTGTTCTCTCTCCTGATTGGATAAAACTGTTATCCCGACCTGAAAACACTATTTTCTGTTTACTAAATAACTGAAAAGCGATCACCTGTAGTGTCACGTGTCGTCGACTACCATTTTTCACAGATGAAAACTAACAACTGAGACTAAATTTTGTTCAATTTAGAAGTTGTAGTTATTTTACTGTAATTTACCAACATAATAACCCGCACAGATAGACAAAGAGACATTCATGGATTCATATTTAGAACTAACTTTTATCTTCCCCCCTGGACCCAGGGTATGGCAGCTGCATACCCCTGCCAAACCCAATTGACGCCCCTGTTGAACACTGACATGGTGTGTGCTGGCCAGTAGAGCACTCCCTTTTGAGTCACAAGGTTCTTCGATACCAGGCACTGTCAACTCCCATATATATAGAGGTCCCATATATGTAAAAATTTATGATAAAGTTGCGGGGGGCGTGGCCAACTAAACTGATACCAGCCGACTGTGTTCTTCTTCGTGTGCTGTATTTCGGGAGGCTCCGACCACATTCTCCCATGTATCCCTGCGGTTTCACGTGACCGTTGGCAGCCAATAGCCTCCTCTGGTTGCATTTCAATCTATGATGGCAACACCCATGCCAAGGACCCATATTTTGTCATTTGCACTGCATAGAAACCAATGGCTTCGCTTTGTCCATATCTTTTATACAGTCTATGGTCAACTCAGGAACATGAAACACTTTACATTATATAGGTTCAGACCAGATATCTGTAGGTCCAGACCACTCCTCATTGCCCGGGCCTTGTCGGTCAAACAAAATCATTTTTAATTCCAACAAAGTGCAGAAAATTTACACAAATTTGCTCTTGACTGTCCTAACATTTTCTTTTGTTTTGAATTTCAGGCTCTAATGCACAACAGTCTGGTAAGCATTCAGAATCAATTGTTTGTCGTTGCGTTCTTTCCTCTTTCTGCAGTATTTATAACATTAAATGACAACTTTGTTTTTTTTTTACAACAAGGGTTCATATTTTAGATTGTAATCCGAGAAAAGAAAAAGTGAGTGTTAAAATGTTTTCATTTGCTTCGTTCTATTGTTTTATCGTGTTTACCGTGTTAAAATGTGGGGCATGCGTACGCATGGGGGCATGCATACAAGTGGCTAAATATGTCTTTTTAGACACAATAAGCCAGCAGTTTCTTTATTGCTATTTAAAGTAACACTTCTAGCCCCCATAAGTCACATCCAACCACGAAAGGTTGCGTTGTATCTTGGGAATGGGCTTATTCTGTGTAAAATGACATATTTAGCCATTTGTACGCATGCCCCAACCACTAAAATAAGAACAATAGAAAATAGAAATAATTTTAACATTCATCTTTAATATTCTTTAATTACAATCTAAAATATGAACACTTGTTGTAAAAAACTAAAGTTGTCCTTTAACAGTCTTATAGCCTAATGAAAAAGACAACCATCTATTCTACAGTATCATACATCTAGTAGCCCAGAGTAAACATTATAGCACTAACACAATCTCATCTGTGCTCCGTTAGTGTGCGGTAAGGCCCCCGCGAAGAGCAAAATCGTTGGCGGTCAAGATGCCACCGCTGGGAGCTGGCCTTGGCAGGCCAGTATACACAACACTGCTGGTCATTCATGTGGAGGTTCCCTCATCAACAAAGAATGGGTGCTGTCCGCTGCCCACTGCTTCCCAAGGTGAAAAATCTATGTTAAAGTGCCAGGGAAATTATACTTTCAGTCATTTTATTTTCACTATCCCTATCACTAATGCTGGGTGAAATAGGCTCTATGCATATACACCATTTTGTTCTACTTCCGGGTGTCTTTCGACTTCCTTCACAGGTGTTACCAATGATACTAATGAAGGGTCTGTTCCATTCTGGTCAAACAGAGCCAGGGTGCTGATATTGTGCATGTTGGCTTACTGGAAACACTCTGCTACACCAGTCGGTCTCAAAGTGTCCTTGAGTGGGTTCCAAATGTCCCCATACAGGTGTGTAACTCTGACAGTGTACAAATGGAAGAAAATGGACCCGGAAGGGTCCGCAAGGGTCCATTTGCTTCCATTTGTTGATTCCATTTGTACAGAGTTATGGAGGTCCTTGAAATTAAGGAACCACTGTACAATAAATCAAACAGACCCTTCATTAGTATCATCAGTAACACCTGTGAAGGAAGTCGAAAGACACCCGGAAGTAAAACAAAATGGCGTATATGCATAGAGCCTATTCACCCCAACACCTGCCTGTAAAAAAAAAAAAAAAAAAAAACAGGGATGGGTTAGACAACAAGAGCAAAAAGGCCCAGGTCACCATCTGGTGGCCAAATAAATGAACTACTGATTTTAAAGTTACAACATCCAAATTCATAGATCTCCTAGAAGGAAATGTGTTGTCTCTGAAACAGTGCTAAAAGGAGTTGCACATGTTATTTATTAGGCCTCCTGCAGTTTGTATTGTTTAACTTGCAGCAAGCTGCTATCAATTATGACTGTCACGTTTCCAGTCCTAACAAGACTGTTAACCACTTAAGAGGCCTATAATATTGTATGACAAATATCGAAAGTAGCTGAACTACAAGCTCAAAACACCTTGTTGCAGGCATGGGGTAGATATAGCCTACATGTGTTATTATTATTATATATTTTTTCTGCCTATATTATGACACACCAAGATTAGAGACACCAGTCTCACAATTGTTGGGATGGGTACGTTGAACACACTACACTATACAAGATGAGACACTTTCTTTCTGTCAGTGATATGGGTATGGGTTAGGTTTTTCAGCTGCAAGCAATGATGCTGTTGAGCTGTCGTCGCCGAAGCTTTCTCCACATTATTCTGTTGGAAAGGCTTCACTGTGCCATCATTTAAATTGTTGTGTGGTAACAGGATCACATTTGCCACAAAAAAGACAATTGAATGCTTTGCCACAAAATGGAATTATTTACGAGTTACATCAAACATTTTCAGACATACCCTGTGTGCATGTGTGTGTGCGCGTGTGTGCGCGTGTGTGCGTGTGTGTGTGTGTGTCGAAGTCGACTTTATCGTTTGATGACGTCATCACATTGACTGTGACAAAACCCGAAAATGACATACTTCTGGACTTCTGGAACAGCCTAAACTAAAGCAATCCTTTCTCCCGTAATATGGCTTTTGTTTTGACGTTAATATTATAGATTCCACTGCAACCAGCATCACTGAATACTAATGATCCTAATTCCTGTATAATGTTGGATCCAACAGGATAACGTTTTTTTATTTTTTTACTTTCGAGTTTCCCTGTTGGGAGTCGACTTGTGTAATGAGGTCGACTCAGTCGACTTGTCGACTTTTTGGTTAAAGGTAATACACCATGAAATTTCACTTTTCCTATTTTAAAACCTTTTTTTGGGGTCCCACTAGCACCTTCTATCCTCACAAAGTCCCATTTCTGACCGTTGTGTCTTTCTCTGGTTTTGAGAAGGCGAAGGTTAAAAGTATCCCACGGGTTCTCAAAACAGACTGATGTCCATATTTGCTGCCGATTGTGACGTCATCTGCCAATTGTGACGTCATCACAAAAATCCGAGGCACCCCTACATTATAATTTTCACTCCCAGCAGTGTACAGTATTTTCTGGACTATAAGGCGCACCTGACTATAAGGCGCACATAATAGACGCTACCGTTGCGTTATGCATCCAACAGATGGAGCTGTGCTAAAGGGAATGTCAATGTCAATGAATGATCCATATATAAGGTGCACTGGACTATAAGGCGCACTGTAGTTTATTGAGAAAATTAAAGGCTTTTAAGTGCGCCTTATAGTCCGGAAAATACGGTATGTATTTATCATCTATAAAATGTACTAAACTAGTGAAAACAGCAGATCTACAAGCACACAGTGCTTGTAGATCGGCTGTTTTCACTAGTTTTGTGCGACAGTCCTGTATGATGAAGCAGGGCAAAAGACGTACACATTTGAAACATGGAGATACAAGGTTTCTGCCCGACAGTGATGATATTTTAGTGATTATGTTGCGAGGAAAACGTTGAGATAATAGCCATTTTGGTTAGAACTGACTGAAAATAACTTTGTACTTCAAGTTTAAAATGATACTAAATCTTTTTTCAAGTGTCCAAATAAATTCCAAATATTATCAAATGATCTCGCGGCACCCCTGGACTGCCGTCACGTCACCCCAGGGTGCCCCACTTTTAAAACCCCTGCTCTAGTGTGTGTGTGAGAGAGATTACATCTGCACCAAAACCAAAATGATCTTCAATGTTGTTTCAGCGAGACGGTTATGTCCTCGCTGACCATTTACCTGGGCCGCGAGAGCCAAGAGGGACCGAACCCCAACGAGGTGAGCAGGAAGGTCTCCAAGATCACCGTCCATCCCGAGTACGAGAGGGCGGCGCCGTTCGACAGCGACATCGCTCTCCTGAAGCTCGCGAGCCCCGTCACCTTCAACAGGTTCATCACCCCGGTCTGTCTGGCAGCGTCGCAGGCCAAGTTCATCAATGGAACCGAGAGTTGGGTGACTGGCTGGGGGGCCGTCAGCTCCGGAGGAGGTAAGCTGCAGAGATCTGGATACTAGTAGTGCTTCTCAGCCTTTTCTGGATCAAGGGCCCACCCATTTGACCACTTAAAGACGTATTTTTGGGGTTTTATGCCTTAATTCATGGGACAGTAGACTGACGGTCATTCCCCCGACTCTCTCTCCATATATATATATATTCAAGAAGTTAAAGGACAACTTTAGTTTTTTACAACAAGGGTTCATATTTTAGATTGTAATTAAAGAATATAAAAGATGAGTGTTACAATTATTTCATTTACTTCTTTCTATTGTTTTAGAGATTCTTATTTCAGTGGTTGGGGGCATGCGTACAAGTGGCTAAATATGTAATTTTACACAGAATAAGTCCATTCCCAAGATACAACACAACCTTTCATGGTTGGATGTGACTTATGGGGGCTAGAAGTGTTACTGTAAATAGCAATAAAGAAACTGCTGGCTTATTGTGTCTAAAAAGACATGTTTAGCCACTTGTACGCAAACACCCATGTGTACGCATGCCCCACATTTTAGCACGGTAAACGCGATAAAACAATAGAACGAAGCAAATGAAAACATTTTAACACTCACTTTTTCTTTTCTCTAATTACAATCTAAAATATGAACCCTTGTTGTAAAAAAAACAAAGTTGTCCTTTTAATCAAATCCCAGCAAATGATTCTGTATTCATATCATGTCTTATTGTCTTCCATTAGATTCTATACCGTCTCCCCAGACCCTGCAGGAGGTTGAGCTGCCGATCATGGGGAACAAACAGTGTGGATGCTTCTATGAAGAACGCTTCAAAATCACAGACAAGATGATCTGTGCAGGTGTCCAAGCTGGAGGAAAGTACTCCTGTCAGGTGACACACTCTACTCTTTATTCTATAAGACATTGGTTCTGAAACCTGTGGGTCGGGAAACCCCTTAAATTATTTTGGGGGGTCCCCAGATGATTAACTTAAAGCTATACTGTGTAAGTTGCTCAACTAGTGGTCATGTAGCAGTAGAGCAAACCGCGGCCGCGTCTGCTTTTTTCGGCCGTTTTTCGCCGCGGACCGGGCCTTCAGACCACCGCGTCCGCCTCGCCTCGCCGAGACCTATCCATAGAGGTCTTTCGTGTCCCTCTACGAGCCTCGGTTGGGGAGTTACGTGCTAGACTCCTAGCCCAGTGTAAACACTGCAGTGTACTTCCTGAAGAGCTCAGCAGTGTATGATCTGGGCTTTGATTGGCCGGGAGGGAGACACGTGTACAGAATGATGCATATGACGTAATTTTGCCGGGAAAAACAGCCCCGGTCACGGCCACCAGGGCTCAGTAGAACACATATAAAGAAAAGGCTTTGGGAGCTGAAATTAACAGAGTGGGGGTTCTAAAACTTTAGCGATTTAATAGTTAGGACAATTTTAAGATATGTTTTATAAAAAAAGTTACATAGTATAACTTTAATGTGCAACATTGTTTTTTTCCCCCTCACTCAACAGTAAACACACTAACATGAAGTTTAAGTGTTTGGAGGGTATCTGCACATTTCTATAGTGACAATTTAAGGACTTTTTAATACATATAAAATGGCAAATGAAACATTGGCCAAATTGTCAAATATTAGAGGCAGAAATTGTGAAAATAGCCGATCTACATGCTCACAACGCCTCGCGTTGCGAGGCATTGTGAGCATGTAGCTTTGCTATTTTCGCAATAGAACTGTGTTATACAAAATGTAATGCCTCAACTCTTAGTGCTCGTCAGGGTAGAGGGTCCGCAGTTCAAATGTGATTGTTTTGGGGGTCGCAGCCTGAAAAGGATGAGAACCACTGCTCTAAGACACCCTGTCGAATCATAAATCAATTTTCACATCACTTAAATCCCTCAATGAAGCCTTCATACAGTGACTGCCCCATGGTTTAGGTTAGGGTTAAGGTAAGGTTTAGGCATAGTTTTACTGAGGTTAGTGTTAGGGTTAAGAGGGTTAAGGTTAGGTTTAGGTGGTCGGACCAAAGGAAGTTCGAACCAAGGACATGTATTAGGGCTGGGATGCGATTAAACATTTTAATCTAATTAATTACAGGCTCTGTTAATCGCAATTAATTGCACATCGATATTTGACCTGAGAAACATTTTGTTTATTGTCATACCTCCAGACAAGGTCCTCCTTTGGGACATCAGCGCCATCTGGCGGTGCAACAGAGTAAAACTCATGTACTCCCGTACGATTTTATCGGAAAGGGCTGTCAATCACAAACGAGGGCACCGCCCCCGAGTGTATATAAGCCCCCTGGGCTATCATGACTTCCTCTTTCCGCACCTCTGCTCCTGCAACTAGTGTCGCGAACTCAGCCAATTTGTTAGTATTCTGTAAAGTTTTGCCTAAAGCGACGGCTAGGAAGTCGGCCACTGGCTTTTATAGAATCTCTCCTGTACGTTCTTCTTTTCTACTACTCTTCGACTCTCCGGTGATCGTTTTACTCACCTTTCTCCACGGTAAAGTTTCCGTTCTCATCCCTCAGACTTTCTATCGGGCGTTAGCCTGGTGTAGCTTAGCTTAGCCTTGCTTAGCTGCTAGCTAGCCAACGCCACGATGTCCGATGTTCCACGGCCCTCGGCTAGCATGCTGCTATCCTTGTTCCCCTGGAAGTTTGGTCTGTCTGGATGCTGGAGACTTATCGCTGGTGAGGACACCCACCCTCGGAATTTCCCTCGATGATCGCAGGCTGCTTCATGTGGTGAGTCTTTCGAGCGTTAGCATGTGGCCTTGCTTGCTTGTTCCTTTGTTTGGTAGCCTCTGCTAGAAGGCCCTCGCCCAGGGCACTGATTGCTAGCGCGCCCTAGCTTGGGTGTCGCTATTGTTTTCACTTCTAGCTGGCTAGGACCTTCCACTGTTGTCCGGTGTTTCTCGTATTGTCCCCGCCGCCCTGGTCTCGCCGACCAGGGCTCCGGGCCTCTCCTGGCAGGTTGTTTTGGCGCGCAGCGGTGCCCGCTGTTTGTGCTTCCTTCACTTAGCCTCCACTAGCTTTGTGGCCTGCCTGTTTTCCCTCCACCGGACTTTTCTGCCTCCGGGGCTCGCGGCGCTGTACGCCACAGCGCTGCTTCTCGCCCCGGGCCGCAGCCTGCAGCCACTACGCCTACAGGGGGCTCCAGCGCGCCGCTGGTGCCCTACGGCGGACGGCTGCAACGTCACGGGACTACTTGCCGGTTCTCGCCCTCTCTCCCGCCGGTTCGGCTAGCCGCCGTCCCAGGGAGGAGAACCTGCTAGCCCGCCCGGCCGCTCCCACGCTGGGGGCGGCTAGCGGCGAGGTTTTTTCCCGCCTGCAGCTACAACACCACGTTGTTTCTGCCTCCGGGGCTCGCGGCGCTGTACGCCACAGCGCTGCTTCCTGCCCCGGTCTGCAGCCTGCAGCCACTACGCCTATCGGGGGCTCCAGCTCGCCGCTGGGGCCCTACGGCTGGCGTTCTGCAACTTCACGGGACCACACGCCGGCCCTCTCTCCCGCAGGTTCGGCTCCGCCGTTCCAGGGAGGAGAGCCTGCTAGTCCGCCCGGCCGCTCCCATGCTGGGGGCGGCTAGCGGCGGCTCCGGTTCCCGCCTGCAGCCACGACGCCTATTGGGGGCTCCAGCGCACCGCTGGTGCCCTACGGCTGGCGCCTGCAACTTCGAGGGACCCCGCCCGGCCGCTCCCATGCCGGGGGCGGCGAGCGGCGACGCCGGTTCCCGCCCTCTCTCCCCGGTACGGCTGGCGCCGTTTTTATTCAGGGGAGAGAACCTACTGGTCCGCCTGGCTGCCCCCATGCTGGGGGCGGCTAACGGCGACCTCCTCCTCCTTCCCCTTGGATTTTTCGTTCTCGGCCATGCTGGCTGAGCCCGGATCTTCCTGGCACGCTCTTGTTCTGGTGGCACGCCTCCGAACAACGCTGTTAAAGGCGGGGATGAATTTGAGAGTGAGGATGAGGAGGGACTGAATTTGGTTGAAGGCTCTTCTCCCATAGTATTCCTCCTACAAGTGAGTCCTGCAAGTCCTCGGTTCGGACTGTGGCTCAAGGACACCACTTACTTGCGCTCAAGCGCACTAAACACAGCTCTCCCCACAAGGCTTGTGGGAAGTGGGTGTGTTAGATGACATAGGGTTGAGGGCCTAGCCCTCCACGGGGTCTGGGTTCCGTGACGGCACACGGTCCTCCTCCCCCCGAATGCAGACATTTGAGTTCTTCCCATGCAGGGGAGAATGAAAATCTCTGTTGCCCAGTAGTTTTTTTTTTTTTTTTTTTTTTTTCCCCATGTCATCAGTGGGAGTGTGGTGGTCGAACAAAACCTTTGTTTACCTACCTCTCAGTCCCTGGCACAAAGGACCCTCCTCTCTGCTTACAGCCAGTCAGTGTATAGAGACCCATGCAGGGCTCTTTAATCACTCAAAGGATTACTTATTGTCCCAGTCCTGCAGACTGGTGACAATTAAAAGGTTTTTCCCTGGTTTTTGCAATGGGCTCCACGGCTTTGCTATTAGTCACAATAACAAAGCTTCTCCTCTGTGCTATTCTCCTCTGTCTCCACGGAGCACAAAGGACCCTCCTCTCTGCTTACAGCCAGTCAGTGTATAGAGACCCATGCAGGGCTCTTTAATCACTCAAAGGATTACTTATTGTCCCAGTCCTGCAGACTGGTGACAATTAAAAGGTTTTTCCCTGGTTTTGCAATGGGCTCCACTGTTTTGCTATTAGTCACAATAACAAAGCTTCTCTTCTGTGTTATTCTCCTCTGTCTCCACTGAGCGGCACTGTCGTGCCGAGTTCAGTTCAGAACAGGAGCATGGAGTGCTGTTTACAGCATCTTAACACTCTTCAGGGACGCCGAGCCGGACTCCTCCCACAGAACCTGTGGGAAGAGGTGGCGTAAATGACTTGGACT
This sequence comes from Nannobrachium achirus, assembly GCF_963921795.1. Taxonomy (NCBI): domain Eukaryota; kingdom Metazoa; phylum Chordata; class Actinopteri; order Myctophiformes; family Myctophidae; genus Nannobrachium; species Nannobrachium achirus. The sequence goes on from NC_137821.1 coordinate 59,502,060, forward strand.
GGGGGTACAGGGGTCCCTGACTACACAGGGGCCTCCTTCCCCCAGGCGCTAATATTTATTTTCCTTATTCCACGCAGGGATAATGAAAATGTTTACTGCCTCCCTTGTCCCCAATGTCTTGGAAAAAAAGAGTTGTGAGCAAGCGTGGCCTGCTCACTCCTACACTTGCACGGACAACCTCTTATCGCTTGCAACCACTCAGTGTAATGGAGCCCATGCAGGGTTCTCTACTCACTCACGATAACAGATTTCCCAGTCATGCAGTCATGCAGACAGGTTACAATCTGAATGTGTTGCAGACATGCTGAGGTTCCCACCCATGTTAACTGCGGTTCACAGTGGTGCGGTTTCTCCTATGTGCAATTCTCCTCTGCCTACACTAAACGGCACTGTAGTGTCGATTCTAGTGCAGGACAGGAAGTGTTTCACTATCGGTGTATGGGATTGTGAGTTGGCCTATTTTTCCCTGCAAGGAACTATTAAAGGCCTCAGATCTGGTTTAAACGTATACACGTTCTTCCCCGTGCTGGGGTAAATGTTTTTACGTAACGAACCGTATCTCGCAGAATGCTCTTTCTGTTTCTCTTTCCACCACCGTTCAACATGTTGACGTCACGCCCGTTGGCGCGGCCGTCACCGGATAAGGAGGGGAACTTCCCGGTTACGGAAGTGCTAATCCCCAACGTTCCTTCTCCCCCGTGCAACCTAACGGTTTCTCCCTCGTTTCACAGCACGTTAACACGTTGTGTGAAACGGTTAGGTTCCGAACGGAACCCTTGTTTATTTAATACCCTATGGTATTCTGATAAACATTGGGGACTGTGCAATCCGAGCAATGGGTGTTACGTCAGTAACACGTGGCCTTAGATTGCATTTCTTGAACCACCCCCGCTTCCAGCTGGGGTATTTACACTCGAGCCCGTGCTTGTAAGCAGGGGCTCTGAGTGAGGAAATTAGCTCGGTACTATGCAATGGTGCTGTAGTAGAGCTCTTGCGAGACCTGAACCAGCTTGGTTTCTGGACTCGACCTTTTCCTGGTTCGGAAAAAAGGGGGGGGGGGGGCTGCATCCCTTCTGGAATAGGGATATTACACCAACTTGGTGTTGGCCCACCTGAAGGCCTTGGGTTTTCAACGTCTTTTTGGCAAAAGTATGTTGACGCCCTCCCAGCAGATCTCCTTCTTGGGGATACCTCTGGATTCGACCACGTTGTCTGCCCGCCTCTCTCTGGAGGGGGTGGACGGGTTCCTGACGTGTCTTCGCTCCTTTCAATTGGACCAAGTGGTCAGTTACAAGGAGTGTATGAAGTTGGCAGGGCTGATGGCTTCAGCGGTGCAACTTCTTCGCCTGGGCAGGTTTCATATGAGACCGTTCTGGCGGTGGACACTGACGCTCAGGATTCCTCCCCTGCAAGGGTGCAGGGAAGTGGTGGTCAGCCAGGCCTGCATGGACGCGCTAGTCCCATGGCGGGACCAGGCGTTGTTAATGATTGGAGTCTCCATAGGCGTGGTGGTGTCACGCAAGGTGATCACCACAGACGCCAGCCGCTCGGGGTGGGATGCCACCCACGAGGGGCGCTCAGCCAGGGGTCTGTGGACCCCGGCCATGTTGGAGTACCACATCAGTTTTCTGGGGTTAATGGTGATCTACTTGGCTCTCAAGTATTTCGAACCGTTTCTCCGGGGTTGTCATGTCCTGGTCAGGACGGTCGACATGGCAGCCTTGTACTTTCTCAACAAACAAGGCGGCCTCTCCTCGCGCACGCTGGATCAGCTGGCGCGCGAGATGACTCTCTGGTGCGTGCCGCGCCTGAGCTCCTTCAGAGCCTCCCATGTTCCAGGCCTTCAGAACGGCGGCGCCGATCTGTTGTCCAGGGGGGAGCCTCGCTACGAGGATTGGTCTCTCCACCATGTGGTGGTGAGACAGATCTTCTCCAGGTTCGGTCAACCTCGGGTCGATCTCTTTGCTTCCCAGGAGAACGCGAAGTGCCCCCTCTACTTCTCAGTGAGGGGACCTTCGCCTCTGGGGGTGGATGCGCTAGCACACGAGTGGCCGGAAGGCCGTCTCTATGCGTTCCAACCGTTGGAACTGATCCTTCCCACACTGGAGAGGATCAGGAGTTCCAACCTGGAGGTTCAGTGTGGAGGTCTCTGATCACCCCACTGCTCTACCGGTCCCCCTGGCAGCTCCCCTTGCTTAGGGACCTGCTGCGCCAGGCGGGGGACGTTATCTTCCATCCCGACCCCCAGGCCCTAGACTTGTGGTCTTGGCCTGTGAGAGGGAGAACCTGCTAGCCGCAGACTTCTCAAGGGCGCTTGTAGCTACTTTTCAGAGTGCTAAAGCCCCCTCCACTAGGGTGGTATATGATGGAAGGTGGAATGTTTTCTTGGACTGGTGTGGGCTACAGGAGCCACCTGTGGTGGCTCACTTGGCTCCAGCCCAGAAGGCTTTGGTTTTCTTGCGGGACCGCCTGGACCTTGGTCTGGCGTTCTCTACGCTTAGGGGTTATTTAGCGGTTTTTGATGCCTGTCACCTGGGGGTGTCAGGCATGGGCCTATCTAAATTCCCTGAGGTGGTCAAGTTCTTACACGGTTCGTCCGTTTGAGACCTGTGACTAGAGTTTTGTTCCCTGCTTGGGTTTTTCAAGTGGTTCTTGAGGGCCTTTGCAAGGCACCCTTTGAACCGATTGGGAGGACCTCTTTGAAACATTTGAGTTTCAAGACAGCTCCTTTGCTTGCCTTGTCTACGGCTAAGCGTGTGAGCGACCTTCATGCGCTCTCTGTGAGCCCTGATTGTATGAGGTTTCTCAATAATGACTCCAAGGTTCTTCTTAAACCTCATTTGAGTTTTATTCCTAAGAACCGAGTGGTCCCGGAGGAACCTGTTGTTGTGACGGCTTTCCATCCTCCTCCGTTTGCATCGGAGGAGGATAGGCGTCTTCATTGTCTTTGTCCAGTTAGGGCCCTGAAGGCCTACTGTGACGAGACGGTGGACAGCAGGTCTACCTCTCAGCTTTTCGTGGTCATGAATGCCCGTCAGCGAAAAGCGGTGTCCAAACCCACTCTGTCGAGATGGATTGTGGATGCTATTAGGTTGGCTTACACCCGGGCTGGGTCTGAAGTGCCGGAGGCACTTAAGGGCCACAGTACTAGGGGTGTGTCTACCTCTTGGGTTTTGTCCAAAGGTGTCTCCATTGAGGAGATTTGTGTGGCGGCGAATTGGTCTTCGCCGTCCACCTTTGCGACCTACTATCACCTGGACGTTGCGCCTTCTGCTATGGCGCATACGGTTCTGGGTGCTGCTGCCCCGCCTACTATGTAGTGGGGCGGCTCTCTCCCCTTCCTGGGACAGCATGCTACTGTCTCTAGGATACCTGGGGGGAGACCCTGAGTCTTTCCCTTATATTACTGTAGTATTTTTAAGGCGGACGTGTGTCTGCCCTTAGTGCATAGGGCAGGCCTCGGTCTGTCAGGGTCTCTTTTTCTGTCTAAAACACGCCCAGGCCCTGTGGGTCTGGGTCGGACCAGTCCTGAGAGGGGTCACGTCGGTTGACGAGACCTCCTTCCGGGGGTGGTCGGTGTACACGACAGTCTTGTCGGGTCATGGCTTCTCGGGGGGTGTATGAGTCCCAAAGGAGGACCTTGTCTGGAGGTATGACAATAAACTATTAGGTTCCGAACGGAACCCTGTTTATTTAATACCGGAGGACAAGGTCCTCCGAATGAAGCCCCTCGGTTCGCTAGTTGCGGGCGCAGAGGTGCGGCTTTAGAGGAAGTCATGATAGCCCAGGGGGCTTATATACACTCGGGGGCGGTGCCCTCGTTTGTGATTGACAGCCCTTTCCGATAAAATCGTACGGGAGTACATGAGTTTTACTCTGTTGCACCGCCAGATGGCGCTGATGTCCCAAAGGAGGACCTTGTCCTCCGGTATTAAATAAACAGGGTTCCGTTCGGAACCTAATAGTTTTTCAAGTAAAACACATTTTTGTTGTACGAGGGAAGCGAGTTTTTTAAATCTAAATTTCGCATCCACTGGGCCACGCAAAGCGCTCTTGGTGCATCGCTGTGATCAGTATGCTCGAAACTGAAGGTTCTGTGGTGCAACAACTAACTGTGATTAAAATGTGTTAATTTTCTGTAATTAATTAATCGCAATTAATCAGTTAAAGTCCCAGCCCTAATATATATATATATATATATATAGTTGAGTAGTTTGGAACCCAAACTACTCAAGAAAGCCACGGGGGAGATAGCAACGGTAGCCGAGACTACATCAAGATGGATATGGCTGACAAGAGGCCGCAGTTGGAACCACGGAGCAGGCGAATCTTAACCTCATTGGCACCTCCCAGTGAAGAAGCAGATGGTATGCGGCCAGGTTTAGACCTGGCTCAGGGAGTAGGACGCCCCTGCCATGCATAGTCCCGAGTCCAGTTGCAGGGAGCGGTAGGGAGACGTCCCTGACCGCGGGCCCCACCATCCGGAGGTGTTCTGGGATGAAAGGGGCGAAACACCCGTGAGGGACGGCTCCCAGCTGATGACCCTGCAGCTGGTGCTCGCAATGCTCAGACCATCCTGCCACCAAGGATTACCAGCAAGAGGAGGAGCTTGCAGCATTTATAAGTAGCTCTAGCAGATTCTGCTTGTAGCAAAGCATCTTTGATGTTTATTCACCTATATATATATATATTCTTTAAATACATAAATCTCTCCTTTCCTCAGGGAGACTCTGGCGGGCCGTTGGTGAGCCAACACGGTGGAACTGGAAGATGGGTCCAGTCTGGGGTGGTGAGCTTCGGTGTGGGCTGCGCTCTGCCCGGCTTCCCAGGAGTCTACACTCGCGTGTCACGCTTCCAGGTAGGGTTGTAACGATATAGTAACTGAATCAAAGAATTGATTTTAATTTGCAATGATCTACTTCTACTATATCGATATGCAGAAGCATATATCGTACCGTTTTTGGCTTTGTATCATATCGGTACCGTTTTACAATGCAGATAATCGGTATCGAATCGTTTTGCAGTGCAAATAATTGATTGTATGGAAACTAAGTATTTGTGCCTTGTATTTAGCAATTTTAAGAAGGAAAATGAAAAAGAGGGGTTTAATTTACTTTCCATTCCATATAGCTACTCTTGGTCTATCGATAAATGTGGGTAATCTCTGTGTTCATGTCAAGGTGCGGGTTTGTCCATAATGTGTTGAAATATAATGTCCATGTATTTGCTAGAGAATCACAGTGTTTACTTATTTATATCCATAATAATAGATTATTCCCTTAAAACATGCACTATTGACACTATTTCACATACTTTTTCCTTTATTAAATAGTTACTATATCGACCCATTTATAACGGGTACACATTATTGTGTATCATTATTTTATGCTTTAACTATGCCGCGCTGTGAGCTTGTATATCTGCTATTTTTGAAATATCTTGAAAACTAGAATTTTGACCGGATTCTATAAGTGTCTTTTGAATCCTTCTAAGGTTTTTTGAAAAACCTATGTCTCTATGTCAGCAATCTGGCTAGCCATCGTCAAAGAAAAGGTCCTTTTAACTTAAATGGAGCTCAGTTGGTCTGTTCTTGAGAGACTACTATGTCAGTGGTTCTCAAACCTTTTCATATGAAGGACCCCCAAAATGATGTGTATTTGGCCACGGACCCCCATCTCAAAATATTTAGTTCCAGGGACCACCCAGAAGCAAAATTAAAGTTACAAACGTTCGCTTTGAAAATACATATTCAAAGAGTTCAAAAATAGCAGATATACGAGTGCCGCGCTGCGAGCTTGTAGGCCTATATCTGCTATTTTTCACTGGTTAAAGCATTCAATAATTCTAGGCCTAAATGGGTTAAATCATTGAATCGAATCGTATCGCCATGAATGAACCAATATCGTCCATGTATCGTACCGCCAACCATGCATCGTGATGCGTATCGTATCGCTGTTAAAATGTATCGTTACACCCCTATACTTCCAGGGCTGGATCAGCAGCAGCACCACCGACCAGATAGGCTTCGAGGGGTGGCAAGCCAGCGGCGCCGACACCGACGCTGACGTGTGTACTAGACCACCCAACCCACCAACAGCAAGACCACCACCCGCCACACACCACCCACCACACCCACACACCACCGAATATCCACCATGGCCACCCATGACCACATACCCTCCACACCCACCCATGACCAAACCACCCATGACCAAACCACCCATGACCAAACCACCCATGACCATACCTCCACGGCCACCCATGACCACGCGGCCACCACCGCCCGTCAAACCGTGCGAGAGTCTGTTCTGTGGCGGCCCGAACGCCGTCCATTTCTCCTACTTCACTTATGTCTTGACTGTAGCGCTGATGCTCTGCAGCATGGCTGGTTTTGCATAAGGGGCTTTTCCAAGGCAACCAAAGTTGCGTTATTTTGAGTTACGGTTGCTCACGGTAAACTTCTTCTTTACATTAATTCTTTACTCGGTGTGGTTTCTGTTGCTTAGAGACAGGGTGCCATGATCATCAGATATTATGATTGTAACTGGAGAAAGATTAGTTTTTCTTTTTTTTTTACACACAAAGCGTAGCGTATCAGCTATTTTCAAATACCTTATAAGTATATATATTATATGGGGCTGAAGTGATTATTGTCAAACCTCAAATGACGTCACCTTTAAGCCATAGCTTCCTGTTTACATAGGCCTCTGTTAGCCGCTAGGCTCAATGCAAACCATCCGACCCTCACGTAGCTTCACTAGGTCGGATTTTGATTCGGAAACTTTCTGTGTGGCATCTATATACGTTCCGGTGCCCATACCAATGGTGGTTTGAGACGATCAAGCACGAATTGAACAGTATTGAGCTCAAATGGCGGCCCGCGGCCTGTCCATTGAATGTCAATGGGGAGCATGTCATCGTACCATCCTTGTATGTCATGAACCTTGTTTTTAATCTGACTTAACATGGGACCATGCACATTCTATGGGCTATGGCTCTCTCTAGTGGTCATCTTGTGGTATGGTTTTTCAACGTGCACCTGGTAATGTAATGTGATTTTGGGGATTCAATATAGCTATTTCCTATAAGCGCAGATTCATATTGAAATCTGGCTCTGTATGAGTTAAGAGTTTGCCCTCAATCCTCCCCAGCTCTGTGATTTCCTATCTGTTTCAAGCCCTCTCTTGAAAACAGCTATGTAAGGGATAAATATTGGCTCCGCGGGGGTTGTCCATATATAACATCCCGACGGACTGATCGAAGTTATCAGTTCGAAGCTTATTACCCGGCTACTAAATAAAATTAATAATTTGACTCAAAACTAAAAACAAAACAAAGTATTTCCTTGTTTACAGACGGCTGGAAGTGTTCCACAAGTGTTGCGCTGGGCGTCCCCCTAGCGCGACACGGTCGCCTTGGAAAACAAGGAAGTGCTGATTAGATAGAATCCATTTTATGATACTACGTTGTCTATTTCTCGCTTAAAATATTTTTTTTAAACATTCTTGAGAGCAACGTTTAGTTCTAAATGTCGCTGTGTGGTTGCTTACATGGCTGACATGTTGGATACAGCACAAGATTCACGCAGTGCAGCTTGCCTGCAGCAGGTGCTCTGAGTCTTTAGGCAGCGGTCTGTTATAGAGCGGAGCGGTCTGTTATCCAGAAATAACAGACCGCTGATTTCAGCAACTGACCAATCAGAATCAAGCATTCAAACAAACCGGGTAATAAAGACTAATAAACACTCCTGAAGAAATAACTAAGAGAGGGTACGCCGATAGGACTGATCAACTGCTCTTGTTGTTTCAAATGATAGGGTTCATATAACTATGCTTAAGATTGTGTTATTATTTTGGGATTTTACTCTTACTACATGATCAGTGGATAAAATAAACTGCCTGCAATAAAAGTATTTCTTTAAAACTCTTGAATGGCCTCCAATTCTGTGATGTAAATGAAAGATTACATCTGAGACTCATGTTATGTCTCATGGATTTTCATTTTGTCAATGTCCAGCAGAAACCTTGTATCTCAAATTTTAAATTTGACAGTTTTATTGTTAATTAAAGCCCTGCATGCCTCATCGTATAAGACTGTTGCACAAAACTAGTGAAAATAGCCGATCTACAAGCACACAACGTCTCGCGTTGCGAGACGTTGTGTGCTTGTAGATCGGCTATATTCACTAGTTCAAATCATTTTTGAAATGATAAATACAAAGCGGTAAATACAAAACGGTTTTGGACATACAAGGTTTCCACCCGACAACGATGATTTGTAATAATCCTTAGCTATTCTTTCCGGTGTTAAAGGGATATTCCACTTTCAACAGGGAAACACCTTATGGGTTTTTCTCCACATACACACCCATTGTAACTTCAAACTCCATTTTAACCATATTAGATTCATTAAAACACCCATTATTTTTCTGGTGACTCATACTACCCTCCTAATACATGAGCAGGCCGTGTTTTTTCAATAACTTTTTTCATTTATTTTTTATAATTATTTGGGAAAATGGAAAAAATTAAATACAAAAAATAATTATTAAAAATAAATGAAAAAAAGTTATCGAAAAAACACGGCCTGCTCACATATTAGGAGGGTAGTATGAGTTACCAGAAAAATAATTGGTGTTTTTAATGACTCTATCATGGTTAAAATGAAGTTTGAAGTTATTATGGGTGTGTGTGGGGAGAGGCCCTGCCCCTGGAGGGCCTGGTAACATTTACATCAAATATCTAAATATTGAATCAAGCAAATTAAAAACTGTTCAGGGTGTTCATAAAAGCCTGATTAGACAATAAAATTACCAAAAGTTTTTTTGAAAGTGAAATATCCCTATTTAGGCCTGAACAAATTATTACGCAATATTTTATGCTTTAAATATTTAAAAAAAAATGCAGATATACAAGCCCACAGCGCGGCACTTGGTGCCGCGCTCTGAGCTTGTATATCTGCTATTGAGCTTGTAGATCTACTATTTTTGAAAAATCTTGAAGATTTGTGGAAATCTTGGAATATTTTGACCCGATTCTATAAGTGTCTTCTAAATCCTTCTAAGGCTTTTTTTTTTTTTTTAACTATGTTTCTGTCAGTGGTTCTCAAAATGTTTCATGCCAAGGACCCCCAAAACTCATTGTATTTGGCCACGGACCCCCATCTCAAAATATGTTGTTCCAGGGACCCCCCCACCATCATTGTTGTTCCTCTCAGGAGGAGAAACAGAGAAGAAGAGCTAGAGAAGAAAGGAGGAAAAAAAGAAATGAAACTGCATAGGGATGACACGAGATAGGCAAACATCTTAGATATCTACATATTCACATAATCTGGGACAATAATCGCATAATCCAGACGGTGAAGTATGTACATGAGGTTAGACATGATAACATGCATAAGGTTGGGCAAAAGGTCATAGCACTTTGGTGGGTCCACAGAGCAGCTCCATGTTAAAGGAGCTGTAGTCAACTTTTTCTTGAAAAAACGGATGCTAGAATAAAAATAATGTTTCGAAAATGTAAAAAAATAAATAAAGCTTCATACGTGTTTCTTTTTAAAAAATGACCACAAAAAGCGTGAAATAATGATAAAATCATCATTTTGGCCGTTGTCAGGCTGACTTTGTTTACATCCCTCTTCTATTCTTTTATATGGACTCCATATAAATGAATAGAAGAGGGGTGTAAACAAAGTCAGCCTGACAACGGCCAAAATGAAAAAGTTGACTATAGCTCCTTTAAGCCTACATTATATTAAAAGTAAGGTTTGAAACAGTGTCAGTTTCTTGTGTTAAAGATGAAGTGCCATGAGTCACAAGGTTCTTTGATACCAGGCACTGTCAACTCAGTGTATGAGTAGCCAGGGGTGTCGCACCAAATTCTGGGCCATGGGTACAAGATTCACTGCGGGCCCCCCATGAATGTTCTTCATAGGGGGACTGGGAGGGGGGACTTTAACTATTGAAAAATAGAAGATATACAAGCTCACAGCGTGGCACAGAGTGCCACACTGCAAGCTTGTAGATCTGCTATTTAAAAAAAAAAAATATATATATATATATATATATAAACTTTATTACAGGCTCAGGGCCCACAGGGTAGAGACACATTACTTTCATTATTACAAAGATAATAAAATAAAAATAAAAAAAGAGTACATTCACCAAGCCCACACCGGAGCTACAAGAGGCACTCATATTGTCAATGTTCACCGAGCCCCACTGGGGCTAAATAGGCACTCATGCCAGTGTCCTCTAATGGAAGACGTGTACCTGACTGAGCTACGTCCAGGGTCTGTCATCTGTCCAATTAATCCATTCAAGGAGCGATCCAGTCTGCAAGTGAACTTGTAAGTCAGGTTCCTCAACAGAGCCATGAAGGTGGTGAGACCCAATGAAACAAAGAGCTCACTGGCTCTGGTGCTCCTAGGTTTCTTCAACAGTATACGAAGGCAGTCATTGTAGGCTACTTGCAGCTTCCTTAAGCTTTCTCTCTTATACTTCACCCACAGAGGGGCTGTATATAGAGGGGTGCAGTACGCTCTAAACAGGTTTACTTTAGCCTCTGTAGTACAATGGTGAAATTTACGAACCAACATGTTTGCTTGTACATAAAGCATTCTCCTCTGTCTTGACATATCCTCATCATCCTCTAGGGTGTCTGTAATAATATGCCCAAGATATGTTGTACTTTTTGACACACACATTGTTTGGCCAGACAGGTAAAAGGCAGGAAACTTGATTTCTAAGTCATCCTTAGTTCTACAGATCAGGACCATGCTCTTCTTAGCATTATACTTAATATCAAAGTCAATCCCATAATTAGTACAGATATTGAGCAGCTGTTGGAACCCACTGCTACTCGGGGAAAGTATAGTTAGGTCGTCAGCATACATAAAATGATTTATAAGGGTTTCACCGATCAAACAACCTGTACTGCACCCTCTCAGCTGTTTAGACAGGTCGTCCATATACAAGTTAAAGAGGGCGGGGCTTAAAATCCCCCCCTGACGGACTCCATTACCCACCTGAAAGGGGGTGGATAAGGTGCTTCCCCATTTGACTTGCATTTTCTGGTGAGAATACCAATACACTAGAATACGTATTAAGCAGCTAGGCACACCCCTAGGCTTGAGCTTATTAAAAAGCTTATAGTGATGGATACAATCAAAAGCTCTGGATGCATCAATAAATATAAAATATAAATATAAAATATATATATGTTTCTATGTCAATGGTGCTCAAACCTTTTCATGGGAAGGACCCCCATCTCAAAATATTTAGTTCTAGGGACCCCCCAGAAGTAAAATTTGAGTTACAGAATTGTTCTCTTAAAAAATACATATTCAAAGATTTGCACACATTTTCACACATTTAAAAATAGATAAATAAATCACAGCTAAGAAAACATTGGTGTATGCCAAATGTCTTTAAAAAATGTCTTAAAAGGGTCTAAGAAGAAATTTCTTTGTAAGAACGTTCGTAAGTAGGTTTTGGTGAATCGGGCCCATTGTGTGTAGTGTATTGTATAGAAGTAGACAATAAGGTGATGTGTAATTGACATCAGAGTGTAAAGAAGGAAAATCCGAGTCTAATGCATAAAAGGGAGTGTGAAGTTGTGCCAAATTGGGTCAAGCTACTGTATAGGTACATGAAGTTAAGGTTGTGAAAATTGTGCAGAATGTTTTATTGTTGTGTGTTAACAATCATGAAAAACTGTAAGAGAACAGAATAAGAGCAACCATAGATCAGTGTTTTTTGAGCTTTGGACCACTAGCCTATCTCAGTTAAATAATGGCCTAAGTCACACTTGCTGTAGGGCCAGTGTCATGAGGAGCTGACTTGGGCAAAGATATATTTTCCTCTAAAACGACTTAGGCCATTAGTCCATAAGGTGGCTATTTTGAAGCGGCATTTATAGAGCAGTGGTTCTCAACCTGTGGGTCCCCAAATTATTTTGGGGGGTCCCCAGATGATTAACTTAATGTGCAACATTGTTTTCCCACTCAACAGTAAACAAACCAACATAACGTTTAAGTTTATAGAGGGTATCTGAACATTTCTGAAGTGACAATTTAAGGACTTTTTAATACCTCTAAAATGAGAAATTAAACATTGGCCAAATATCATTGGCCAAACATGTAGATCTGCTATTTTCACAATAGAATCGTGTAATGCCTCAACTCTTAGTGCTCGTCAGGGTGGGGGGTCCCCAGTTAAAATATGATTATTTGATTATTTGGGGGGTCGCGGCCTGAAAAGGTTGAGAACCGCTGGTATAGAGCATAGTCAAAAAAGCACTGTCACTTCTGGCCACAAATGTGAAATGTTACACACATCACGTGGCGTACAAATACTATTTACCTCCTTCACTGTCGCTTTGACTGTCATCTTTGTTGTCATCTAGTATATCGTCGTTGTCGGGTGGAAACCTTGTATGTCCAAGACCGTTCGTTTTGTATTTATCATTTAAAAAATTAACCAAACTAGTGAAAATAGCAGATCTACAAGCACACAACGCCTCGCACCGCGAGGCGTTGTGTGCTTGTAGATCGGCTGTTTTCACTACTTTTGTGCGACGGCCTTGTATGACGAAGCAGGGCTTTACTTGAAAAAAAGTGCACATTTGAAATTTGGAGATGCGAGGTTTCTGCCCGACAGTGACGATATAGACCTATCAGATGGCAGAATGAAGTTCGCATGAAGTAATGGGTAATACTATGTTCTTAACATTACTTGTCACTCAAGTTTATCTCCGCCTGATTGTATATCTGTCTCTCTGTGTCTTCTGTCTCACACACGCACACGCACACACACGCACGCACGCACGCACGCACGCACGCACGCACGCACGCACGCACGCACGCACGCACGTACGCACGCACGCACGCACGCAAACACACACACACACACACACACACACACACACACACACACACACACACACACACACACACACACACACACGCGCAATGGATAATAATCGGCATGCACTCAGCCGGAAACAAAACATATTAACAGCGTGACTGTCATTCTTGTGTGTGACTTTATGTGCATGTGAACACCTGTATGTAGGCCACTATTTGCATAATTTGCATGCTTTCAAAGGTGTAATTCTGTGCATGCATGCATGTGTGTGTCATTTTGTATGTTTCTTGCGGGTGCATGTTTGTGTGTAGCAGCCTACAGTGCAATGCGTGCAATGCTTTTACTTAGTACGTGTGTGGCTTAACAATGTTTTATCTTCCACTTGGCATGCACACATTTTTTCAAGATTTTTCAAAAATAGCAGATCTACAAGCTCGCAGCTCGACGCACACTGTATATCTCCTATTTTTCAATAGTTAAAGCACAAACAATGCGTAACAATGCGTTCTCAGTTGGCCAGTTCCCATTTGAAGAACATTCATGGGGGGCCCGCAGTGAATCCTTGCACTGCAGGGCCCAGAATGTTGTGCCACACCCCTGGCTCTGAGTCTGATCCAGTGTTGATTTGACAGTTGACAAAACCATGACGAAAACATGTCAGGGAGGGATGAGTGGAGAAGAGATCCAGTAGAACAAAAAGTAATTTTATGTTTGCTTGCGCCCGGGAGTTGAGCTCTGAAAATAGCAGATAAGCGCTGTGAGCTTGTAGATTGGCCATTAGATGGACTATTTTTTGTTGCGAAAAAACTAAAATAAAATCAACTGTACATTTAGTCGACTAAAACTAAAACATTTCACAAGACTAAAATATGACTTAACCAAATGAAATTTGAATCAAAAGACTATTTGATTCAAACGACTATGAAAATAGCAGATCTACAAGCTACTACTCTACTCGGGCCCAAGGTGGAGGGGCCTTAATTATTTTATACTTTAGATATTGAAAAATAACAGATCTACGAGCTTGTAGATCTGCTATTTTTGAAACGTCGTCAAAATGTGTGCAAATCTTAGAATACTGTATGTATTTGTTAAGCAAACATTTGTAACTCAAATTTTGCTTCTAGGGGGGGTCCCTGGAACTAAATATTTTTAGATGGGGGTTCATGGCCAAATGCATGTTATTTTGGGGGTCCTTCACATGAAAAAAGTTTGAGCACCACTGACATAGAAACATAGGTTTTTCCAAAAAAAAAAACACGCAGAAGGATTTGAAATATTCAAAGATACAAGCTCACAGCGCGGCACCGAGTGCTTGTATATCTGCTATTTTTCAATAGTTAAAGCATAAAATGTGAGTGAATCCTTGTACCCAGGGCCCAGAATTTGGTGCCACACCACTGACAGTAATTACATACTGCTGGGATACGATAGGAATGAGGAAACCAGTGACACGTCAAAATAGTTTGATGACAGGTGCCACTGTATGGGAGGAGTTGAGGACAAAGCTATTTATCGATGTTGCTCAGCTTTATGCAATGGAGTTACGAACATGGCCCTCCACAAGCAGCTGTGTGCGATATCTCTCATGCTCGTACTGCAGCCCAAAGGTAAGAAAAGCCATATTCTTTGATGTTGATCTATACCGAGGCCAAAGCGGAGAAAATACAACGTTCTTACTAGGATGGCCTGCTAGGTTGCACTCTTCTTTGCATATGTCTTTATGTACTGTAGCCTGTAAGTGATACAGGATGTAACTGAATAGCTGCCATAGAGTTTTACAAAATGTTCAGTATATATATATATATATATATATGTATATATATATATATATATATATATATATAATATATATATATATATATATATATATATATATATATATATATATATATATATACACTGTATATTATTATACTGTATATATTTTGTTTAAAATTATAATTAAGTTAAGTTTTTACTTTAAGGGGATATTTCACAGCCATTTTATTGTCTAATCAGGCTTTTGGGAATGGGAACACCATGAACAGATTTTAATTTGCCTGATTCAATCTTTAGATACACACACCCATTGTAACTTCAAAACCATTTTAACCATGATAGATTAATTAAAAACACCCATTTTTATTTGTTTCTGGTGACTCATACTACCCTCCTAATACGTGAGCAGCAGGCCATGTTTTTTTCGATAACCTTTTTAATTTAGTTTTTATAATATTTTATTGTATTTATTTATTTATTTTTTCAATTATTAAAAATAATTGAAAAAATATTGAAAAAACACGGCCTGCTCACGTATTAGGAGGGTAGTATGACTCACCAGAAAAATGATGGGTGTTTTTAATGAATCTATCATGGATAAAATGGAGTTTGAAGTTACAATGGGTGTGTGTGAGGAGAGGCCCTGGGCCTGGAGGGCCGGATATAATTTACATCAAATATATAAATATTGAATCAAGCAAATTAAAAACTGTTCAGGGTGTTCATAAAAGCCTGATTAGACAATACAATTACCAAAAGTTTTTATTTTTTATTATTATAATGTTTTTAAGTGAAATATCCCTTTAACATGACTAATCACAAAATGAGCATGCTTTGCTCTGCCACATTGTGAGCTACTGTCATTTCCATCAGCATTTGACATCCCTCCCACTGGTTTTTATATATAACATTTGCTTCGATATTGAGTAATCGAGCCCAAAGAACTTGCATATTTGACACCAACATTACAAAGCAGATAAACAAGGCTATACCGTACGTATTTTTATATTTTGACCCTGTTCATTCCTTGACCTAGAGCAGTGGTTCACAACCTTTTCAGGCTGCGACCCCAAAAATATACATTTTTTTTACTGGGGACCCCCCACCCTGAGAGTACTAAGAGTTGAGGCATTACATTTTGTATAACACGGTTCTAATGTGAAAATAGCAGATCTACATGCTCACAACGCCTCACAACGCAAGGCGTTGTGTAGATCGGCAATTTTCAAAATTTTTGCCTCTAATATTTGACAATTTGGCCAATGTTTAATATGTCATTTTCAAGTTGTTAAATTGTCACTTTGGAAATGTGCAGATACCCTCTATACAGTCAAACTTTATGTTGGTTTGTTTACTGTTGAGTGAGAAAACAATGTTGCACATTAAGTGAATCATCTGGGTACCCCCCAAAATAATTTGGGGACCCCCGTGATGATCCTGACCCACATGTTGAGAACCACTGACCTACAACACAATCCCACCAGTTATTCGATCTAATCTATGTAATTTAAAAGTGAACTGAAGTCAAGTGTATTATACTTTTTCTTCTTTTTTTAAGATTTTTTTTTTGTGGCTTGTATGCCTTTATTGATAGGACGGTACACTGACAGGAAATGGGGGAAGAGATGGGGAGTAACACGCAGCAGAGGTCGTCCGGATCGGGAATCGAACCGGCGACACCACCAGGCATCCATGCCTATGTGGCAATGCCTATAGTGGTATGCGCCTGGGCCAGTAGGCCAGCAGGCGCCCCTGTCACGTGTATTTGTATGGGCCTTAATCACTGTCACAGCGTCACAGAGCTTTACAGGCCCACGTTTAGCAAAGACAAATTCAACCTCAGCAACTTCAGGAAGGATCACACAATATTGTAACTATTGTGTACACATGTGTATTATAGCATAATAGCGTGGCACTCTTAACCCATTCAGAACGGGTACACATTATTGTGTATCATTATTGTATGGTTTAAATATATTAAAACAAAGAAAAACCGTGAAGATTAGAATTTTGACCCGACTCTATAAGTGTCTTTTGAATCATTCTAAGGTTTTTTTGAAAAACCCATGTTTCTATGTCAGCAATCTGGCCAGCCATCGTCAAAGAAACGGTCCTTTTCACTTAACTGGAGCTCAGTTAGTCTGTTCTTGAGAGACTCCTATGTCAGTGGTTCTCAAACCTTTTCATGTGAAGGACCCCCAAAATGATATGTATTTGGCCACGGACGCCCATCTCAAAATATTATAGTTCCAAGGACCACCCAGACGCAAAATTTGAGTTACAAACGTTCGCTTTTAAAATACATATATTTTCCAAAATAGCAGATCTACAAGCTCACAGCACGGCACCGAGCTTGTAGATCTGCTATTTTTCACTGGTTAAAGCATTCAATAATTCTAGGCCTAAATTTAATAGTAGCGCTGATAATATCATATTAACTCTGAGCTAGGGGCGTCACAACGGGGGGGGGGGGGGGGGGGGGGGGACTGAGTTACTAGGGCCCAAGGTGGAGGGGATTTCATTATGTTCTACTTTAGCTATTGAAAAATAGCAGATAGGATACGAGCTTGTAGGTCTGCTATTTTAGAAAGGTCGTGAAAATGTGTGCAAATCTTTGAATATGTATTTTTTAAGCGAACATTTGTAACTCAAATTTTGGGGTCCCTGGAACTTAATATTTTGAGATGGGGGTCTGTGGCCAAATACATATCATTTTGGGGGTCCTTCACATAAAAGTTTGAGCACTGACATTTTTTTAATTTATTTTTTTAAACCCTTAGAAAGATTTATACTTGCACACATTTTCAAGATTTTTCAAAAATAGCAGATGTGAGCTTGTAGAACAGCTATTTTTCAATAGTTAAAAAAAAGATCCTTGTACCCAGGGCCTTGAATTTGGTGCGACACCACCCTGCTCTGAGCTCATGCTTCCTGGAATCTTACAGTACATCTAAGATTGAGATATTTCCTGCAAATGATTTGAATTCTTTCGTCAAGTGGCCTGCAACGGAACGTGGGCGTTTACAGATGCATGTGAAGATGTACATTCCAACAGACAGGACATAGTGGTGGTACAATATGTTCATATAACCATTTTGACAAACCCGTCTTGGAAATGTAGTTTTAGTTTTGTCCCTTGTCTTCTTTTATTTGAGGAAAACTACAGAACAGGGGTCTTCAACAGGGGGTCCGGGACCCCTATAGGGGGTCCTCAGAGTTACTACAGGGGGTCCTCCAAATCTCTGTGTGATAGAAACCTTTTTTTTTTTTATATTAACCACTTGAACCCTAGCGTCCATATTCTGAGAACTTAAGCCAAAAATAGCAGATCTACAACGCCTCGCGCTGCGAGACGTTGTGAGCTTGTAGATCGGCTATTTTTGGCAAAGAGCTTTGGTGTAGAGGGGGAAAAGAGTGGACTAAGTAGAGTGAAAGGTCAAGTTTATTAAGTATTGACGGTTCAAGTGGTTAAATATCTGAAAACACAAATTGACATGAATCCAAAATATACTGATGATCGTCAAACTATGAAACTATATGGAATCTATGAACAGTTTGTGGGGGTCCCTGCTTCCTCTCTCTCTCAACTAAGGGGTCCTTGGCCTGAAAACGTTGAAGACCCCTGCTATAGAAGTTCCAGTGGAACTTGTAGTCCAGATATTTAATTTAGCTTTTTCCGTCAAACAATAACTATTTTTAACATGTTTTAGCACACAATGAAGACATAGGCAACAAAGTTCCCATATGGACACAAAATGTGCCGTTGACTGAAACTAATGTCTTATTTTGAATTCCAGGCTCTTATTCACAACTGTCCGGTAAGCATCCATGTGATTTCCTTTTATTTCTGTTTGTCTGTCTGTTTGTTCCATTAAATGTCCTATTTCTGCTGCCATATTAAGGATGTAAAAGCATGCAATCCCTTGACAAAGACAACAATCTAACAATCTAGCTCATAGGGATGTAAGTTAACGATATAGTAACTGTATCAAAATATTGTTTTTAACCCTTTTTGTGCTTATCTCAAACAAGTTCGGTTTTTTATTCAATCCAAAACAATATTGTTTTTGCTATTTTACTTACCCTGAGCTGCTTGTAGAGATGTGGGTGGTCCTGGCTCGTCCTACGCTTTCCAACGAGTGATTCTAGATGGTCCGACGATTTATTCCATTGAAAATGGTTTAGAATAAAGTTTAGAGCCCCCCAAAAAAAACTCAATCTATACTGTCGGCGGCGCGATGTATTCCGGGGTGCCTATCCCGATCTAGTCCGGGATATTTAATAAAATTAATTAATTAATCGGAGGCCTCAACGAAGCCCCGGTCTAATTTTCCATCCATGCCCGGGGCCGCGATTCTGTTTACATCGGCCCGTAATCGGGCAACGCCGCCGCACCGCGCCGCCCACTCCAATACAAACTCACATCTTTAGAGACCTTTTTCTCTGAACTGTGTTCCCAGTGCAGCGACAAAGTTTTTTTGTGGCTAAAATAGCTTCAGATCGGGCTTCTAAAAAATAAAGAAGCTAATAGCTAACTGTTAGCTAACTTCCTCCGGTCTTCATCCATAACAGTGGTTGCAGTTAAATCCCAAGCCACTACTGCCTGTGTCGACGGAAGTTAGAGCGAAGGCCTATACAGAAATGTCTGGCACTCTAGCGGCACCTTGTGGCACCTGGCATTAAATCAGTTAACCTAAAAAATCGAAGTATATCGAAATGAAAACAGCTAAAATCGAATCGTATCGTTTTATTTTGTATCGTATCGAGCTAGTAGCTCAACCCCCCTCTGTGTTGTTTTGTTAGTGTGCGGTCAGGCGCCTCAGAACACCAGAATCGTCGGGGGTCACGACTCCCCGCCTGGGAGCTGGCCTTGGCAGGCCAGCATACACCGGCAGTCTGGCGGTCATTTCTGTGGAGGCTCCCTCATCAACAAAGAATGGGTGCTGTCCGCTGCCCACTGCTTCAGCAGGTGAGAAATGAATCCCAGTCATCTATTGCAGGGGTTCCCAAACTTTTTTGTCTCAGGGCACCCCATGAATATTTCTTTAATCCGAGGCACCCCTACATTATAATTTTCACTCCCAGCACCTTAACTGTATAGCATAGGCTATCGTCGTTGTCGGGTGGAAACCTTGTATGTCCCAAACCGTTCGTGTTGTATTTATCATCTATAAAATGTACTAAACTAGTGAAAACAGCAGATTTGTAGATCGGCTGTTTTCACTAGTTTTGTGCGACAGAGGTTTCTGCCTGACAGTGACGATATTTTAGTGATTATGTTGCGAGGAAAACGTTGAGATAACCAGATAGCAAAACCTAATTGAATCAACGTTGTGTTTTTGGTCAGGCTCAAGATTGAACCAACATTGATGTCCCGCATTGAAAAGAGAACCTGTTGCTCGTTATGATCAACATGGAAAAAATGTTGAAATTTCAATTAATCTAGACAATGAATCAATGTTGATTCAACAATGATATGATCAACATTGAAATAATGTTGAATTGCATCAACATTGCATTATACATTGAAACAATGTTATTAAAGGGCCATTTCAGCACTTTTTTTCAACCTTCCTCTTAAAGGAATAGTTCACCCCCAAAATGACTTTCTTTCTATTGATTACTCATGCCATGGAGACTTGAGTTCAATAATATCTTTGGGTTTTTGTCGCATTCCTCAGACAATAATTTGATTACAATAAATATACCCCCTTTGATTCTGGTCCCCATCCAGAATCAATGGGGGTAAATTTACTATATTCTTTTTGTCCTAGGACTGTTACAAAAACCCAAAAAATATTATTGAACTCAAGTCTCCATGACATGAGTAATCAATGAAAAAGAAAGGTCATTTTGGGGGTGAACTCCTCCTTTAATATGCCTCAAATAATGCCAAAATAATCACTTTAATGTGACATCATGCCATATGTCTGAATGGTAGTGATGTCACTGATGGATGACCAAGTTTACCTCTGCAGAACTTTAACACCAAATAGAGTCAAGTGATTATTTGTGGCTTAAATTAGGCATATTAAAAACAGAGGAAGGTTGGAAAATGCTGAAATGGTTCATTAAGAATGCTTACTGCAGTGGCTCTCAACCTTTTTATACAAAGACCCCACTTTATAGGAACACTTTTGGGGACCCCAAACTTGATTATAATCATGCGATTAAAGGGGAATATTCAAATATGATGGGAGCTTGCAGATCGGCTATTTGCAACATAATCTTTTTAAGAAACCAAGGTTGAGAACAACTGCTTTACTGCATGCTCTATGAACAAAACAAACAGACAAATTATTCATTTGGTCGTTTATTCAAGATTTCACATTTTAGCAGACAACAATATACTTTTAAAGGTTTCCTGCCTTCAACATGTTACATGACCGAAACTCACAGTTTTCAAATGATCCAACTCCCATGAAACCGCTGGCCTCAAACTCCAAACCTTTGTCCTTTTAGCCCTTTGGCCTTTCTTGCCTTGTACCCCGCCATTCCTCTCTGGTGTGTAACACAGCTACTTCTGCAGTGCATCCTGGTATTGCAGTTCAGTCAACTTGCATTCAAATTTACAAACAGACGCTGGGGAAAAAGAAGAAAAAAAAACACACACACACATACACAGGTTATAAAGCAGCAGTGGGCATGTTCCATTCCAAAGTGACATAAAATGTCCAGTGTGTCCTATTTAGTGTATTAGATTTTCATGCAGCCTTAAAGGAGCACGTAAGACATTTTCAACCCCATCTCACAATAATGCTCGTAAAAAAATAGAGATCAGAGATCTCCATTATGTCCATAAATGTATTAGTGAATTTTCCCCATTGAATTGAATGGGGAAAATTCAAAAGGCAAGACGGAATTCATTTGAAAGCGTGCCTTGCATCACGGCAACCACACTTGCAATTTCTGTCAAATTGTCAAATCTGTTGTAAAGTAGTAAACCTAGTATTTGTAGATGCAGACTCACCAACATGCAGGTGTGCATTAGTGTGTCCTTGAAGGCCCTCTTCGGTCCCTTTCCCGACCAGTTGAAGATGCAGGCCTGACTGTTGGTCATGGTAGAAAACATTTGCCTGATCATACTTTCTTGAGTTGATCCCTTCGACTTAGATTATCTAACAGATTAGATAGAAAATGGTTAGTGAGGGTTAGGGTACAGTGTGCCCTGTCAATAGGACAGTATTTAAGTATAATTGTAATGAATTTTATGACATTTCTATTGCCTCTAAGAAATGGTTAGTGTGACATTTGCTTCACCTCCATGAGTAGCTAATCCTGGTGTTTTTGTTGGCAGCAATGTCTTGAAGAAAAATAATTGGGTTTACATTACATTTTCAATTTAGAATAACACTATACAACTCACATATCTTTTGCACCCCTAACTTTTAGAAATCATTAAGTACTTAAAGTGATAGTTCACCTATTTTTGACATAAAGCTGTGTGAAATACTTGCCATTAAAACAGTGGTTAAACATGTATTAATTGATTACCAGAGTCCCGTGGTCAGAGTTCTGGTCAGTTTTAGCTGAATATTAAGTAGTTCCAATGGGGTGGGGGCCATTTGGCGAGACCCAATCATTGAAAATAGATGAATCCACAAAACTAGCGTCATTTGTATTGTTGGCATATTTCTACCATACAGAGCGATGTTTCGTTCTGATCAGCTGACTGCAAAGCACCTTGTTTTGGTGAAATACGTTGCAGCGGCGTAGTGATACTGGACACAAAAAATAGTACCATGTGACAGAGGGGTCAAAGTTGAACGAACGTTGGTCTATTTGGTAGAAATAGGTCAACAATACAAATGACGCTAGTTTTGTGGATTCATCTATTTTTAATGATTGGGTCTTGAGCCCCTGCCAAATCACCGGAACTACTTTATATTCATCTAAAACTGACCAGAACTCTGACCACGGGACTCTGGTAATGGATTAATACATTTGTAAACACTATTTTAATGGCAAGTATTTCACACAGCTTCATGTCAAAAATAGGTGAACTATCACTTTAAATGTTAAGCCTAAACAACACTGTGACAAAATTACATACAAAAACATGACAAAGACTCTAAAGTTTTTAAATGCAGAAAGGTTAAGAAATGTATCAGAAAATGATAACTTGCCTTGCAACATTTGACTGGGCTCCCCTCCATGGAATGTTCCCTGCGGTGTTACAGCTGAACCTTTAAGAAACCAACAACATAGCATCAGCATTGCACATTTGGTCACAGTGTATGTGGGAAGGGGGGAATGGAAATATAGGCATCTTTACCTGGGCCAGGTGATCTGAAGTCAGCTGATCTGGAGCCATGTGCGTAGCTGTCATCGACGTCTAAAAGCAAGGACATACATCATTGTTTATATTAAACATGAATTGCTGAATTTTGCAAAAATAATACTAATACTAATAATTGAGATAAATAAGAGAAATACATACCATATTGTGCTTGTTCTGATTGCACAGTATGGAGTTATTGGCATTCCTGGAGTTATTGGCATTTCTAGAGAAATACGGACAGAATTTACAAAATAAGACCATTAAAGTTGTTCCATGTACCTAGCGCATGCCTGGTGGAAAGATAAATAAAATATAATAATAAGTCTTAAATAAGTTAGAGTTTGTGCAATAGCCACAGCAACTGTAAAAAGGCTCTTGTTGACACAGGGACAACATACAATTCTTTACTTAAAATATATTGTTGTCAAATTACATCATGCCAACATTAACAGCTCCATGCAAAATAGTGACACTGAAGAAGCTACTGTAGCCTATACACTCAACTTGACATTTAAACCCATTTAACAGTTCCATCAGAGTAAGGTCTCCTAATCCAACCACCACCTATTGAAACAGACAGGAGACACAATAAGAGATAGCTCCTTTCGGAACCCCTCACTCCACTGCTACGCAGCTCCGAGATGGGGTTCCTACTGGTAGCATGCCGGAATCCTGCGGCTGGATCGCCGATCCGCCGTTAGGGAACACTTCTATCCAAAAAGTGACCGGTCTCTGTTCATCTATAATCCTTTTACTTCTTTAAGGTGGAAGAAACTCGAAGCAAGGGGGTGAAATAAAGTTTTTATATCGCTCGAAAGACCAGCCGGCTCTGTGTTTTCCCGTGTTTTCCCCGTTGTAGTCTCGCGTGGCCAGACTGTTGCCTCCGCGATTTGGTCAAATGCTCACAGCCACGCGAGACTACAACGGGGGGAAACACGGGAAAACACAGAGCCGGCTGGTCTTTCGAGCGATATAAAAACCTTATTTCACCCCCTTGCTTCGAGTTTCTTCCACCTTAAAGAAGTAAAAGGATTATAGATGAACAGAGACCGGTCACTTTTTGGATAGAGTGTTCACCAAAAGGTAAGAAGTGTTCCCTAACGGCGGATCGGCGATCCAGCCGCAGGATTCCGGCATGCTACCAGTAGGAACCCCATCTCGGAGCTGCGTAGCAGTGGAGTGAGGGGTTCCGAAAGGAGCTAAATAAGAGACACATATAGAAGCATATTAGTCTACTTACTATCATTAGACTCCATCTCTGCCAAGTAGCTTCCAAAAAAGCCTACAATGAGAGAACAAAAACATGAACTATGCTCTAACATTTACAATACAGTATGTCCACCCTGAGGCAGTAATGGGGAGGGCTTCACTTACCATTATTAGGCTGGTTAATGACTAAACATCCTCAGAGCAGCTTCCTCCAGAGGCTAGAGGGGAACAACATGAATATTGGATGCTATAACTTTTGAACTCATATCACAAGACTGATATGTTTGCATTTGTATTAACTAAATGTTTATATATTAAAGCTCTCAAGCAATTAGATTTTGTTAATGCCATTTGAAAACTTTAGTTACTTGATTATTATTACAAAACATATATTAAACACGTCAATTCTATATACATTTCAGCAATCTGAAAACAGCAGATCTACAAGCTCACAATGTGTCACAATGTTGCGCATTGTGAGCTTGTAGATCTGCTATTTTCAAAGGATTAGTATACAGTAAATTTGAAAACATAGAAATGAACATTCTCCACAATGAGTACTTTTACTTTTGGTACTTTACGTACATTTCTATCATTTTATATACACAGACAAACAAATAAAAATACCTTTTCCTCCCAAAACAGGCTAACAAAATGGCAAGCATATAATGCTATTTTGCCAATAAGGCAAGCTACAAACTCCGGACTAAGATGCAACACAATAATTCACAAATGAAACATTTAGTCAAACAATGTCAGCCAGGTGATGCTATCTGAACAGCAAAATAAATTATATTGTCAAGAACTTACCAGTTCTTCTCACACACAAGCCAGGACAAGCCACACTGGTGCTACAGCAACTGTTTGAAATTTGAAAAACCAAGTCACATGAGATCTTGTGGGTCTCGCGAGATCTCACAAGAGGGAGGGGAGGGGAGTGGGGTGATCAGGAGGAGGGGGGGCACCACACACATTGAAACCATGTCAATTCAATGCAGCGGCGGGAACATAGGGGGCGCGTGAGTGCTTGAGCGTACTGTTATGAGAGCCCATTGATTTTTCGCCGACAATTCCTAGCACTCAGTCGTTCGCCCCAAACTGGCCAAACTGCATTCCTGGCACTCGGCCGATATCACACGTCGGCTTTGTCCCTTTCGAGGGCGTCACCCAGCGTCATAGCCCGCCTCCACATCCTGGCTGTATGTCTACTCTGTGTGATGTAGCCATGTAGCTCTACAGTATTCTACCCCCACCTCCAAAATAATTAAAAAAAAATCTCAACTGAACTGTTCTTATGCCTCATTCACATAGGGAGCAGCAAAGCTAAAGTTTTGCTTGCTTGGTCAATGTTATCTCAATGGAAACCAGCTTTAAAGATACAGGAGATACACAGAACAAAGCTTTGAAAGCTTTAAAGCTGGTTTCCATTGAGATAACATTGACCAAGCAAGCTAAACTTTAGCTTTGCTGCTCCCTATGTGAATGAGGCATTATAGTATTTTATCATGCCAGTAAAGCTCCTTTGAATTACATATAATTGATGTAGCCTAAAGCCTATTTGATTGATTGAAGGCTTTATTAGAAGTTTGCATAGGAAAATGTACAGTTTCATGACGGTACAGTTCACTGGTACAAGGTCTACTAAAATGAGATCCTGAAAAGACTAAGCTTATTTCAACAGGAAACCATTAAAGTATATCATATAACATTGAATGACACAGACGAATAGAACACAGTACTATGCAGTAGATATGTAAAGAAAAGAAAATGAGAGAGAAAAGATATATAATAAAAGAGAAAACAGTAAGTCTAAACAATCAGTAAGTATATACAAAGAAGGGGAAGGGGAAATTAAGTCACCCAGTTAAGGTTACAGGACAGTAAGACAAATAAAAAGGACTGTTGTGTACAGCCGAGTGTCGAGAACAGTTTGAAAAAAAAAAAAAACACAACACAACAAAGAATAGTAGTGCTTAACGTTTCTATAATGGATTGCAATTTTAAGTGACTTTTCTAAGCATATTGCAAACTCAAAGAACTTACAATGGTCCATTCATCCAAACATTAGGAACTACTTATCAACACAGTGCCAAAAAAATATAAATACACAAATATACAGTAGGTCTATACAGTATAGACCTAAAGCCTAGCTTTTCCTTTTTGTAGGCTTTTTATGTTATACCAATACTTTTGGACTTTTACTCAAGTAAGCATGCCAGCATTTTTAATTCAGGACTTATATTTGTAACAGAGTATTTCTATATTGTAGTGATAGGCCTACTAACTAAAGTGATACTAAATAAAACTTTTCCCCCCACTGAAAATTCCTACAGTGCATTCATTTTATGACATTGTTATCGTACCACTGTACTATTGGCAAACTGTAAATAAAGTACTCAATGATGGGAAAAAAAATGCCTTTTCTTTTGCTGACATGAAATGGGATATTTTGATACCAATACGTTTGTACATTTACAGTTACTCAAGTATAGGCCTGTCTGCATTTTTTATTCAGGCTGCTCTGTTTCATTGGTTTTCAATTAAATTCAAAGGAGCTTTATTGGCATGATACCAAAGTGTCACAAAACTGCTGAAAATGGGGAACATATTAGCGTTGTGGGTTTTCAGTGCCCTCTAGTGGCCAAACATAGCAATGGTCATTATTATCATTTTGTCTAAGCGGCTGGCCGAGCAGGCAGGCAGGCGGGCGGGGGCGGGGGGGGAGGGGGGGGGGGGGGGCGGGGTCAAAAACGAGCACCCATTTGAATATTGAAACGTCACCGCCCCTGATTCAATGTAGGGCATTTCAACATTGAAAAGTCACCATTTATACTAAATTGATTCAACAAAATGTTTTCAATTGTTGAAATGGTATGTGTAATTAAACATTGAATCAACATAGCTTTTTCAACCTCAACCAAAAATAACCAATCTGACCAAAATCCAACATTGAATCAATGTATTTTGCTATCCATTTTGGTTAGAACTGACTGAAAATAACTTTGTACTTCAAGTTCCAAATGATACTAAATATTTCTTCAAGTGTCCAAATAAATTCCAAAATGTATAAAGTTATCTCGTGGCACCCCTGGACTGCCGTCACGGCACCCCAGGGTGCCCCGTCAGTCACCCACTTTGAAAACCCCTGATCTATTGCAATGTTCCCTATGTGAGAAAATGCTAATGTTATTGTCGAAGAATTAGTTACATTTTCACCAGAAACAGACTGTATCAAATATTAGTGACTGACTATCATAAACCATACAGAGCCACCTCCCTGACAATATCGCGGAGACTGTGTGTTTATTTTTGGACCACAATGCTTGTATGAGACGATTTTAAGATGACCCAATGTTATTCTCCATAGAGAAATTACTTCCGCGAACCGGGGGATGAGTGAGTGACGTCATGACTTCGTTACTCTATAGCTCTCTGGCTGCGACTCCCTTTATTGAGCCCCCCCACTCTAAAGCTCACAAGCAGGGACGTGCAGAGAATGTTAGAGAGGCAGGGGCTGACATTTCTAAGAGGTCCTTTTGGTGAAAATATTCAAAATACAGACTATTTTCGGCTATTTTCGGCTATTTTCAGTACTTGATACCACATGTCTCTGTGGGCACGTGGCGCATCATGCTTAATAGACTCTCTGTTTTTCCCCCTCCCCCCAAATTATTTCAGCAACACCGCTAACGGTGAGATTGTCTACTTGGGTCGCCAGAGCCAAGAGGGAACGAACGCCAACGAGCTAAGCAGGCAGGTCACACAGGTCATCCGCCATCCTAACTACGATCAGCTAGCGGATGAAGACAGCGACATCGCCCTACTGAAGCTCTCCAGCCCCGTCACCTTCACCGCTTACATTCGTCCGGTCTGTCTGGCAGCATCGAACAGCACCTTCCACAATGGAACTCTGAGCTGGGTGACTGGCTGGGGGACGATAGCTTCCGGAGGTGAGTAACAGTGTTGTTTTTGACAGCAAGTCTTGATTTAGTTTTAGTCATAGTCTTTTGAATAAAATGTCATTTAATTTTAGTCATAATTTAGTCACCTGAAACGGTTTAGTTTTAGTCTAATTTTAGTCGACTAAATATCATACGTTTTAGGCGACTAAATCTACAGTTGATTTAGTCAACTAAAATGTATTTTGGCAGGCCTTGATGGCATCGTAATGACTGATTTTATACTTGGTTGCATGCTGAAAATAGCTGCGACACGTTGTGAGCTTGTAGATCGGCTATTTTCATGTCTCTCTTCTTCAAATGACTCTCTTCACCACTAGTCCCTCCCTAACAGTTTAGTCTAGTCATAGTTTTAGTCATCATAGCTTAGCTTTAATGTAGTTTTTATTTCGTTTTCGTCAGTGAAAAAAAAAAGTTTTAGTCGACGAAATCAACACTGGTGAGTAAGTGCTAGGTAGTTGGGGCGAATCCGATACTTCCGTGACCACGAGAGCAAAGGTCCGCTTCTCAGTGGCCAACAAAACTATGGTTTAGTGATGAGTCATCACTTTTCACAGTCTTTTGGGGTCAGTTTTTAGCCTAAGGAATGTTTTTCATGCAAAACAAATACTCGCAATGGATTCAGAATAATTAAAACCCCTAGTTTGACCCCTCACATCCAACTTAAAGCAGATTTTTGGGGAGTAATAGTTTTCCTTTATAGTATGGTGTTTAGTAATTAAGTGAATGAGACTGCAAATTACCCTAGCTGTCAAACATTTTGCCCGCATTTTTGCGAGGGACATGGGAGCTGAATTTGTTATTTTACCCAACTAAGGAGATGGCATGTGAAAGGAAAAAGCTTGTCAGCAGCCTGTCAACTGTTACACAACTAGTGTTTCTCGCCCTTCCCGTTTGTAGGCTATGCAAGGGGTTCTGGGAACTCCGATTTCACAACTGAAAGAGTTTAAGAGTTTTCCCTATTCATTATTGCAGGTCTAACGAAACAGTCTGACCTGTGATATATTCTTGTTGTGGGCTATACCTTTCAGTTTCTCCAATAATTGTACAGTATGTAAATTCAGGCACAGGTTGTTCACAAAGGTCGGACAGATTGAATGCTGGTGATATTAGAATTGCAAACTAGGTTTGCCATTTAAATGAGCTGGGTCACTGGCTATAGGAATGTGACGATATGAACATTTCATATCACAATTATTGTGACAAAAGAAATCACGATTTACAATTTTATCACGATAATCAAAATCCATTATCCTGGGGCGGAACATGTGCCAAAAAATAGCAGATCTACAAGCTCACATGTGAGCTTGTAGATCGGCTATTTTTTGGCAAAGACATATGATAGAGTGAAAAAAAACATATGATATATGACATATGATAGAGTGAAAAAAAGATGATAGAGTGAAAAAAAAGACTGTATCAAGTAAGTACCTTTTACCTTATTATGGGAGGGTTTAAGTGGTACCGGATATGCAGCTCGGCAAATAAAAGGCGAACTGAACCCAGTGTGTGACGGAGGACGATATCACGATAAATGAAATCTCCACGATACGATTATCGTGAGTGTTTTTTATCGCAATAAAGGATAATATCGCTTATCGTCCCATCCCTATCACTGGCAGGGGAGTTCAACAGTTCAGAAGAACTGCATGGATAAGTAGGGCTGAGTCTTGAATCTTGCATAAACGTGTAACAGTTCCTTCACATTTGTAAGCTTCCCAATCAGCCATAGTAAATCTATAGCAGTAAGACGCCCTAAGTAGGCCTGGGGCCAATTCTGATATCTTCACAAATTGGTACCACCCAAGGTGACCGTACATTTTTTACATGTTTGACTTCCTACATGTCTCTAGTTTACATTTTGGTATGATAACCCTTTCTGAGAACCAGCTTAATTGATGTATAGAGTCGGTCTCCCATCGACTTTCTATACAGGAGGAAAATACCCAGAAAACATTTTTTTTCTGGGTATTTAAGTAGGATGTGAGGGGTCTAACTAGGGGTTTGTCATGATGCTGAATCCATTGCAAACATTTGTTTTGCACAATAAACATTCCTTGGGCTACAAATGGCCCCAGAAAATGCCCACAAAACTGATGAAACTGATGAAAAGTGATGACTCATCATTTTTCATCACTAAACCATCGTTTTCTGGGGCCATTTATAGCCCAAGGAATATTTTTTGTGCAAAACAAATGTTTGCAATGGATTCAGCATCATGACAAACCTGGCTGATAACATCAATTAAGCTGGGTCTCAGAAAGGGTTATCATACCAAAATGTAAACTAGAGACATGTAGGAAGTCAAAAATGTAAAAAAAATGTACGTCACCTTGGGTGGTACCAATTTGTGAAGATATCAGAATTGACCCCTGGCCTAAAGGGCAAAATGTAGATTCAGGGCGTGGTCATGCCATATAGTTACCCACTGAAGATTCTTACTCCATTTATGGAGCTACCCAACACATCTTGCTAGCTTATCTAGGTCTCACCTAATAAACTCCATATTTGGACCTAGGACGATCTACAGCTCCATATTTGGAGCCGGCGAGGACATCTAGCGCTGACATCAGTCTGATGGTTGAGCTCAGATGCAAGCAGTGCATTGTGATGTCAGAAGAGTGACAAATGAATGAGGGGTTTTGAGTGACAAACACATGCATGAGGGAGTTTGAGTGACGGACAGGATCTGGTGGCTTTCATACCAGTGTTGATTTCGTTGACTAAAACTATGACGAAAAATATTTGTCGATTGTATTTTTTCACTGACGAAAACTAAATAAAAACTAAATAAAAACAAAGCTGTGATGACTAAAACTAAGACTAAATATATTGACAATTTCGTCAACAAAATAAAAAACTAGACTAAAACGTTAGGGAGCGACTAGTGGATAAGAGAGTCGTTTTATGATTGGTTGCTGTCAAGTGTTGTGTGCTGAAAATAGCAGATCTACAAGCTCACAACGCGTCGCTCTGCGACACGTTGTGAGCTTGTAGATCTGCTATTTTCAGCACACAACCAAGTGTAAAATCAGTCATTACGATGCCATCAAGGCCTGCCAAAATACATTTTAGTGACTAAATCAACTGTAGATTTAGTCGCCTAAAAACGTATGATATTTAGTCAACTAAAATTAGAAAACTCAAACTCTTCAGGTGACTAAATTATGACTAAAATTAAATTACATTTTATTCAAAAGACTATGACTAAAACTAAATCAAAATTTGCTGTCAAAAACACCACTGTTTCATACTAAGTGGCGACCTAGCTGCGGTCACAATGAATGTAATTCTCTTCCATCAGTTCCCCTACCCTCTCCCAAGACCCTTCAGGAGGTTCAGGTGCCCGTCGTGGGAAACAGACAGTGCGGCTGCTCCTACACAACCATCACACAGAACATGATCTGTGCTGGTCTCGAGGCCGGAGGAAAGGACTCATGTCAGGTGACACATTCTGCTCGCTCTCCTCTGTCCAGGGACGTGCTGGGCCCCTGATTCAGCCCGGGAAAAAGAGTTGGAGAGGCCCTCATTGCGCGCTATAGAGAGAGATCTTTCTCTATAGCGCTGCTGCTACTCAAAGATTTGCCATTTCAGATCATGGCAAGTGACAAGCCAGTGGGCCAATTACATGAGTTATGTTTCGTCGTAGTCGGGTGGAAACCTTGTATGTCCAAAACCGTTTGTTTTGTATTTATCATTAAAGAAATGATTTAAACAAGTGAAAACAGCCGATCTACAAGCACACAACGCCTCGCACCGTGAGGCGTTGTGTGCTTGTAGATCTGCTGTTTTCACTACTTTTGTGCGACGGCCTTGTATGATGAAGCAGGGCTTTGCTTTGCGAAAAAATGTATACATTTGAAACTTGGAGATACGAGGTTTCTGCCCGACAGTGACGATTTACTTTGTTGGCCGCCCAGCCCCCAAAATGGAACGAAGGCCGACATTTTATTTTGATTTTTTTCCTAATGGCCGGCCTGGACCGGCCGGGAATGAACCGGCCGTTCGGGAGTTGTCCCGCTTTTCCCAACGTCCCTGTTCTGCTCGCTCTCCTCTGTCATTAACTCATTAACTCTCTCTCTCTCTCTCTCTCTCTCTCTATCTCTCTCTCTCTCTCTCTCTCTATCTCTCTCTCTCTCTCTCTCTCTCTCTCTCTCTCTCTCGCTCTCTCTCTCTATGACACCCTGTCAAATCAGCTATCAAATCAGCTAACTTATCCTATATTAAAATTGCCCAGTGTCAACCAACGGCGGGTGACCGGTGGGTGGGTGGACGTCACAAACGTAACATGTGAACCTGTGTGAGGCGCACCGTTGTGCCGATCCGCAACAAACTTGGCACAAACACTGTTCAGGGGTCTGCCATCACAATAGCCCCACGTGGGCCCTCAGGGGCCATGTAGTTTTGATGGTGCCTCATAATCTGGTTTATAATAACTTACAACGATACACTAAAGGTACACGCACACTTCAAGATAATCAGGGTATTAGGGATATTGGGGTGCAAAATCGTATAATCCTGTGTGTCATGCCAATAGATTTCTGTCAACAGATTTCAACGTTGTTTAATATTTTAAAATATTATTTTGTCCAATCTGTATGGTATGGTAATCTGTATCCTTCAGGGGCATAGTTCCGCCGATTTAAAATGATTCCAATACGGACCTAAAACTTCCTATGGTTGGCCCCATTCATTTTCCCCTTTCGTTTTCTAACCTTAATTAACATTTTCATAAATACTTTATGGTTCCTACCGCTAGTTAAAAATTGCCTTTCAATCACCATGATATGCGTTTTGTGAAAATACAGTCCCATTTATGTTAACATTTATGATAAAGTTGCGGTGGGCGTGGCCAACTAAGCCGGCTGCGTCTTCGTGTGCTGTATTTCGGGAGGCTCCGACCACATTCTCCCAAGTATCCGTGCGGTTGCACGTGACCGTTGGCAGCCAATAGCATCCTCTGGTGCTTTTACAATCTATGATGGCGACGCCCATGCCAAGGACCCAAAATGCGTAATTTGTGCTGCATAGAAACCAATGGCTTCGCTTTGTCCATATATTTTTGCCATATTAGTCTATGGCAGGGTTCCCCAATTAGTTTTAGCCAAGGGCCGAATTATGTCCAGGGTACCAAGCCGAGGGCCACAACATGGCGACGGCAGCGTTCCTGCTACTCCAGCGACAATGCAGGTATAGGCCTACTAGTGCAGTGTTTCTCAAGCATTGTGCAGCGGACCTTTGGTGTGGCCTTTGAAATTTGACAGTGAAGTCACGATTTAAGGACTTTTAAAACCTGTTTAATACCTCAAGAAATAAAATAAAATAGACCATTACAGCATCAAAAATAATCAACAAACTATATAAAAACTGGTAAAACATTGGCCAATTTTAAAATAATATAAGAAAGAGGCAAACATTTTGAAAATAGCCAGCCACACATGCTAGGTGTGCCCTGGAATCTTTTGGCTATGAAAAGTGTGCCCTGGCAGAAAAAAGGTTGAGAAACACTGTACTAGTGTTGTTGCTGCTCTTATACCACCATTATTATAATTATTATGAGAAATGCACTCCTTAAAGTTGAAACAAAATAAGTTAAGAACAAATTAACCAGTCTGCTTGAAAAGTATGCATCTGTAGCAGCTAGTTGACAATGCAGAGACATATATATATTTTTTTGACTGGGGTTGGTAGGGGCCGGACAGAATTCAATATCTCCCCATAGCAAGGAGCTATTAGCCATTACTGTAGCGCAATGGTTAAGAATTGGAGCACTAGGGTAGAGGAGGAAAGTTAAAGTCTAGTGCAGCTTTACGTCTCAATGAAACAAGGCATCATACATTGCATTACTATTTCAGGTGTATTTCAGTGCCTGTGCCCTGCAGCAGAAAACTGATTAAGTAAAGCATAAATATTATACAAAATGAAGAATACACTTCTTAAGAAATACACCATAACTCTCTCATTTCCTCATCAGGGAGACTCCGGCGGGCCGATGGTGAGCCGCGACAGCACCCGCTGGGTCCAGTCTGGGGTGGTGAGCTTCGGTATAGGCTGTGCTCGGCCCGGCTTCCCAGGAGTCTACGCTCGCGTGTCACGCTTCCAGGACTGGATCAACAGCCACATCACCACCGACCAGCCGGGCTTCGTCACCTTTACCTCCCCCGGCACCGACGCGGATGCGAGCGTTGTGTGTGATGGTACACCACCCAACACGCCACCTCCTCCACCCGGGTCGGCGGCCACTGTTGCCACATCGCCACATCCAGCACCACACGTGACTACGCCACTGAATCCACACTTGACTACAGCAGTACATCCACCACCACACATGACTTCACCAGTACAACCACCGAATCCACCCATGACTACACCAGTAATTCCACCAAATCCACACATGACTTCGCCAAATCCACTCATGTCTTCACCTGTAAATCCACCGAATCCACACATGACTTCACCTGTAAATCCACCAAATCCACTCATGACTTCACCGGTAATTCCACCAAATCCACACATGACTTCACCTGTAAATCCACCAAATCCACACATGACTTCACCGGTAGTTCCACCGAATCCACACATGACTTCGCCTGTAAATCCATCAAATCCACACATGACTTCACCCGTAATTCCACCGAATCCACACATGACTTCACCACCAAATCCACTTCCGCACATGACCACGCCCCCCCACCCGCCGTCACACATGACCACGCCGCCCCACCCACCACCACACATGACCACACCCCCCCACCCGCCGCCACACATGACCACGCCCCCCCACCCGCTGCCACACATGACCACGCCCCCCCACCCGCCGCCACACATGACCACGCCCCCCCACCCACCATTCCACATGACTACGCCCCCCCACCCACCACCACACATGACCACGCCCCCCCACCCACCACCCCACATGACCACGCCCCCCCACCCACCACCACACATGACCACGCCCCCCCACCCACCACCCCACATGACCACACACCCCCACCCACCACCCCACATGACCACGCCCCCCCACCCACCACCACACATGACTACGCCCCCCCACCCACCACCACATATGACCACGCCCCCACCTCCACCCGTTAGACCGTGTGAGAGTCTATTTTGTGGTGGCCCGAGGGCAATCCATTTCTCCTACTTTATTCATGTGATTACTCTCGTGCTCGTTCTCTTCACCATGGCTTAGGGCTGCGACCCCGACCAAATAATCATATCCACCCTGACAGGCACTTGGAATCGTATTGTAGGCATTACATTTAGTTTGACAGATAGATGAATATTGTGAAAAAGGACTAACTACAAGTCCGGACTCCCAACCCCCAGTTTGGGAACCACTGGCCAAGGGCTACATAATAATTAAGAAAAATGTATCAACATAATGAAATTGTAAACTCTTGAAACATATTATTTGGTCAGCTGTTGTTGCACTTAGCTTTCTTCCCTTGTTTATGGAGAATTTACAGGTCTCCATGGATGTAAAAAAAAGTAAATACATTTTCATAGTCATAGTTTCTCATAATCCTTCACTGATGTATTTTTTCACAATAACCACACCAGGGACATGCTGGGCCCCTGATTCAGCCTGGGAAAAAGAGTTTGAGAGGCCCTCATTGCACGCTATAGAGAGAGATCTGATCTCTCTCTATAGCGCTGCTGCTACTCAAAGATTTGCCATTTCAGATCATGACAAGTGACAAGCCAGTGGGCCAATTACATTAGTTATATTTTGTCGTTGTCGGGTGGAAACCTTGTATGTCCAAAACCGTTTGTTTTGTATTTATCATTTTAAAAATGATTTAAACTAGTGAAAACAGCCGATCTACAAGCTTGTAGATCTGCTGTGTTCACTACTTTTGTGCGACAGCCTTGTATGATGAAGCAACACATTTGAAACTTGGAGATACAAGGTTTCTGCCCGACAGTGACGATTTACTTATTGGCTGCCCAGCCCCCAAAATGGCCGACATTTTATTTTATTCTTTTTCCTAATGGCCGTTTAGTTGTCCCGCTTTTCCCAATGACCAGCACGTCCCTGAACCACACATGAATGTATTTTTGAGTGCTTCTCTAAACACATTTTTCTCTGCACCTGACAAGTGTGGCGGAAGAAAAACATAAATGTATTTATTTATTCATTACATAATACAGTATTTTTGACAACATTGTTATACAAAATGTCCTTGGCACGAGGACCCTACAGCATTCACAAACACAACTGTGGTTCTGTTTCTAACTGAATTCTGGGAATTGCAGTTCTAATAGACCATAGTCAGATGTACTAATGGCAATGGATCCGCAGTGACGTCGCCAAAAGACGTATTCACATGATTGTAACACAGTATGACTTGAGTGTTTTAATAAATTCTTATGTTCCTCTATTTTTTTTCCTTTCCATAGGCCTAATTATTTTCTGTTTACACAAGTTTCACTTAATGAATGAAATGTGATTAATAAATAAAAAATAATTGATTGATTCATTGATTAGGGGAGATGGTTCATAACCAGAACATTGTAAAAACCCATTTCCCCATCGATTAGATTCACAGAGGCAGAATAAAATCACAGATGGATCACATATTAGCCTATACCAGGGGTCTTCAACAGGGGGTCCGGGACCCCTAGGGGGTCCTCAGAGTTACTGCAGGGGGTCCACCAAATCTGTGTGTGATAGAAACCTTTTTTTTCCTCCTTTTTTATATTAACCACTTGAACCCTAGTGTCCTTATTCTGAGAACTTTAGCCAACAATAGCAGATCTACAAGCTCACAACGCCTCACGCTGCGAGGCTTTGCGAGCTTTGGCAAAGAGCTTAGGTGTAGAGGGGTAAAAGAGCAGACTGAGTACAGAGTGAAAGGTCAAGTTTATATTGAACGGCTCAAGTGGTTAAATATCTGAAAACAGAAATTGACACGAATCCAAAATACACTGTTGATCGATCGTGCTGTAAAACAATGAAACTATATGGACAGGTTGTGGGGGTCCCTGCTTAATCTCTCTCTCAGCAAACAATAAGGGGATTTTATAAGATATTTGACCAATCTGCGAAGTAAACCAAGAAATGTCTTCACCAATGTGTTTCTAAAGATGTGTAATAATATGTACTAAAAGGTTGAAATTCAACTCCCGGGGGAAACCTCGTAAAAAAACTGATTTGTGTTTGTGTTGCATTAACTTTACTATACAGAAAAAACAATGATTTAAGTAGCATGTGAGGGGTCAAACTAGGGGTTTTTCATGATGCTGAATCCATTGCATAAAATGCAATTTTCATCAGTTTTTTTATGAAGTTTCCCCCGGGAGTTGAATTTCAACCTTTTAGTACATATTATTACACACCTTTAGAAACACATTGGTGAAGACATTTCTTGGTAACGATTTAGTTTGCAGATTTTATTATGTTTCCCTTATTATAAGGGGTCCTTGGCCTGAAAACGTTGAAGACACCTGGCCTATACCTTTTGACATTAGCCAAAATAATTAGCCAAAATAATCGGGATTATCATCGTAGCCTTTCGAGCCATGGCTGCGTGGCTTATTCACACAGTCTTTTCAGGACTTCAAGGTTACTTTACCTTGGGCAAAGCTCGGTGGCTGATGCCTTTTTTATGTTTTAAATGTTGTTTCATGTTTTTACTTCTCTTTCCTGCTTTATTGTTAACCATTTGTTCTTTTTAGCACTTTTGCTACATCTTTGCTCTGTAAAGCATGCATGTCATGTCATGAAAGGTGCTATAAGGTGCTAATAAAGTTGATAATTATTATTATTATTATTACCCGTAACAAATTATATATATGAATAATAATAAATTAACAATCTGAAAATGTGAACCTAATTGTCTTTTTTTTAGTAAAAAGTAGGCACGCTTCTTTGATTATTATTTTCATTTATTATTGCGACCGTAGTTTACTATGAGAAATGTCACAGCTTGCTGGACGTAGCACGTTATTCCAACCAGTTCCTTTCCCCTCCATCGGGCGCCCCAGCTGGCAGTATAGAGTCCAGGATTACGGCATGTTTTGTGAGGGTACATTTTTACCCTAGGTGACATGGGGAGAACATGCAAACTCCACACAGAAAGGCCCTTTTGCCAACCCCACCTAAGGTATGGGCACTGATGACGCGGAGGAGAGAACACGCCCCGAGCGCCCACAGTGTCCCCAGCGGGGATCGAACCCAAGCTGCGAGGCGACAGCGCTACCGACTGAGCCCCAAACCAAACACAAAATGACTCGTCTTTTATAGTCCGAGCGTTTCAGGCAAACATTGTGCACTTTATGAAAGAAGCATGAAATTTGGCACACAGTTAGAACATGCCATATGGAACATTTTTGGCTATAGGGGCATCTTAGATTTGTCTTGGGAAACTTGTTTGAGCCAATCAAAGTTGCTCTCATAGACTTTACTATAGAGTCAAATAATACAAAAAATAAATATGCTTTAAGTAGCATGTGAGGGGTCAAACTAGGTGTTATTCGGGATTCTGAATCCAATGCAGGCATTTGTTTTGCACAAAAAACATTCCTTTCCGAGAAACGGCCGCCACAAAACTTTGAAAAGTGATGACTCATCACTAAACCATAGTTTTATGGGGTCCGTTTTTAGCCCAAGGAAAGTTTTTCCTGCAAAACAAATGTTTGCATTGGATTCAGAATCCCCCAAAACACCTAGTTTGACCCCTTACATGCTACTTAAAGCACATGTATTTTTTGTATTATTTTACTCTATAGTAAAGTCTATGAGAGCCCAACTCTAATTGGCTCCCACAAGTTTCCCAAGACAAATCTGCGATGCCCCTATAGCCAAAAATGTTCCATATGGCATGTTCTAACTGTGTGCTGTCATGCTTCTTTCATAAAGTGCACGATCACATCAAAATACTGCCCGAAACGCCTGGACTATTAGTGCTACTGGATTTCTTCTCCACTTGTCCCATTTAATAGTATTTAATTGTTGACGAAATTGTCAATACATTACGTTTTATTTTGTTTTCGTCAGTGAAAAAAAGGTAGTCGACCGACATTTCTCATCATAGTTTTAGACCAGGGTTGTCAAACTGGCGGCCCACGGACCGTTTGCGGCCCAGGGAGAGGTCCAATGCGGCCCAGGACATGAGTTTCAAGTTCAAGAAAGTCATACTGCCTCTAAAGAATTATTTTATTTTCAAATGGATTATTGGGGCTTCTTTAAAAAAGCAGTAACTGAGACAAAGCCAATTACAGCTCTGTAAGTAAACGTAACCGAGCACGCATGCACCTCCGCAATTCACTGTTTGTCAGCCTTCTGATTGGTCCCTGAGACTCCCTGACTGGCCAACCAGAAAAAATCATTCACTTTTTGCTATCGGGGGTGGAGTTGTGCAGTGGGAGAATGTTGCTTCAGCTCTTCCACCACGGTGCGCACTGTGGAATACGGCGAGCGTGCAGTACGGCCCCGCGAGGTGATAGCGATTTCGCTCATTATAATGAATAAGCTTCAACAGACTAGTTCACATGGACCTTATCAATGTAACTAAGAGTTTCGATTGGGTACATATATTTTAAATGGGCAGAATTACGAAAGCCAGACTATTATGTGAACTATAGTCTGGCTGTCATCTTCCTACCCAAGATGCACTGCGCTTTCTCTTTCTATTTCTCTCCTCTGCCTGA
The DNA here is from genome assembly GCF_963921795.1 of Nannobrachium achirus. Classification (NCBI taxonomy): domain Eukaryota; kingdom Metazoa; phylum Chordata; class Actinopteri; order Myctophiformes; family Myctophidae; genus Nannobrachium; species Nannobrachium achirus. The sequence continues at coordinate 59,541,793 of NC_137821.1, forward strand.
TCCAGAGGATTAAACTATAATAAAACATATATTTTCGGGGGAAAACTACTGTTTTGCTGATCTACTGTACTTTTTTCCTCCCTTTTTAATAATATCACGTAGATGTGTTTTTTTGGTACTTTATATAGCTGTAATGAGGCTATGAAAAATCTTTTCCCCCATCCACTTCCACTATAAAAGAATCTGCCATGGTGATTCTGTCCCACTGGGATTAAACAAATTAAAACATATATTTTCGGGGGAAACCCCCTGTTTTGCAATGTAACTACTGTACCTTTGTCTTCCCTTTTTATTAATATCACCTAGATGTTTTTCCTTTGGTACTTTAAATTGCAATAATGAGGCAATGAAAATACCCCCTCCCCCCATTCACTGCCACTATAAAAACAATCTGCCCAGGGTAATTTGTACTACTTAGTAACAGATCAGAATGGGCGGGATTTGACAATCAGTGAATTGGACACGGCCCTCACCAAGTCACTTTTCGTCCAATGCAGCCCGCACTCCGAAACGAGTTTGACACCCCTGTTTTAGATGATGAAATGAACACTTTTTGGGACCAAAGTGTTGGATGGACTAACCATGCAGCAGACCAACCGATTGTCCCACATTGCCATCTAGAGCCACACCACCATACATTCTCTATAATATTTTCATATTCGTTACACGCATTTCTCTGTCTGTGTGCGGCTCCAACCACTTTGGAGGATTTTTTTTTGGGGGGGGGGGGGGGGGCGCAGTTCAGGCCAGCTGAGGCCAACTGCAGCTGAAATGCTCTGAGAGCCATTCAAAAATGAGAGAGGCTCTCTATTCAGGAGTGGTAATTTAGCCTCAAACCTTTTGAAAAACGTTTTTGGGACATAAACAATATGACATAAATACTATTTAAATGCATGGTGTATCACCTTTAAGTCATTTCCAATTGCCAATACTTTTACTTCTACTCCGCTGAAGACAAGAGTAAGAGGTTAGGTTAAGGTTAGGTTTAGGCATAGTTTTACTGAGGTTAGGGTTAGGTTTAGGCATAGTTTTATTGACATTAGGGTTAGGGTTAGGTTTAGGTTGGTTAGGTTTAGTTTAGGTTTAGGTTTACTAACCGCCTTCAAACTTTCCATGCTCTTCATTGCTGCACTTATTCCTTCCCAATCCCAATCCCCCCACTTTCTCAGAGGCAAATATTGTATTTTTGACATAGTTTTACTGAGGTTAGGTTTAGGTTAGGTTTAGGCATAGTTTTACTGAGGTTAGGGTTAGGTTTAGGCATAGTTTTACTGACATTAGGGAAGGGTTTTGATTTCAATCGGGATTGTCACATAAAGAACACTGTTTGTGGTTTCTTCCATGTATACAGTCCCGAGAGAATGGATGCACGCGCCATTCTTTGAAACTAAGAAAGAGTCCAATGTCCTATCTATAATTAGTCCTTTTTAGTTTTTCCAACTGTTTACTAACCTTTCTAGGGTTATGTTTTTATAAAACAATGGATGTCATAGTTACTATCCACGACACTGCAAGCGGCGCGAAGGCCAGCGGACCTTGGTCCTGCTCTTCGCGCCCGAGCACCGCAGGCGCGAGTGCCCGCGAAGAGCGGGCCAGGGCCGCGCGGCCGGCGGAGCGCCGCGCGAGTTACGAAGCTGTGGTGAATGCAATCGTTATATTTATGCCCAGGCCGTAAGGCCTGGGCAAGCGCACGATAAACGCCATGATCAGTATAATTTCTGTAAATCTTGCCTTGATAGGGGCCTTTGTTGTAGGACAAGGCTGTAGGTTTATTTAAATCTCAAGGTTTGAGTTTGTATTCATCCCCCAGTCTTTTGTTTTAGGCATAACAAAGGGAGCCAGATGGGCCATTACTGGTTTCGGGTGTGTTTCACACCAGCTCCTAGGCATGACAAAGGGTCATGTTGGTCCTTTGTTAATCCCCCAAGCACTATGGGTCTTTTGTGGTTTAGGAAATGTGTGTGTCTCTTAATCCAGGAAGAGTGTCCTGCAGGTCTTGGTGTTTGTCAAAACAAAGATAAGATTGTTTTCTTTTTTTGATGTTAGCTCTTGAAAATTGAATTTGGAGTGGATATTTATCTACGCCGGGTTGGCTTCTTTAAAGGACCTGTGGTCTCTTCATCAGTCTCCTCATCTGGGATGAGCCATCCCATACCCCCACGCCTGGAGTGTTGTTTCTTAGGTGTCTCCCTGGGTGGTGTTGATCTAGGCCGGGTTGTTTTCTTTAAAGGACCTGTGGTCCTTAGGGTCTCTCTGGTCTGTGTTGTGGGAGCCAGGGAGTCCGCCTCGGATAGCTGAGTATCCGCTGTTGCAGCAGTGTTCTCATGACACAGACTCGTGGTCGTGGAGGAGTGGAATTGTTCAGGGGACATAGCAGTGAAAGTTCCTATCTAGATTGTTTTAACACAATCTTGGAAAGCGAGAGGAGGCCTGAGTAGTGGAGATGAATCAGATTTTTGAGAACAAGGGTGATGTGTATACTGTGGAGTAGGGCATTAACGACTTGTGATTTTTGCAAGTCGACTCGACTCAGTAAAAAGTCAAGCTTAAAGGGGAAGACCACCCATTTTCAATATTGAAATATGTCATTAATATACCTTAGAGGAGTTGTGTGGAAATAGAAAAATAGTTCCCCCCCATCTGTGTTGCCTAGAACTGGAGGATTGATTTTGGGGTTTGTATTGTAAAGTACAACTTGATGACATCACACATTGTACTTTACAATACAAACCCCAAAATCAATCCTCCAGTTCTAGGCAACACAGAAGAGGAGGAACTTTTTTTCTATTTCCACACAACTCCTCTAAGTTATATTAATGACATATTTCAATATTGAAAATGGGTGGTCTTCCCCTTTAAGTCGACTTTATCGTTTGATGACATCATCACATCACACACGACCCCCCAATTACAGTATGTTGGGGGGTCCCCAGATGATTAACCTAATGTGCAACATTGTTGTCTCTCTCAACTGTAAACAAACCAACATAAAGTTTAAGTGTATAGAGGGTATCTGCACATTTCTAAAGTGCCAATTTAAGGACTTTTTAATACCTCTAAAATGACATATTAAACATTGTCCAAATTGTCAAATATATAGAGGCAGAACTTGTGAAAATAGCCGATCTACATGCTCACACCGCCTTTCATCGCTAGGCGTTGTGAGCATGTAGATCTGCTATTTTCACAATAGAACCATGCTATACCAATTAGTAATATTGGATCATTCCGTTCTTGACAATAAGCAATCCTACTGTTTGAATGCTGTACAGACGCACACATGGAGCAAAAATGATGATAGAAAAAAATACAAAGGATTTTCTTTTTTTTTTATTATTATTATTTTTTTTTCAACTTCGACTTTCGACTTTCTCTGGTGGGAGTCGACTTGTGTAATGAAGTCGACTCAGTCGACTTGTCGACTTTTTCGTTAATGCCCTACTGTGGAGCTGTTGTAATATGTCTCCTGAACAATTCCACTCCTCCACTCCTCCACTCCTCCACTCCTCCACGAGTATACAGTATGTCATCTGGACTAACCGCCTTTAAACTTTCCATGCTCATCATTGCTGCCCTCACTTACTCCTTCCCAATCCCAATCCCCCCACTTTCTTGTTCACTTTCCCCTCATCTTCCAAGCTTCTCTCTCTCTCTCTCTGTCTCTTTTTTAAGAATAAAGATGTCAACATGTCAGTCATTTCATTGTATACCGGTATTTAGGTTATGTGTCATATCTGCTAACTTCAAAGCCTACAGGCCAAACAGAAATGTAATTATCAACGACAAAAACACTTTTAAATCATTAATCACAATTATTTGAGTGACAATTATTCGTCATGTAAAATGTCATAATCGTGACAGCCCTACCCATAGTGGCATAAGTGTAGACCAACAAAGAAAGAAATCCCAAGCACCCCGTCTTCAAGTGAAAAGAATATTATTTCAGTGTATCAATGAGCAAGGCAATTTACCAGTTGCCTTCCCTGATGGTCTGTAGTTTATGCCAGTGGTTCTCAACCTATGGGTCGGGGGGTCCCCAGATGATTAACGTAATGTGCAACATTGTTTTCTCACCCAACAGTAAACGAATCAACATACATTTTAAGCGTATAGAGGGTGTCTGTCTGCACATTTCTAAAGTGACAATTCAAGGACCTTTAAGACATGTTTAATACCTCTAAAATAAGAAAAAAAGAAATTAAACATTGGCCAAATTGTCAAATATTAGAGACAGAAATTGTGAAAATATCTGATCGCGAGGCGCTGTAAGCATGTGGATCGTTTATTTTCACAATAGAACCGTGTTAAAATAAATGTAATGCCTCAACTCTTCCAACTCTTTGACATGACGGTGAGATACTTGTTGCACTAACTAGCATTGACTGCTATGGTCACTTTTGATTTGGACACTGTACTATTTTGATAGTTGTGCTTAAAGGGCCACTTCACCTCTGGGACAACCAGATCTTATTTTATTGTTGTTTGGGACACGATCAACACAATCCTGAGTTATTTTTTTTGTTCAATCTGTGTTTTGAGGGGGGGGGGGGGGGGTCCCCAGGTCCCCAGGTCCCCAGTTCAAAAATGATTATTTTGGAGGTGGCGACCTGAAAAGGTTGAGAACCACTGGTTTATATAGCCCAGGGGTGCCCACACTTTTTTGGCGTGAGATCTACTTTTAAAATGACTAGCTCAACATGATCTACCGATCCAAAATGTTTTAGCTGAGGCCTGAGGGGGGCTTACAAACACACTTGCTGTAAGGGGGAAATAAATGGGAAATACAGGGGGGAATGTCTTCATCCCTTTCTGTATGGAAGTGGTAGGTTTTGGGGTTCTTTATAATGCTAGTGAGTGACTTATGAAGTATTGCATTGGAGGTTTGCCTACTTTAGAAGCCATGAAGGGAGCTGACAGGCCCTTCTTGATGTCATATTGACATATTCTTTTTATATTTTAATTATACATTTTTATAGGCATGTCATGTGGTCTACCTGCACACCCTTGGTGATCTACTGGTAGATCACGATCTACCTTTTGGGCACCCCTGATATAGCCACTAGGGAGACAAAGCAGTACCTCTTGACTTTGGGGTTTATTCAGGCCTATGCCTATACCTGTTCCGCCTAAGAGCACCTGTCTAGAGCAGTGGTTCTCAACCTTTTGAGGCTGAGACCCCCAAAATAATCATATTTTAACTGGTCTACACTGACGACCACCCTGACGAGCACTAAGATTTGAGGCATTACATTGTGTGTAACACGGTTCTTGCGAGGCGTTGTGAGCATCTAGATCGGCTATTTTCACAATTTCTGCCTCTAATATTTGACAATTTGACCAATGTTTGGTCAAATTGTTGGTTTGTTTACTGTTGAGAGAGAAAACAATGTTGCACATTACATTAATCATCTGGGGACTCCCCAAAATAATTTGAGGACCCCCCGGAGGTCCCGCCCCACAGGTTGAGAACCACTGGTCTAGAGCGCCACTTGATCCATGAAGCGCTTCCCTCCAAATCCTCCTCTCTCTCTCTCTCTCTCTCTCTCTCTACCATGGTGAAAGAAATGCAAATGCCCTCTTTCCATGCCATACCTGAAGGCAGCATTCAAGATGCCTTGTCCAAACTCTCCTGAACTTGAATGCAGCATCTTATGTTGAATGTATTGCCCTCTCTGTGTAGAAATCCATGCCTATATGCCACATCTCCAGTATTGACTTGATCATGCTTAGTTCAGTGTGGTATCAAGCACCGAAAATAGCTGACCTCCACGGAGGTCTGCTATTTTTGATATTTTCAACAAAAGGCCCTTTTAAGACATTTCAGCCCCTACCTCTCTAACATTCTCTGCACGTCCCTGGTGAGCAAATTTCCATCTCTATCCTTCATCACCCTAACCCAGGGGTCTTCAATGTTTTCAGGCCAAGGACCCCTTAGTTGAGAGAGAGATGAAGCAGGGACCCCCACAACACTTTTGTAGAGTCCATGTACTGTAGTTTCATTGTTTGACAGCACAATCATCGGTGTAGCCTATTTAGGATTCATGTCAATGTGTGTTTTCGGATATTTAACCACTTGAACCGTCAATACTGTACATAGTAAACTTGACCTTTCACTCTGTACTTAGTCTGCTCTTTTCCCCCTCCACACCAAGTAGTGTGTTAGTAGTTTTTTCTTTTTTTTTGTATTTCTGCTTGTGTTTGACATGATGTAGTGATACTTGTTGCACTAACTAGCATTGACTGTTATGGTCACTTTGATTTGGGCACTGTATTATATTGATAGTTGTGCTTAGGACACTTTATGTATGGTCACCTTGATCTGGGCACTGTATTATATTGATAGTTGTGCTTTAGGTCACTTTATGTATATATATTATTCGTTCCCTTTCTTGTTGTACCTTGCTCTTACTGTACTTACTGTACTCTGTTCTTGTTTTTTTTTTCTTTTTTTCTTTTTTAACTCTCTCTCCCCCGAGATCATGTTAAAGAGAAATGAATTCAGCAGCAGTGAATGCCCATGCTGTGGCTCTAATATGCTGCTTTACAGAAGTTGGCAAAGTCTGTTTTTTTCAGTAGGGCGGCTCAACACTTTGTTGTTTGTGTTGTTTTGTAGTGTAGTGTAGTGTAGTGTAGTGTAGTGTAGTGTAGTGTAGTGTAGTGTAGTGTTAAGTGTAGTGGTCGGCCTATGATTTGTAGATCTGCTATTTTCAGGAGGCCTTTGTTCCTGGGAAATGGTATAGTTGGCTACAGCTTGTAGATCTGCTATTTTCTGTATTTGACTGTAACTACCTTTAATACTTAAATAGACAAATACATAGATGCATTAGGTGCATTACTAATTATGTAAGCCCCCTGTTATTTACATTAAGCCCCCCCCCCTATTATTTACACAGTTTTGCCAATGCTGCTCTGAATGATAGGCATAGAGCAATGTTAAATTGCCTACACAAAAATGTGCCAAGACCGCTAAGTGATCGACTGGCCCGGCTAGTGCCTTTGCAGGCCGCAGCTTCCAGAGGGCAGAATTACTTGGGTTTCTCTTCATGACGAATAAGCCTTTCGCCTTTTACTAAAGACTTCCGTGGAGAGGGACATTGATGAGTTATGCCTATTTTTGGAAGGCCTTGTCCTCTGGGCAAGGCCAGCTCTAATGTTGAAAGAAATGACAATGTGAACAGTGGCATGGGACATGTGTAAACAGCAGTCTTCTAAGTGTCTCAAAGTTTTAGGATGGGCAAACTCACAGACTCAGCACTGCCATCTTCATCTTGTATGGGTGCTTAACGAGGGGCCGTTGGGTACCACACAGAGACCATTCTAATGCTAACGTGGAGGGCACTGTCGGGTGTCAGACCTGGCAGGGCGACTGGTACGCACCTGAGTGCCTTTCTCCACGACTAGCGCTTCCAACTCATACTTACCTGGCAGGGGAGACACCATGATCATGAAGGTGGTTCACCCTCGGCGAGGCTTAGCCATTGCACACCATGCTTTGCTGACCTTTGTTACTTTGTAAATAACCTTATACTGCTGTGCTGCCTCTGGGCAACTGATTTTCCCCCTTGGGATAATAAAGTTATCTATCTATCAGCTCGGCACCTCTGCCCTTTTCTCCTTCCCTGGTCTCCCAACTAACTCTCTCATACAACTCCTCGTACCCCTTTTCCATTGCCTTCTTTTGCTATCTTGTGCACCCTTATCCCTTCTGCCTAATGTTATTAGTCTTACCCTTATCCCTTCTGCCTAATGTTATTAGTCTTACCCTTATCCCTTCTGCCTAATGTTATTAGTCTTACCCTTATCCCTTCTGCCTAATGTTATTAGTCTACCCTTATCCCTTCTGCCTAATGTTATTAGTCTACCCTTATCCCTTCTGCCTAATGTTATTAGTCTTACCCTTATCCCTTCTGCCTAATGTTATTAGTCTTACCCTTTCCCTTCTGCCTAATGTTATTAGTCTTACCCTTATCCCTTCTGCCTAATGTTATTAGTCTTACCCTTATCCCTTCTGCCTAATGTTATTAGTCTTACCCTTATCCCTTCTGCCTAATGTTATTAGTCTTACCCTTATCCCTTCTGCCTAACGTTATTAGTCTTACCCTTATCCCTTCTGCCTAACGTTATTAGTCTTACCCTTATCCCTTCTGCCTAACGTTATTAGTCTTACCCTTATCCCTTCTGCCTAACGTTATTAGTCTTACCCTTATCCCTTCTGCCTAACGTTATTAGTCTTACCCTTATCCCTTCTGCCTAACGTTATTAGTCTTACCCTTATCCCTTCTGCCTAACGTTATTAGTCTTACCCTTATCCCTTCTGCCTAACGTTATTAGTCTTACCCTTATCCCTTCTGCCTAACGTTATTAGTCTTACCCTTATCCCTTCTGCCTAATGTTATTAGTCTTACCCTTATCCCTTCTGCCTAATGTTATTAGTCTTACCCTTATCCCTTCTGCCTAATGTTATTAGTCTTACCCTTATCCCTTCTGCCTAATGTTATTAGTCTTACCCTTATCCCTTCTGCCTAATGTTATTAGTCTTACCCTTATCCCTTCTGCCTAATGTTATTAGTCTTCTTTATGTTGTATTTTGAAAGCATAAAGTATTTTTGACTATGTTTATTAAAGTAATAAATCAAGTGTAAAGTCCAGTCAGAACCTTACTAGAGTTATTGCTTATGCAGCCAGCAAAGGGGGGGAATATGAATGAACTGTCACTTCCTATATGGCCTCAATTTAGAAACCGGATGCCAGCCACTTGACTATCAGACTTGAGACCCAAACAGCGGCTACAGACTTGAGACCCAAACAGCGGCTACAGACCCACACATAGCCCCACTCAGATATACAAGCTCACTCAGATATACAAGCTCACAGCGTGGCACCGAGTTTGCCTGACTGCGCCAGACATCTCACACCACACTACGTGGGGGGAGAGAGTCTGAAATTCCGGGCAGACATTCTATTTCGGCGGGGGGGGGGGCTAAAGCCTATTGACGTCACACACACACACACACACATACACACACACTGCACACACACACACACACACACACGCGCGACGGCGACGTGGCGTGACATTGCAAAAATACGTTATTTCTCATAACATATTATATGTCTGCATGTTTACGTTAGTGCAAAATGGTATTAAAACGTGAAGAAACGGCACTATTTCATAGTTTATTAAAATAATACGAGTCAAGTCTGACTCCGCCATGACAGTTTTCACGGACCAATCAGAGTCCACTAGACTCTCACGTGGGCAGAGGACACCAATCAGAGTCCACGAGCGAGTCTCACGTGAGCTCTGTTTGGAGGGGGCTGGGACCGGAGCAGCCACACGTGCCCCAAGCATACAACCCTGATTGGCCCATTCAATGCGCCCGCTCTTTGGGCGCTTTCGAAATAGATTAAAATGTGTGCAGCTTCAGTCCACACTACAAACCACCCACCAGCAGGGGGGGGTGATGTGCGGACTGAAGTGTCAGGCTAGCACCGAGTGCCGCGCTGCGAGCTTGTGGATCTGCTTTATTTTTTTTTTGAAAATGTGTGCAAATCTTTGAATATATGTATTTCTCTCTCTCTCTCTCTCTCTCTCTCTCTCTCTGCCTGGCCTCCCGATTTCGGATTTCTAAAATGCAACGAAAAAGCGCTGTGCAGTCTGCAACCAGCTTTAGCAAGAAAAATAAGCAACCTGGTCAATGCAAAAAAAGGCCAAAAGCACTTTAAACACATATTTGGGCCTACATAAGTTGTTGTTTTTTTTGTCACTCACCGTCCGTGTGACTACAGATCTCACAGCCTGTGGTGAAAATGCTAATAAACAGCTTAAATGCGGGAGATGGGAGAAAGTCAAATACATTAGCCCAAATAAATACATAAATACATGAACTTGCACACAGGCAAGGTCTGTGTGCAAGTTCAGATTGACAGATAAATGCAGAGAAGGGAAAAATCATTATAGGATGGATGGACAGTAGTGATGCGCGGATAGGCTTCTGAAGTCATCCGAATCCATCCGCGCAAATTCATTATCCGCCCATTATCAAACCGCATTAATTATATCATCCAATTTATAAATCCGCACCATCCTCATTCGCAACTTCAAAAGTATTATTATTATTATTATTACCCTTATTATTAGGCTAATATTATTTTCTGGTAGGCTATTCCCTGTTAGTTTTCTTAGTTGTGCGATCACAGAAATGCATTGATCTAGCCTACGGAATGTCTCCGTTCGTCTTTTTTTCTTTCTTTTTTTTTGGAGTCGGTGCTGCGCGTCGATGCAGACAGACATGCAGGCAGACAGAGTCAGACACACGAGAGAAAGAGAGAGCGAAGGAGAGAGCGAAAGAGAGAGGAACAAACACAACTTAGTGGGAAGTTTAACTTACCTACTGTACAGTACTTTACAATATGGACCATGGAGCTGAGAGAGATTCACTTTTTAGCGCAGACCAGAGGTAATGAGTGCGACGATGCATGCCGTGATGCCGTTTAAGTGGACACAGCTGTTTAGTTTTATCGTGGACTGCACATTGCCTCATGAAAAATGATGGTTACTTTACAAATTATACAAAATAACACACACCAACACAGACACAAGCATACCTAGATTTCGCTTTCTATTGATAGATATATTAGGCCATAATTTATTTCCTGCATTATTTCATCCACGGATATCCGAAATTAATTAATAATTATATTTGATTGATCCAAATGCGACTGCACCGCGGATCACCGCGGTGCACCGCGGCTAAAACCGCTATCCGCGCATCTCTAATGGACAGGACTGACAACCTTTTGTTCATTTCATAGACTGTGTTGTAGTGACTCACAGTTAAGTACAACTGCAGTTATCATAAAAATCCAGAGTTTGCTGTCACTGTCACTGTCGGGCAGAAACCATGTATCTCCAAGTTTCAAATGTGTTTCTTTTTCTGTAAGGTAAAGCCCTGGTTCATCACACAAGACTATTGCACAACGCTAGTGAAAATAGCTGATCTTGTGTTCTTGTAGATCGTCTATTTTCACTAGTTTAGATCATTTTTAAAATGATAAATACAAAACGGACGGACATACAAGGTTTCCACCCGACAACGACGAAATGCAATAACTCGACGGGCGAGATTTTTCCAGAACATAATTTTTTGCCTGTCGCGCTCTGGTTCAGCTGCAACGAACCAACATTCCAAGAATATTACAGATGTGTGTATAGCATGTCACCCGTGGATGAAACAGGTTGTTCCGTGCATTGAACAACAGACAGACAAAAAAAAGGAAAAGGATTAAAAAGTATTAAGGGGTTATGCAACCATTGTAATTGACATGTAACATAAGCCCCTTTTCCACTGACATGGCCCAACACCACACCACTCCACACCGCCCACTTGTGCCAGGTTTTCCACTACAAGGACCTGGGTAGAGTGGTGTGAAAGTGGTACTAAACATGGTACTAAAAATAATCCAATTCAGAGTAGGTCTGAGCTAGGCCAAACAGGGCCAAACACTTCATAATGATTGATCACTCACTGATGTTTCATTTAGACCACCAGGATATAGTTGTAATACATGATAATAGATTCTATTGTGTTATAATCACTGTTATAATATATTATAGTGTATTATAATTTTCACAATAATACATTATGATAATTTAAAGTGTATCATAAGCGTGCCACGCTGCGAACTTGTACATCTGCTATTTTGGGTGGGTATATCATGGTGAGCTGGTCGTTTTAAAAGTAGCTCTCAAGTCAAAAATCACACTCGTGTGAACTGAGCGGTGGAGGCTGCGTGTGTGTGTGTGTGTGTGTGTGTGTGTGTGTGTGTGTGTGTGTGTGTGTGTGTGTGTGTGTGTGTGTGTGTGTGTGTGTGTGCGCGTGCGTGCTTGTGTGTATGTGAATGTGAGTGTGCCTGGCCTTAATCTGGTTCCCAGAAAGCCTGGCCTGAACAACAGCGCCCCTCCCTTAAGATGTGTGGTCAGAAAAGGTGTTGCAGGCTACATACAGACAGACAGACAGACAGACAGACAGACAGACAGACAGACACGCACGCACGCATACCCACACACACGGCCACGTATAGGAGACGGTGTGACCACCGCTCAAAAAAGTGTGGGCACCCACACACTACACAAGCCAATTTTGTTGGGGCCTCCCTGGAACCCCCTCAAAAACCCCTGAGGGTCCCCGGACCTCACTTTGAAATAAAAAGAACAAACTGGTCTCAAAATATTGAAGTTTGGTTGAAATCAAACCAAAGCCAAAAACATGTCACGAATATTTTAGGGACGTTTTAAAGCGTGAAAGTCACTACTTTTATTACTGTAATTTGGGTATGTTATGCTTCATGCATGTCCTTGTCACGTGGAACCGCAGGGATACATGGGAGAATGTGGTGTTGAGCCGTTGAGCCTCCCGAAATAAAGCACACGAAGAAGAACACAGCAGGCTAGTATCAGTTTAATTGGCCACGCCCTGGCCAACTTTATCATCAATTTTAACATAAATGGGACCATATTTGCACAAAACGCATATCATGGATTGAAAGGGAGTTTTTCACTAGCGACAGGAACCATTATGACAACGTTTATTAAGGTTAGAAAATCAAATGGGAAAATAAATGGGGTCCAATGTAGATGGGGTCCAATGTAGATTGTTGGTACCTCGCGGGGGGAAAACAGCGCAACTAGCGGCCAAACATAGGAAGTTTTAGTTCTGTATTGGATTCGTTTTAAATCGGCGGAACTATGCCCCTGATTGAAACTCACCTAATGGCAGAACAAAAACCGAGAACAGATTGGATGCCTGGCCTCTTGAACAAAAGTTGTTTTTAAGCAGCGTTCCGTATTCTTCAAAGCCTTTTGCCTCAGCCCTGAGTCATGGTTTACTTTGTGTGATGAGTGATGTTGACTCAGTCCAGTAAAGTAGGTATAAGCTACTTTTACTTTTATTTCTATCGTTTTCTTTTACTCCACTAAATCTCAGAGGCAAACATTGTACTTTTACTCCACTATAATTATTTGACAACTTTAGTTACTAGTTACTTTATATTACTGTAACTCGGGCACCTGCACACATACCGATGTCTCTGGTTCACATTGGCACATTTCCTGGGGCAAACAAACTCGTTTCCTACAGAGGACACACTGAATACCACGGAGTCCACATATGGTATCGGGACGCCCCACAAGCCCTAAAAACTAAGCTCCAAACAGCCACTCAGCAACATGTTGTTGCTGAGTGAGGTCAGCAGCCAAAGTGACATGAGTGAGATGAAGAAACCTGAGTGAAATGTGCCAATGTCAACCAGAGACATCGGGTAGACATCAAAGGGGGCTTGAGCCCCTGCCCTTTTATTTGTCTGTAAAAAAAAGTGCCTTCTCCAGAACATGAATATAGTTTTTACTATGGAGAAAGAAATGCAAATGCCGCTTTCCATGCCATACCTGAAGGCAGCATTCAAGAGAATCGCCTTGTCCAAACTCTCCTGAACATGAATGCATCATCTTATGTTGAAAGAATTGCCCTCTCTGTGTAGAAATCCATGCCGTTACGCCACATTTCCAGTATTGCCTTTTTTATACTTAGTTTAGTGTGCTATCAAGTATCGAAAATAGCCGACCTCCAAGCTCACAACGCGCCGTGCTGCGACGCGTTGTGAGCTTGGAGGTCGGCTATTTTCGATATTTTCACCAAAAGGCCCTTTTTTTAAATTTCAGCCCCTGCCTCTCTTAACATTCTCTGCACGTCCCTGCTGTAACTACTTCAGCCTCAGGCCATGTTTAGACATCAACGGTCTGTAGAGAAAACGACGAGGTCCCGGGACCTCTCCGTTGCGTTGACACTTTTATTCCAGTGTTCATACGAAGACGCAGTGGTGCTTTGGTGTTTTCTTTTCAGGGGGGGTGGCGGTCATTTGGCGTCAAGTGCAAGTGTGCCTTTAGATGTGTGTGTGTGCAAATAGAAATGACTGCGCTGCAGTAGAGAAACTAAAAGTTTCCACAGTACCACAGTAATGTAGCTATGTAGCCTATGAGGACGCACGCACATACAGTCACCGCTACAATAGGTGTTAAAGTAGCCTATCCACATGAATAGGGTAGCCCACTGGGGGATGCGATAGCCCACCACTCACTCAGGGGCGTCAATTGGGTATGGCAGGGGTATGCAGCTGCCATATACCCTGGGTCCAGGGGGGGAAATAAAAGTTACTTTTAAATATAAATTCATGAATGTCTCTTTGGCAACCTGTGCTGTTTATGTTAAATTACAGTAACATAACTACAAATGCAAAATGTTCACTTTAACAAGGTATTCACTCTTGTATTCTCCCCATCTTGACAAAATGGTATATTCCCAGGTTCTGCAGGTCAGCTGCACTGGTGCAATGCATTATTGTTAATTGTGGCACTACTAACATGCCACATTTAGCTGCACTTGAACAACTGTTCCAGGCAGCCATATCCAGCCCAAGAAACTGTAGAAATCCGGGTAATAAACGGACAAAACCATTTTTTTCCCCTGTAGGCGTGCCCATGTGGACTCCCATCTTTGCCATACACTAGCTTTTGCTGAACTGACGCCACTGCACTCACTGGTAAACCTGGTAAACTTGTTATGCAAATAGCCATTTGATTCGATAGGCTATGGCGCGCCGTCACTCTTATTATATCCTATAACTCTGGTGGTACTAGCATGCACTGTTTGTTCCATGCCGTTCCTGGGAAATATATTGGCCTGACTAATTGGCCTGAATAATGAAGGCCCCCTCCACCTTGGGCCCTAGTAACTCGGTCCCACTTTACCCCCTGTGTGACGCCCCTGTGTGTGTGTGTGTGTGTGTGTGTGTGTGTGTGTGTGTGTGTGTGTGTGAGTGTGTGTGTGTGTGTGTGTGTGTGTGTGTGTGTGTGTGTGTGTGTGTGTGTGTGTGTGTGTGTGTGTGTGTGTGTGTGTGTTTCCCTATTGCCTTTTTGTCAGACACCCAATCATACCCTGGCTACCAGCCCAGACAGACCCAGTGTTGCCATGCATGCTTATTATGAGTAACTTCTTTGGGGCTTCTTTTCCTGTAAAGTCGCTTGTAAATATTGGTACAGTAGTTACGGGTTGCAATTACACTTTAGGTCAAGGGTCTTCAACAGGGAGTCCGGGACGCCTAGGGGGTCCCCAGAGTTACTACAGGGGGTCCTCCAAATCATAGAAACTTTTTTCTTCTCTTTTGTATTAACCACTTGAACCATAGTGTTCATATTCTGAGAACTTTAGCCAAAAAATAGCAGATCTACAAGCTCACAACGCCTTGTGAGCTTGTAGATCGGCTATTTTCGACAAAGAGGATTGGCGTAGAGGGGAAAAAGAGTAGACTAAGAACAGAGTGAAAGGTTACGTTTATTAAGTATTGACGGTTCAAGTGGTTAAATATCTGGAAAAAACGAATTGAAATGAATCCAATACACCGATGACCGTGCTGTCAAACGATGAAATTATATGGAATCTATGAACAGGTTGTGGGGGTCCCTGCTTCATCTCTCTCTCAACTAAGGGGTCCTTCGCCTGGAAACGTTGAAGACCCCAGCTTTAGGTGGTTGTTGTTTTTAAAGTGTAGTTGCTTTGGGCTTACGGTACTATTTTCACAAAAGAATGTATACGTATTTGTCCCACAACCTCCATCTAAAAATTCTTCAAATTATTTAACATTTGATTTAAAGATTTTTGGGAAATAGCTGATCCACAAGCTCAGATTGGCTATTGTGGAATATCCGATCTGTATACAGTAAGCTATAGCACTGGTCCTCAAACCTTTTAATGTCAAGGACCCCTAAATTAATGTGTATTTGGCCGCGGACACCCATCTGAAAAGATTATGTGCCAAAGAGGATCCCTATACAAGATCTATGGTGTTAACCAGGCACGTGCACACATAGACATCAAAGGGGGCTTGAGCCCCTGCCCTTTTATCCGTCTGTAAAAAGTGCCCACTCCAGACCATGAATGCCGATTTGTACTATGCTGAAAGAAATGCAAATACCCTCTTTCCATGACATACCTGAAGGCAGCATTCAAGAGAATTGCCTAGTCCAGATTCTCCTTAACTTGAATACAGCATCTTATGTTGAAAGAATTGCCCTCTCTGTGTAGAAATCCATGCAGTTACGCCACATCTCCAACATTGACTTGATTATCATTGTGGTATAAAGCACCGCAGCGCGACACGTTGTGCGCTTGGAGATCTGCTATTTTCGATATGTTCACCAAAAGGCCCTTTTATAAATGTCAGCCCCTGCCTCTCTGCATGTCCCTGGTGTTAACATGTTCAAAGAATGTCAAGATGCTTTGAAAATATACATAAAATATGAGTATAGGGTCCCTAGACTCCAATTTGAGCACATCTGTAACCCAGAAAATGTACAAATGAAATGGTGCACTCTCAGAGTTACAACAACATCCATTTGGTTCCTATCCATCGGTATAGGTTTACAGAGCTCATGTGGCCTATAGTTACTCCTTTTGGCCTTGTTTCTTTTTCTTTCTTTTTTTCTTTTTTTTTCAAAAGGTTGCTTATTTCTCTCACAAAATCTAGCAACACTGCCCAGAGAACAAAAATGACTGAGCAAGGATGACAAGAGAGAAAAGCGTGACACACACATTGGCCCACTGGCTTGTCACTTGTCACGATCTGAAATGACAAATCTTTGAGTAGCAGCAGCGCTATAGAGAGAGGTCTCTCTCTATAGCGCGCAATGAGGGCCTCTCCAACTCTTTTTCCCGGGCTGAATCAGGGGCCCAGCATTTCCCTGTTTCAATAGCTAAAGTATAACATAATTGAGGCCCCTCCACCTTGACGGGACGAGTTAACAGTGCTTCAGTTGTCAACTTCAGCACCGTGGACAGCGGCAACAGACTTTAGAAACACTGAAGTTATGAAGTCATTTGTTGTATATGTATATGCCAATATCCCTAACATAGAGCGACAGTGCCAGGGGCATCAATTGGGTATGGCAGGAGTATGCAGCTGCCATACCCTGGGTCCAGGGGGGGAAAATAAGTTACTTTTAAATATAAATCCATGAATGTCTCTTTGTCTATCTGCGCTGGTTATTATGTTGTTAAATTACAGTAAAATAACTACAAATGCAAAATTTTACAAAATGGTCAATTTAACAATTATATTCTCCAGTCTTGTATTCTCCTATATTCCCAGGTTCCGCAGGTCAGCTGCACAGGTGCAATGCATTATTGTTAATTGTGGCACATTTACTAACATGCTAAGTTTAGCTGCACTTGAACAACCATTCCAGGCTGCCATATCCAGCCCAAGAAACCGTAGAAACCTGTGTAAAAAACTGACAAAACTCGTTTTTTTCAGACATTATTGTGAAAATAGCCAATCTACATTACGAGCATGTAGATCTGCTATTATTTTTGTGTTAGAGAAAATGTAACGCCTCTTTTCCATGAGGACTGCCATCTTTGCCATACCCTAGCTTTTGCTGAACTGACGCCACTGGACAGTGCAGCCGAGTGGTGGAAGAGAAGAATAGCACAACAATTCAAAAATCTGCCTTTGATCGTGCGAGTATTAGGTTTCTCCACGCGGTCCTGTACCTATATACCGGTATAGCCTGCACTGATTGGTGATCATCATGTGCATTATGCCTGCCACCTATAATACGTTATTTCATGATTGTAAGCATTATATAATTACATTAGCCCCTTAATTAATTAATTAATTAATTATTATTGTCATTTTATGAAGAAATACAATAAAAATCTAAGAAATTCCATAAATTAAAAAAACTGATTTTAAGAAGTAGTGAAAATAGACGATCTACAAGCTCACAACACAGCTTGTAGATAATGCTTTTTTCACTAGTTTGGGTCCCACGGGGCAAACAGCTTAATCTCTCTTTTGGGTCTCGACCTGAAAGTTTGGAAACCACTGAAATTTAAACTATAATGTATTTGGAGGGGGTGGGGGAGAGACAGACAGACAGACAGACAGACAGACAGACAGACAGACAGACAGACAGACAGACAGACAGACAGACAGACAGACACACAGACAGACAGACAGACAGACAGACCAACAGACAGACAGACTGTCTTAGATTCAGTTTCATTAACATCAACTTACCACAAGTGGTTCTCAACCTGTGGGTCGGGACCCCCATGGGAGTCCCCAAATTATGTTGGGGGGTCCCCAGATGATTAACTTGATGTGAAATAGTGTTTTCTCCCTAAACAGTAAACAAACCAACACAACGTTTAAGTGTATAGAGGGTATCTGCACATTTCTAAAGTGACAATAACAAATTAAACATTGGCCAAATTGTCAAATACACTGTAAAAAAGGACTCTTTTGCCGAGTAGTATTTAAACAATATATGAAGTGAAATATACTCAATATAATTGTGTCCTTGAATTTGTGGCTATTATTTGAGTTAAGATTAAATAAAAATATCTCTAATTGGAATCCACTCATTCTATTTAAATAAAATATAATGATTCTGAGAATGATACTTGAATGTAACTCAATTTTATTGAGTAGTTTTTAAGGGTGAAATCATTCTGAGAATATTGTTTGAATCCAACTCAATTTTATTAAGTACTTTTTACAGATCTGAGTAGTGACTCCAGCCCTTTCCCTTGATTGGTCAAATAAGTTGGTCACATGTTATGCAAAGCATGCTGGGAAAAGCATTTGTCTAGGTTTTCAGGGACATTTTTAAGCTTTCGGGAGCTAAAAATGCTAAATGTATCATACCCATGTGTAACCCCCCACCTGTACCCCTCGAGCTGCGTACTACGGTGGGGCGAGGCTATCACACATCTAGGTCCGTTGGGGATAGTGAATAACAGATAAATGTACAATGACCACACAACACATCAGACGACACAGTTAGCTTTTGTTGGGTAACCAACAGGCACCCTTTTAGTTTAAGCAATTTGTAATTTGTGCACATGAAATAATAAACAAAGGTACATTAGCCGGCAACAATAACCCCCAAAAAATAATAAAAGAAGAAGAAAATGTCTTTAGTGATCGAATCACTTTCAGAGCTCTGTTCGTTCAAAAGTCAACTCAATTGTCATAGGGTTCAGTCGGAACCAGTCGGAACCAGACAGGAGTCTGGTTCAGTTCCTGCGCTCCTCACGACAGGAATAGTCAAGTCAATGTTCGTTGGAGTGCACTCTTTATCACGTGTGTTCAAGTCAGTACCAGTCGGGGGACTGGCACAATCCTACCACAACAGACAGTCCGTCTGCTCTCTCTCACAGAACGTGGTTGATGTCGGTCTCGTTCCTGGGATCATCGACTGGGTAGCTCGCCATCCGTTTCCATGGATCTCCAACCTCATCAAAAAACCTGACCTGTATTTGAAACAGGTCTTTTAGTCTATAATCTAATTCTTTATGAATTAAATACCTTCTGTATCTTTATTCTGTTCAATTCTGTTCTCTTCTTGTTGTACAACATTTTAGTTTCAATATCAACTGAGTATTGCTGAATGCAAACACTCTATGAACTTAGTTTTTAACTCTAAACCCAAATTAATGAATTTTAGAATTAATATATTCACATATGCTTGGCATAATTTTTAACCAATAACTGGTTAGATACAAAATAAATGAATTCAACTGCTTCAGTTCAACCAGTATATCAATGTAGAAACAATATCAAATACCTCTCATCAAATATGAACTCAAAATAACATCTTAGTGCAAAATAAACACACATTAAGTGGGTTTCTCTCATAATACAGCACCCAAAGTCACTAATTAAACTCTCACTGTGTTTAACAGTGTCAGTAGAACACTTCAAGTCATTATCCCTTTAAGGCCAAAAAATGTGGAATGCACCTTTAAAATGCATTTTCACCATAAGTAGTGAATAGTAACATTTCCCATTGAAAGTAGTACAAGATTGTTACAGTGCATCTTAGTAGGATTAAATCCCGTTTTTGTCCACTTGGTACAATAACCATCAATTAATATATTTCCCACAACACTATTTAGTTATAGCAGCCACATTTCAACAGCAAAATATCTCTCACCGAATCACATCCAATGCTCAAACACTGACGACGTCTGGATTGTTCTCTCCCAACAGGGGTTTCGCCTGTGTAAACAGTGTGCTAGCTGTTAGCTACTGTATTTATGAATGAAGTTAGCATTAGCTGTTAGCAAACACAAGTGAACATGTCTGGACTTGTTTCATCTCACCGAGTGGGTTAACGTTTGGCTCACGCACCAAACGGCTGCAGGATTCTCCCCCTGGTAGTCTAACATAAAGCACCACACTGTAGCAACAGTTGGTGTAACTTTTCTGTTAGCTATTTCGTTTTTATGAATGAATATATTCTCAGCTCTGCTCAGTCTGCTTCTGCTCTTGTCAGACGAGAGAGTGTTTTTTACTGGTGATTCAGTCAGAGTGTATGAAAGGGTGCGCTCGTTTTATTGTCCACGACATTGCAAGCGGCGCGAAGGCCAGCGGACCTTGGTCCTTCCAGCGGACCTTGGACCTTCGCGGCCACTCGCGCCTGCGGCGCTCGGGGGCGAAGAGCGGGCCAGGGCCGCGCGGCCGGCGGAGCGCCGCGCGAGTTACGAAGCCGTGGTGAATGCAATCGTTATATTTATGCCCAGGCCGTAAGGCCTGGGCAAGCCCACGATAAACGCCCGCGCAGTCCGGTGCGCATTTCCGAACGCACCCTTTCCCCACACTCGGACTGAAACACCAGTAAAAAACACCATCCCCTTGTCAGACGCGCCAAGATGAAAAGGAAGTGCTGCGTGGTGACGTCAGTTTGCGTGGTGGGTGGGTGTTCAAGACAAGCGCTTGGGTGTGCTTGTAAAACAGAGTGCTGCCCTCTAGTGTTGCTTCTAAATAAACCTCTTGAACATAAATCAACAAACTAATGAGGTATTAGTTAGAAGAGGTAGATCGTTTTGTACATGTTTTAAAATAAAAACATCAACTTATTGAATTTCAATAAAAATAAAATAATGTCTTAGTTAACCTTGTTAACTCTCTTATCTTAGTAAGCTGGGTTTTCCACCTGGGTTACACATGTGTCTGCCTTGGCAAGCTGACTGTCATATGTCAGAATTTTATTTGTCAGTATTTGAGCTTAAAACCCTAACCCTAACCGCTATGCTGCTAGTTTAAGGTTGAGCTCCCTCACCCTGCTAGTCTGAAGGAGAAGAACTCATGGTAATATTGAGATTACTATGGTGGTCTTCTTTAAAATGTTCTGATTTTACAATAATTAATATTGTTGCATATCTATTTTATTTATGCATCTGTATGTTGATATTGAAAAACTTGGAACAAATCCTCTGGGAAGACAACCTGAAACCAAACTCTCCCTATGTTAATATCATATGATATTAGCATGGTCATTCTCCAGACCATGCTAATCTTATCTGTTTCGTTCCATTCTTGGCACCGGCAATTTTAGTTTCATTTTGAATCTACTCAATATTATTATGTTGAACCAACTTAAAATGTATGAGTACTATTTACACAAAACTAGGTTAACTTAATATTTTTGACTAGTATGAACTCAATATTTTTACTTAAGTTTGACTTAATTTAGTTAAGTTTCAATTTAAGTTACCCATACTAAATGCATTACATCAAATTATATAATATGAGTTAGATTTACTTAATTTCAAGCCAATAATATTTACTCAATGAAATTGAGTGTAAATAGTTGCCATAATTTAATTAAGTAGTTCTTGTGTAATTGTTTTTACAGTGTATTAGAGGCAGAAATTGTGAAAATAGCCGATCTACATGCTCACAACGCCGTGAACATGTAGATCTGCTATTTTCACAAAAGGTATCTATCTATCTCGAACCATGTTATACAACATGCAATTGACCGATCGCTATGCCCCTCCTAAAGCCGTGCTTGCCCAATGCCACGTTTAGCGACAGGTTACTAAGGCGGGTGCCTTGGCAAGCTGCCATGGCGGCGTGCAGCAATAGCACCCAGCTGCAGACTAACCTGCCACAAACGTCCAGGAAGAAAACAATAGCCTATACTGAAGTCAGATTAACATACAGTACACAAGTGTTACCAGTTATATTTTCTCATGAAGTGCTCCTAAATTATTCCCGTGGGTTGGTTTGTGTAGGTCAGTGCAATCCGTTCTGTTTTTGTTTCAGTGTTTGTGACACGGAAGCGAGTGGGTGGGACGTTCGCGAACGAATCGAGTCTTTTGAACGGCTCTTTGACATGAACGATATGATTCGGTTCACAGTAGGGAGCCGTTCCTTTCTATGAACAGTGGTGGGAAAAGTACTACATTTCTTTACTTAGGTAAACATATCAATACTGCAATCAAGTTTGGAATGTTATTAATGTAGGCTACTAGAGTAAAAGTAAAATAGTATTGGTATCAAAATGTACTTAAAGTACCAATATTAGAACGTACTCATTATGCAGAATGTCCTGTTTCACAGGTTTTCTAATGAGTAAAATGTAGAAAAATCATTTGCAAATAGCTGATCTACAAGCTCACAATGCATCGCAACGTGACACATTGTGAGCTTGTAGATCACCTATTTTCAAATGCCAGAAATGTATCCAATGGCCAAAATGTACAGGCCTATTTGGGTGGAAGTGATTTACAATCATAATCAAAATCTACAAAGTAACCAGTAACTAAAATGAGCCAGTCTTTTGAACGGCTCTTTGAAAGGAACGGATCTCAGAGATCCGGTTCACTCCAAAGAACCATAAATCCCATCTCTATCTAGCAGCCAGACTAGCGGTACACCGATGCGCGCCGCCATGGCAGCTTGCCAAGTCTGCTGCGTTAGTAACCTGTTGCTAACTTGGCATTGGACGAGGACGGCTTTAGGAGGGGCATAGCGATCGGTCAATTCCTCAACTCTTAGTGCTCGCAGTATGGGGGACCCCCAGTTAAAGGGATATTACACTTTCAAAGTCATTTTATCGTCTAATCAGGCTTTTATGAACACCCTGAACAGTTTTTAATTTGCTTGATTCAATATTTTGATATTTGAGGTAAATGTTACCAGGCCCGACACGCCCAGGCCCTCTCCACATACACACCCATTGTAACTTCAAACTCCATTTTAACCATGATAGATTCATTAAAAACACCCGTTGTTTTTTCTGTTGACTCATACTACCCTCCTAATACGTGTTTTTTCGATAACTTTTTTCATTAATTTTTAATAATTATTTGGGAAAATGAAAAATATTTAATACAAAAATGGATTATTAAAAATAAATGAAAAAAGTTATCGAAAAAACACAGCCTGCTCACGTATTAGGAGGGTAGTATGAGTCAACAGAAAAAAAACAACGGGTGTTTTTAATGAATCTATCATGGTTAAAATGGAGTTTGAAGTTACAATGGGTGTGTATGTGGAGAGGGCCTGGGCGTGTCGGGCCTGGTAACATTTACATCAAATATCTAAATATTGAATCAAGCAAATTAAAAACTGTTCAGGGTGTTCATAAAAGCCTGATTAGACGATAAAATGACTTTGAAAGTGTAATATCCCTTTAAAATATGATTATTTTGGGGGTCACAGCATGAAAAGGTTGAGAACCACATATCTTACCAGACTGCAGTGTCTTCTGTGCATCTTCCTCCTGCTTGGGCACAACATTATAATAAGTTGCATCGTCCATCTGTTGGAGGTCAAGGTTCTCATAAGGACCGTCTACAGCCATCTCTGCCTTTCTGGTACTAATGTATTCTTAACTGAAGAAAAATGGCAACTTTATGGTACAAGCGGCAGGTACGGTATTTGATGCGGTCCACCTTTTCAGAACACACTGAACGAAATAGAAGCGGAGGGGCGTCAATTAGGTATGGCAGGGGTTTGCAGCTGCCATACACTGTGTCCAGGTGGGAAAATAAAAGTTACTTTTAAATATAAATCCATGAATGTCTCTTTGTCTATCTGTTCTGGTTATTAAATTACAGTAAAATAACTGCAAATGCAAAATGTTACAACATGGTCGCTTTAACAAGATATTATAATTATATTCTCCACACTTGTATTCTCCCCATCTTGACAAAATGGTATATTCCTAGGTTCCGCAGAGGTGCAATGCATTATTGTTAATTGTAGCTGCACTTGAACAACCATTCCAGGCTGCCATGTCCAGCCCAAGAAACCGTAGAAACGGGGGAAATGAATGTATCATTGTTGCTAAGGTATGGCAACATGACTGGTGTCTTGCACGCACGCGAATGCGCACGTGCAAGACACCAGTCGTGTTGCCATACCTTAGCTTAGTGAACTGACGCCACTGTGGAAGCGTGGCTTTTCTTTGATCCATGTGCCTCTCCTACTCAATTTGGCTGCTTCAACAAACACACGCACACACACACATACACACACGCACACACGCACACACTCACGCACGCAGAAAAAAAGTGTTTTTTATAACTGCAATATTGAATGTTTTCTTTGCTTGCTATTTATTTTGTCCATGAATTAAATACAGAGGGCTTTCAACGTAAAAAAAAAGACCGTAAAAGGTCCCCTAATTCCCTCAGCTGATTCCTCATCGTCTTCCTCTCTGCACCAATCCCAAACTTTATCTCACCGCATTTCCCTGATAATTCTTTGGTGAGTTTTATCAGGTTTATTTTCCCCACTCCTCCCTGCTCCACAAACCAGACTACTAAATTGAGAGATTCATTTTTCTCACTTCTCTCATCCTCACTTCCCATCTCTTCTGTATCACAGCTTGTTGAGCTCATTGTTCTGGGTCTCTTTACATTGCCTTCTCTCCCCTGATTCTCTTCTCCCTTACTTTCCTCCCCTTCATCCCTTATTCCCCTATCCTTATTATTTCATCTCCTGCCTCCCTCCTTTTATCCTTGCGTCTATCTTTAGCTGTTTTACCTGCCATCCCCTATCTATTAGACCTATCCACTAAATAGAAAATAAAGAAGAAAAATAAAAAAATATAAATTAAACAGGCACCGTTCTGGACCTATATAGGTCGTCGGTCGTCACCCTATCACTAAATCTAACTTATTCCACTATATGTGAAACCCTATTCTACACTTCAATCTAAACAACCACAATCACACAAGTGTCAATCCACAAATAATCAACTGTTTTACTTTCCGCGCCAAACAATTCAGAAGTTGCTCACAGTCTCTCCCACAGTCGCTCTGAGTATTTGACGTCAGTCCAACTCCAACAGTACCCTCGCTGCTGAGTGCTGACACTCCTCTGTGGAATGGAACAGGCAAACAGAGCAGGGCTGAACCATTCTAGCCTGGCGTTGCTCATACTAATTCCTCACTGCGTATCGGATATTAGTCTGGACTCGCGGGCAGAATTTTCACTTCCTGGCTCTGGACACGATTGGCTAGACAAGACCAATGCTGGGCCCTGATTGGTTCCCCTCAAATTTTGGGTGGAGAGGAAATGGATTCACAATTGAGCTGGGCCAGACCCATTTTCGCCAAGGGCATTTTACTTTTTTTTTTTTTTGCCCAGGCGGATTGATCCGGTTCCAGGCTAGAACCATTCCACTTAAGTAGGGGTGGAAAGTGCCAAGTACTGTAGAGGAGGAGGGGTGTTTCACAAGGTAAACCGATAGTTCTATTGTCTCTCTGTGTGAATTTTCAACCCAAATGATGTTGAGTGTAAAATGCTGTAAAATAACATTTATTTAAGTTGTAGGTTGTACATTGAAAGACTCTAAGTCAGGGGTCTTCAAGGTTTTCAGGCAAAGGACCCCTTAGTTGAGAGAGAGATGAAGCAGGGACCCCCACAACCTTTTCAGAGATTCCATAGTTTCATTGTTTGACAGCACCATCATCAGTGTATTTTGGATTCTTGTCAATTTGTGTTTTAAGATATTTAACCACTTGAACCGTCAATACTTACAATAAACTTGACCTTTCACTCTGTACCTACTCTATTTTTCCCCTGTACACCAAACCTCTTTGTCGAAAATAGCTGATCTACAAGACACCTCGAGCCACTGCAGACACAACCCGGTAATAATTGGCAATCGAGTTGGATGTGTTTTATTTCATGACAAAAATAATGTATTTTACAGA
The DNA here is from genome assembly GCF_963921795.1 of Nannobrachium achirus. NCBI lineage: Eukaryota > Metazoa > Chordata > Actinopteri > Myctophiformes > Myctophidae > Nannobrachium > Nannobrachium achirus. The sequence goes on from NC_137821.1 coordinate 59,567,871, forward strand.
GTGGGTGAGGTGCTATCGTGCTGAGAGGTTTCCCACCGCGGATAATAGACTTTCAACAACGCGTTTCAACAACGGGTTTAGGCATAGTTTTACTGAGATTAGGGTTAGGGTTAAGGTTAGGTTTGGGTGGTAAATGGGGAACATAGAACCTGGGGAACATAGGGTTCGGGCAAATAACCCTCAATTCCTAATAGACAACATAAACCAAGGCATTACACATTGAAAATGCACAAGAATACTCCAAGTAAGACACATAATACATTTTTGCTCCTCAGTTCTCAAACAGAGGATGTTGTTCCACTCATTGTGGAGGCTTCGGTCTTCGAGGAGACACTGCACCATTGTACCTTATTTTTTATGGCATTTGCAGTACATGTAGCCATCACTGTCCTCACATATGGAACTACAGTACCAACGCCCTTTTGGCACAAACGGAAGATTGGTACAGGCCAAGTGGGTCCATACAGTATGTGAGGACAGTTGTAGCTACAGCACTGTAACATTTCTCCAGCTTTCTCTGTTGAGGAAACATACCAGGCTTGGTGAATCACACACAGCTTGTCTCCCATCTGAAGTTACTGTGTTTAATATAATGTGTATTATTAGCCTTATCTTCACCATGTGTGGCTGGCTGTGTCCATGTACAACAAAGAGCATCTACTACAACAACATAAAAGAGCCTCCAAATGGGACACTGCAGTTTAGCAGCCATGATTTGACCACAATTCCACTTTTGGTGTTAAAATGTTCGTTACCTTCCTGGCAATGACAGAAAGGATATCGGGATGTCACTATTTCAATAGAAAACGCCCTGATGACATCGGTTTCAATTGCCAAGAAACTTGGTGTGGTCCTGGACAGCCAGCTATCATTCAAGGCACACATTGCATCAGTCACCCGGTCCTGTAGGTTCACACTCTATAACATCCGTAGAATCAGACCCTTCCTTAGAGTCAGCCCAGCTCCTCATCCAGACATCAGTCATATCAAAACTCATTAGTGTATTATTGTTTCTCATTATAAATGTCAGTAGATTCAAAGTTATGTTGTTCTTCAAGCTAAATCACTTGTTTAAAGGAGCTATAGTCAACTTTTTCATTGTAGGGCCGACACTTTGTTTACATCCTAGTCTATAGACTAGAATGTAAACAAAGTGTCGGTCTGCCAAAATGAATATTTTATCATTATTTTACGCTTTTTGTGGTCATTTTTGAATAGAAACACATGTATCAAGCTTATTTTTTTATAAAATATTTTCGAAACATTATTTTTATTTTAGCATCCACTTTTCAAGAAAAAGTTGACTATGTCTCCTTTAATGTCTGGACAAATATGTATTCTGTGATTGGCCACAAGGTGGCAGCAGATCCTGTATTTTGCATGTATGTTGCAGCCCAGAATAGGGATGCTGGAGTTCAAGTGGTTACAGTATATCAAGTAAAACGATATTTACAATCTGCCTGTAATGGCAACATATTGAACAATACTGTATTGTACTGAACAAACACTATGGCAAAGATTACTTTCACAATAATTTGTAAAACGGTGTAAACAGAACATTGAGTGAATTAAAAACTGCAACTCATAAAATAAATCATGTTTTCACAGAAAGTTTATTGACATAAAGTTGATCATAACATTTATATCAAAGTGTTGACATAGATAAAGAGGAGAACCCAAGCTGTCTGTACCGCTGTAATATTGATGAGTTTATCATCGTTTAATACATCACATATAAAAGGACTTTTAATGGAGGATGTTGACACTCATAGCCTCTACTGTAGGCTGGTTGGAGCCTACAGTCAACCAGCAACATCATGAGAGCATTCAGAGACCAGAGGAGAGTCAAATAAATGCATCACATATCAAGCTTTATAGCCTTTACAAAAGGCACAAGGCTGCTACTGTGATAATTACATGATCACACACACAACAGGTCAAATATACAGTGTTCCCAGTGTGTTGTGTGAAATATCACAAATCCAAATGAGCTCCAATCAGAAGCTTTCCCTCCACCGTACAGCTCTGAGATGACGTTCCACATCAGGCACCGCCAACAGTGGCCAAGATTGTTGATTCTTACCTTTTTCCACACATCCTGTCCAAAAAGTAAAGGTCGTCCCCGTCGATATGTACATGATCAATACATGAATGTATGGACATCACTGTGATATTTACATGATCAATACATGAATGTATGGACATCAGAGACACTGTGATATTTACATGATCAAACATACCGGTCAAATGACTGTTCCTCAGTCTATTGAGCAAAAATATCAACATCAAATATATAATGTACTCTACATAAAAAGTACAGTATGAGGTATGTTTACTTCAGCTTGTCATTAGTTACCGTCTCCACACGTGTTGTCAGAAAACACAACAGGATACGAAAAGTACAGGCGTTGCACGTTTCCTGTCATATTACCATATACAGTCCATAGAATATACAGTAGCTTATATAGCTGGTTAGTTCAGTCGGTAGAGCTCTCGCCTTTGGATCACGAGGTCATGGGTTCGATCCCGGGCACCTCCAACTCAGCGTATGAGTAGCACAGCTTGGGTGTGGTAAGTCATTCAGTAAGTACTGGGATCTGACGGTAGGTGTGGCGCTCCACCTCAGCAATCCATCTCCCAGGGGTCTAATGCATTGTAACGGGGATAGACTGATATCGACAATAAGCCTCTCCTGAACTACTTATTATACCATAAAATAAAATAAATAAAGAATGGTACACCGTGCAGTAACCATCCGAGGAAGCGTATCTGGTGGGCATTGAACAGTTCAATCAGTCTTCTTCATGTGATAATGTGGTGTCTGCGGTGATGTGTGGCTGTTGTCTTGAGGTGATAATGACCGCTAGTCATATTGGTAGAGGATAAATCAGCCTCTGAGGTCTTATGAATCTAATCATATTGGTAGAGAATCAGCCTCTGAGGTCTTATGAATCTAATCATATTGGTAGAGAATCACCCTCTGAGGTCTTATGAATCTAATCATATTGGTAGAGAATCTACCTCTGAGGTCTTATGAATCTAGTCATATTGGTAGAGAATCTATCGCTGAGGTCTTATGGATGGAATTTCTTCAATGGATCCTCCATTCAGCATGAATGTTGAGGATCAATACCACTGCTAGAAGAACTGCTGCTCCATCACAGCATCTCTTCCTTCCTGAGAGAAAAACAACAACGCTACTGTTAATGAACACATTCTGTGTAGGAATATTATTGACACTGAGAATATTGGTGATGATATTAGAAAATGCACTGAGATACTCTTTACCACAAGGGTGGGAATCAGTTATAATTATATTCTTAAATTAACTGCGTAGGACTTCCATATTGGGTTTTAAGGAATGGCTTCAGAAACATTTGACTTTCAGTTTGTTTTCTGCCAGGCTGCAACAGTAACCATACAAGGAGATGGAACCACATACATGAATCAGCTGCTGTAGTTAAATGACTGAATGTTTACATAAATATGAATGAAATTAAAATGACTTACAGCTCATCGAGAAGTGCCTTCTCCTCTTCCTCGAGGCCTTGGTAGAAAATATCTTTAGCTCTGGTGGAGGTCAGATGATCATAGACTTCCCTCACCTTCTCCTGACGGGTGGACTTAGACCTCACTTTAAGGTAGCTCTCTTGGGTGATGATGTCCTCCTCAATGAGTAGATCCAGGATGGGATCCACCGCGATCACGTTCTTAATCAGGGAACGCCGGTGTTTGTCGACAAAGTGTTTCTCTGAAGCTAAAAGGAAAGAACATTGAGTTGTTGAGTGAAACATCTTTAAACATTCTATGTTTTAAATGGAAAGCCGTTGCATTCCTCAGATACTGAAATATTACCGTTAATATGTGTGTTGTGTAAAGGCAAAGTGTAAAGGAATTTGATACAGCCAATATAGGAGCCTATTCATTATTAATTAATTTAGTTTCATGATCATTGGAAAAGGCAACTCGTCTTCAGTGTCTTTCAGAAGGTCAGGTTGACAACAAGTCTTCAGTGTCTTTCAGAAGGTCAGGTTGACAACAAGTCTTCAGTGTCTTTCAGAAGGTCTCAGGTTGACAACAAGTCTTCAGTGTCTTTCAGAAGGTCTCAGGTTGACAACAAGTCTTCAGTGTCTTTCAGAAGGTCTCAGGTTGACAACAAGTCTTCAGTGTCTTTCAGAAGGGAGGAGGTTGACAACAAGTCTTCAGTGTCTTTCAGAAGGTCTCAGGTTGACAACAAGTCTTCAGTGTCTTTCAGAAGGTCTCAGGTTGACAACAAGTCTTCAGTGTCTTTCAGAAGGTCTCAGGTTGACAACAAGTCTTCAGTGTCTTTCAGAAGGGAGGAGGTTGGCGCGGGCGTTCTGGCTTGGATCAGCGGGGATCGCGTCACGGTGGAGACACAAACACAAACACAACTCTGCCAGGAAACGCCAGGCGATATATACAATACAAAGATCAACACAATCCAGCTCTAGACGCCCGCATGTGTGAACGAGCATGTATGTGTGTGTGTGTGTATGTGTGTGAATGAGCACGCACGCAAAAACTTCACAGGACCACGGCCGATTGGCTCTCTGCTCCTCAACTTCTCTGTGCGTAGCAAATAATGGCCCTCCTCTCATTGAAAATGAATTACTAGGACGCGTCAATCGCCCCCCTGCCTGAAAGGCGCTTTCCAGGGTTCAAATTAGCTCTGGTCCACAGCGTCAGCTGCACTGACACGACAGATGGGTGACTAAAAGAATAGACCAGGGCACACTAAAGCATCATAAGTATCAGATCTACAAGCTCTCAACTCACCTGGTACAGATGCAGCTGCTCCTGTAGATTCTATATGTTGAGCTCATTGTTCTGGGTCTCTTTACATTGCCTTCTCTCCCCTGATTCTCTTCTCCCTTACTTTCCTCCCCTTCATCCCTTATTCCCCTATCCTTATTATTTCATCTCCTGCCTCCCTCCTTTTATCCTTGCGTCTATCTTTAGCTGTTTTACCTGCCATCCCCTATCTATTAGACCTATCCACTAAATAGAAAATAAAGAAGAAAAATAAAAAAATATAAATTAAACAGGCACCGTTCTGGACCTATATAGGTCGTCGGTCGTCACCCTATCACTAAATCTAACTTATTCCACTATATGTGAAACCCTATTCTACACTTCAATCTAAACAACCACAATCACACAAGTGTCAATCCACAAATAATCAACTGTTTTACTTTCCGCGCCAAACAATTCAGAAGTTGCTCACAGTCTCTCCCACAGTCGCTCTGAGTATTTGACGTCAGTCCAACTCCAACAGTACCCTCGCTGCTGAGTGCTGACACTCCTCTGTGGAATGGAACAGGCAAACAGAGCAGGGCTGAACCATTCTAGCCTGGCGTTGCTCATACTAATTCCTCACTGCGTATCGGATATTAGTCTGGACTCGCGGGCAGAATTTTCACTTCCTGGCTCTGGACACGATTGGCTAGACAAGACCAATGCTGGGCCCTGATTGGTTCCCCTCAAATTTTGGGTGGAGAGGAAATGGATTCACAATTGAGCTGGGCCAGACCCATTTTCGCCAAGGGCATTTTACTTTTTTTTTTTTTTGCCCAGGCGGATTGATCCGGTTCCAGGCTAGAACCATTCCACTTAAGTAGGGGTGGAAAGTGCCAAGTACTGTAGAGGAGGAGGGGTGTTTCACAAGGTAAACCGATAGTTCTATTGTCTCTCTGTGTGAATTTTCAACCCAAATGATGTTGAGTGTAAAATGCTGTAAAATAACATTTATTTAAGTTGTAGGTTGTACATTGAAAGACTCTAAGTCAGGGGTCTTCAAGGTTTTCAGGCAAAGGACCCCTTAGTTGAGAGAGAGATGAAGCAGGGACCCCCACAACCTTTTCAGAGATTCCATAGTTTCATTGTTTGACAGCACCATCATCAGTGTATTTTGGATTCTTGTCAATTTGTGTTTTAAGATATTTAACCACTTGAACCGTCAATACTTACAATAAACTTGACCTTTCACTCTGTACCTACTCTATTTTTCCCCTGTACACCAAACCTCTTTGTCGAAAATAGCTGATCTACAAGACACCTCGAGCCACTGCAGACACAACCCGGTAATAATTGGCAATCGAGTTGGATGTGTTTTATTTCATGACAAAAATAATGTATTTTACAGAGTGGGTGAGGTGCTATCGTGCTGAGAGGTTTCCCACCGCGGATAATAGACTTTCAACAACGCGTTTCAACAACGGGTTTAGGCATAGTTTTACTGAGATTAGGGTTAGGGTTAAGGTTAGGTTTGGGTGGTAAATGGGGAACATAGAACCTGGGGAACATAGGGTTCGGGCAAATAACCCTCAATTCCTAATAGACAACATAAACCAAGGCATTACACATTGAAAATGCACAAGAATACTCCAAGTAAGACACATAATACATTTTTGCTCCTCAGTTCTCAAACAGAGGATGTTGTTCCACTCATTGTGGAGGCTTCGGTCTTCGAGGAGACACTGCACCATTGTACCTTATTTTTTATGGCATTTGCAGTACATGTAGCCATCACTGTCCTCACATATGGAACTACAGTACCAACGCCCTTTTGGCACAAACGGAAGATTGGTACAGGCCAAGTGGGTCCATACAGTATGTGAGGACAGTTGTAGCTACAGCACTGTAACATTTCTCCAGCTTTCTCTGTTGAGGAAACATACCAGGCTTGGTGAATCACACACAGCTTGTCTCCCATCTGAAGTTACTGTGTTTAATATAATGTGTATTATTAGCCTTATCTTCACCATGTGTGGCTGGCTGTGTCCATGTACAACAAAGAGCATCTACTACAACAACATAAAAGAGCCTCCAAATGGGACACTGCAGTTTAGCAGCCATGATTTGACCACAATTCCACTTTTGGTGTTAAAATGTTCGTTACCTTCCTGGCAATGACAGAAAGGATATCGGGATGTCACTATTTCAATAGAAAACGCCCTGATGACATCGGTTTCAATTGCCAAGAAACTTGGTGTGGTCCTGGACAGCCAGCTATCATTCAAGGCACACATTGCATCAGTCACCCGGTCCTGTAGGTTCACACTCTATAACATCCGTAGAATCAGACCCTTCCTTAGAGTCAGCCCAGCTCCTCATCCAGACATCAGTCATATCAAAACTCATTAGTGTATTATTGTTTCTCATTATAAATGTCAGTAGATTCAAAGTTATGTTGTTCTTCAAGCTAAATCACTTGTTTAAAGGAGCTATAGTCAACTTTTTCATTGTAGGGCCGACACTTTGTTTACATCCTAGTCTATAGACTAGAATGTAAACAAAGTGTCGGTCTGCCAAAATGAATATTTTATCATTATTTTACGCTTTTTGTGGTCATTTTTGAATAGAAACACATGTATCAAGCTTATTTTTTTATAAAATATTTTCGAAACATTATTTTTATTTTAGCATCCACTTTTCAAGAAAAAGTTGACTATGTCTCCTTTAATGTCTGGACAAATATGTATTCTGTGATTGGCCACAAGGTGGCAGCAGATCCTGTATTTTGCATGTATGTTGCAGCCCAGAATAGGGATGCTGGAGTTCAAGTGGTTACAGTATATCAAGTAAAACGATATTTACAATCTGCCTGTAATGGCAACATATTGAACAATACTGTATTGTACTGAACAAACACTATGGCAAAGATTACTTTCACAATAATTTGTAAAACGGTGTAAACAGAACATTGAGTGAATTAAAAACTGCAACTCATAAAATAAATCATGTTTTCACAGAAAGTTTATTGACATAAAGTTGATCATAACATTTATATCAAAGTGTTGACATAGATAAAGAGGAGAACCCAAGCTGTCTGTACCGCTGTAATATTGATGAGTTTATCATCGTTTAATACATCACATATAAAAGGACTTTTAATGGAGGATGTTGACACTCATAGCCTCTACTGTAGGCTGGTTGGAGCCTACAGTCAACCAGCAACATCATGAGAGCATTCAGAGACCAGAGGAGAGTCAAATAAATGCATCACATATCAAGCTTTATAGCCTTTACAAAAGGCACAAGGCTGCTACTGTGATAATTACATGATCACACACACAACAGGTCAAATATACAGTGTTCCCAGTGTGTTGTGTGAAATATCACAAATCCAAATGAGCTCCAATCAGAAGCTTTCCCTCCACCGTACAGCTCTGAGATGACGTTCCACATCAGGCACCGCCAACAGTGGCCAAGATTGTTGATTCTTACCTTTTTCCACACATCCTGTCCAAAAAGTAAAGGTCGTCCCCGTCGATATGTACATGATCAATACATGAATGTATGGACATCACTGTGATATTTACATGATCAATACATGAATGTATGGACATCAGAGACACTGTGATATTTACATGATCAAACATACCGGTCAAATGACTGTTCCTCAGTCTATTGAGCAAAAATATCAACATCAAATATATAATGTACTCTACATAAAAAGTACAGTATGAGGTATGTTTACTTCAGCTTGTCATTAGTTACCGTCTCCACACGTGTTGTCAGAAAACACAACAGGATACGAAAAGTACAGGCGTTGCACGTTTCCTGTCATATTACCATATACAGTCCATAGAATATACAGTAGCTTATATAGCTGGTTAGTTCAGTCGGTAGAGCTCTCGCCTTTGGATCACGAGGTCATGGGTTCGATCCCGGGCACCTCCAACTCAGCGTATGAGTAGCACAGCTTGGGTGTGGTAAGTCATTCAGTAAGTACTGGGATCTGACGGTAGGTGTGGCGCTCCACCTCAGCAATCCATCTCCCAGGGGTCTAATGCATTGTAACGGGGATAGACTGATATCGACAATAAGCCTCTCCTGAACTACTTATTATACCATAAAATAAAATAAATAAAGAATGGTACACCGTGCAGTAACCATCCGAGGAAGCGTATCTGGTGGGCATTGAACAGTTCAATCAGTCTTCTTCATGTGATAATGTGGTGTCTGCGGTGATGTGTGGCTGTTGTCTTGAGGTGATAATGACCGCTAGTCATATTGGTAGAGGATAAATCAGCCTCTGAGGTCTTATGAATCTAATCATATTGGTAGAGAATCAGCCTCTGAGGTCTTATGAATCTAATCATATTGGTAGAGAATCACCCTCTGAGGTCTTATGAATCTAATCATATTGGTAGAGAATCTACCTCTGAGGTCTTATGAATCTAGTCATATTGGTAGAGAATCTATCGCTGAGGTCTTATGGATGGAATTTCTTCAATGGATCCTCCATTCAGCATGAATGTTGAGGATCAATACCACTGCTAGAAGAACTGCTGCTCCATCACAGCATCTCTTCCTTCCTGAGAGAAAAACAACAACGCTACTGTTAATGAACACATTCTGTGTAGGAATATTATTGACACTGAGAATATTGGTGATGATATTAGAAAATGCACTGAGATACTCTTTACCACAAGGGTGGGAATCAGTTATAATTATATTCTTAAATTAACTGCGTAGGACTTCCATATTGGGTTTTAAGGAATGGCTTCAGAAACATTTGACTTTCAGTTTGTTTTCTGCCAGGCTGCAACAGTAACCATACAAGGAGATGGAACCACATACATGAATCAGCTGCTGTAGTTAAATGACTGAATGTTTACATAAATATGAATGAAATTAAAATGACTTACAGCTCATCGAGAAGTGCCTTCTCCTCTTCCTCGAGGCCTTGGTAGAAAATATCTTTAGCTCTGGTGGAGGTCAGATGATCATAGACTTCCCTCACCTTCTCCTGACGGGTGGACTTAGACCTCACTTTAAGGTAGCTCTCTTGGGTGATGATGTCCTCCTCAATGAGTAGATCCAGGATGGGATCCACCGCGATCACGTTCTTAATCAGGGAACGCCGGTGTTTGTCGACAAAGTGTTTCTCTGAAGCTAAAAGGAAAGAACATTGAGTTGTTGAGTGAAACATCTTTAAACATTCTATGTTTTAAATGGAAAGCCGTTGCATTCCTCAGATACTGAAATATTACCGTTAATATGTGTGTTGTGTAAAGGCAAAGTGTAAAGGAATTTGATACAGCCAATATAGGAGCCTATTCATTATTAATTAATTTAGTTTCATGATCATTGGAAAAGGCAACTCGTCTTCAGTGTCTTTCAGAAGGTCAGGTTGACAACAAGTCTTCAGTGTCTTTCAGAAGGTCAGGTTGACAACAAGTCTTCAGTGTCTTTCAGAAGGTCTCAGGTTGACAACAAGTCTTCAGTGTCTTTCAGAAGGTCTCAGGTTGACAACAAGTCTTCAGTGTCTTTCAGAAGGTCTCAGGTTGACAACAAGTCTTCAGTGTCTTTCAGAAGGGAGGAGGTTGACAACAAGTCTTCAGTGTCTTTCAGAAGGTCTCAGGTTGACAACAAGTCTTCAGTGTCTTTCAGAAGGTCTCAGGTTGACAACAAGTCTTCAGTGTCTTTCAGAAGGTCTCAGGTTGACAACAAGTCTTCAGTGTCTTTCAGAAGGGAGGAGGTTGGCGCGGGCGTTCTGGCTTGGATCAGCGGGGATCGCGTCACGGTGGAGACACAAACACAAACACAACTCTGCCAGGAAACGCCAGGCGATATATACAATACAAAGATCAACACAATCCAGCTCTAGACGCCCGCATGTGTGAACGAGCATGTATGTGTGTGTGTGTGTATGTGTGTGAATGAGCACGCACGCAAAAACTTCACAGGACCACGGCCGATTGGCTCTCTGCTCCTCAACTTCTCTGTGCGTAGCAAATAATGGCCCTCCTCTCATTGAAAATGAATTACTAGGACGCGTCAATCGCCCCCCTGCCTGAAAGGCGCTTTCCAGGGTTCAAATTAGCTCTGGTCCACAGCGTCAGCTGCACTGACACGACAGATGGGTGACTAAAAGAATAGACCAGGGCACACTAAAGCATCATAAGTATCAGATCTACAAGCTCTCAACTCACCTGGTACAGATGCAGCTGCTCCTGTAGATTGTCCTGCAAGAAATAAAACAGTGTTCAAATTATTATAAGTTTATCAACATTCTATGTTTTATAATGGAAAGCCATTGAATACCTCAGTTAGGCTACTGATATATCAGTACATGTGTATACGTCTATCTCAGTTGTAGGATCTTGATACAGGTGATAGGAACCTATTAGTTGTTGATTCTACATGTTTCATAATAACTGGAATAACCAAAATGCCTTCCAAAATAAAATATGGACGTGGCATGGAATCAGCTTTCCTACTAAAAGTATCTTTAAAGGAATGATGACATGATGTTTTTACCAATCATAAAAGTCTTTGCCCTGGTCCTTAAAACGTCTATTAAAATGTTAAAACTGAAAACTCCACTCCAGGGAGCCATGGCAGTTTCTCTCTCTCTCTCTCTCTCTCTGTGTGTTCTGTTGCCTTTTGAGTAGCAAAGATAATACACCTAGTCACCAGAGATGGCGTAGTTCAGACACTTTCATGGTCTGTCTCATGTCAATCATTGCCTCTGCTCCGCAGATAATACATCCCATAATACAACATAGTGTATGTTGACATGAAAGTAGTCAATAGGTTTTGTATATCTCTAGTTGACATGAGAGTAGTTCAATAGGTCTTGTATATCTCTAGTTGACATAACAGTAGTTCAATAGGTCTTGTATATCTCTAGTTGACATGACAGTAGTTAAATAGGTCTTGTATATCTCTAGTTGTAGAGTCAGCTCACCTTCATCTGCTCTGCTTGTGGAAGCTGAAGTTGAAGAGGACACTGGAGGCTCTTCAGATGAAGTTGAAGAGGACACTGGAGGCTCTTCAGATGCATGCTGGTCTACTGTTAAAAAGAGAAACCTGGTGTTACCTGAAAGGATCTGTAACTACTGACTACTGACACACATTACTATGACAATAATAGTCACACAATACAGTCATCTGTAATGGAAGTGGACTTCTCAAGCAATATGGAGGCGTTTTAATTTTAGAAATCCCTTCATAATTGACTAAACTATGATCAAATCAAACTGTGGTGTCTTTCTTTGCTTCTTAGCCGCGCATCGCAGCGCTGCAAACGTTTGAGTTATTCTTGGGTGGGCACAAAAACAAAATGGGTGGGCCTAGCCCTAGTCAGGCCCACCCGTGGCTACGCCACTGACTGACATACACCACTGCATAGAATTGGCTCGAGCCTTCTTTATATTTGACCTGGTAAAAAAACAGCTAAAACCCTGGTAAGAGGCAGAATGTCAGGGGAGGGTGAGCTTAGTCACTGTACATACTCTTACAGGTTTAAAGACATATTAGGGTTTTCCGATTAATCGATTTTTAATCGAAATCAGTGTTTTTTCCTTTGGACGATTTAAAAAATAAGAAATCGTAAAAATCGATTTTCACTTTAATTAGGGTAATTCTTACTCATTGGAGCCTTGCACGGGGCAAAAAGTGCAGAGCCCGGTCCTCCTAAAGCAGGACGACAAGGTCCGACACCAAATTAATACTACTTTATCTCTGATGTGTAATTTCTTTGATGCACGTGCAGCGCACGTCAGACTGGGCAGGGCTCACCACATTAGATTTTGCTATTTGGCTATATAAAGAATTTAAAAAATAAAACAATAATAATAAAAAAAATCATGTCCTTGCATTTTTTTAAATGAAAACAACATAGTTGAAACAATGTATTATTCTTTTACCAAAAAATCGAAATCGGAATCGAAAATCGACTTTTCTGAGAAATAAATCGAGATTTTATTTTTAGGCCACATCGAACAACCCTATGTGTCTTTAATTGATATATATTTAATAACTGATATGTGTCTTTGATTAGCCAGAGGTCTGTTATTGAGCTTAGCGGTCACTAATCAGAAATAACACATCACTGAATTCAGTGATTGACCAATCAGAATCAAGCTGTGTAATAAGTTAATAAGAGCAATTCCACTATAGCATAATTCACATTAAACTCTGCCTTTACCTTTCAGGTCAATAGCTTGCTCCCAGACGGTGTCAGGTCCAAGCAATTCCAATGTAATGAGTGATGCATTGAGATTGAGCTTCACATCAAATGTTGCATGGTAATTTGGTCCGTAGTTCTGACGATATACCACATTCTGAAAACCATAAATACATAGGGGTTAAAGTTTAAACAAATAAAAAATAAAATCCCAAGAATTAAATCAATTTTGTCCCAGTATGTGAAGTCGGATGTAAAGCCAAATGTAAAGCCAAACTCTACATCCACATGGTGCTAAGCAGCAGTGTGTTTAAACACATGTAGCTCACAATGAGCTTGTAGATCTTGCTATTTGGTTAAGAGTGGAACATTTGCAGAACAGAGCCACATGTCAAGTTTAGGCTACTAAAGCATTGGGGGGTTTAAATAGCCAAATTCAACATATTAATAGAAATGCATTCATTGACAACACTGTCACTGATGATAGTGCTGCTAAACACATCTATGAAAAGGTTTAAGCTGCAACTCAATGTTATACAATATGGAGTGTGTGTCCCCACAAGCTGCAACTCAATGTTATACAATATGGAGTGTGTGTCCCCACAAGCTGCAACTCAATGTTATACAATATGGAGTGTGTGTCCCCACAAGCGTAATTTGTATAGGGTTGATGGGTTTAATAAACCCAAGGGCCCCCCTACTGCAGTACTATTAATTCATAGGCTATTATATCGTCATTGTCGGGTGAAAACCTTGTATGTCCAAAACCGTTCGTTTTGCATTTTTCATTTTAAAAATGATTTAAAGTAGTGAAAACAGCCGATCTACAAGCACACAACGCCTCGCACCGCGAGGCGTTGTGTGCTTGTAGATCTGCTGTTTTCACTATTTTTGTGCGACAGCCTTGTACGATGAGGCAGGGCTTTGCTTTGCGAAAGAACATACACATTTGAAACTTGGAGATACAAGGTTTTACACCCGACAACGACGATATGTATTTGGTCATTTCCAATATATCAGGGGTCTCTAATCTCCTAATCTATGGGCCCCCCTCACGGCAGTACAGGGCCCTTTTGATCTGAAAACCCATGCAGTATATAAGATCTAATTTCGCCCCTGTGTGTCCCTGCTTCATCTCTCTAGACTCTCTCTCAGCTAAGGAGTCCCTGCTTCATCTCTCTAGACTCTCTCTCAGCTAAAGGGTCTTTGGCCTGAAAAACATTGAATACCCCTACTTAAATGATTACACACATGTTCTGTCATTGATTGGCGTCATCATCGTATGTTGATGCGTGCTGTAGCACTGTGTGTCGTCGAACACCAACCGCAGCTTTGTGACCTTGGTTCATTATGCTGAAAATTACTTTTTAACGTTGCTGCCATAAAGCAGCTTTCTGTTGCACAAACAAATACAGTACATGTCCCTGGCTCTCTGAGCTTTTTGAAATGCCTTTCCATTGGCGACAACAAAGTTAACATGAACCCTGGCAGTGGCGGACCAATTAATGAATACCTGGTAGGCGATGTGTTAAAAGCAATGAATCTGTTAACTACATGATGGCAGACTGCTTATTTTAATTGGGAGGATTATGAAAGTCTGACGTCTCATCGAGCACATCACTGTATCAAAGAGTTATGTTGCAGACCAAGTCATCGCTGATGCAAGACAGAATAAACAAGAACTGCAATCTGTTGAGGTGCCAACTTGCACCTAACGCTCAAGCAGGCCACACATGGCCTACTTGTGGGCAAGCAGAGCGCACCACGAGGTGTTTACTGCTGGCCTCATGTCCCTAATGTCTTCACCATGAGGTGTTCACTGCTGGCCTCATGTCCCTAATGTCTTCACCACAAGGTGTGCACTCTGCACTGCTGGCCTCATGTCCCTGATGATGATATCATTTCATATTATTTCATATTATGTTGTGGTCTTTATATCATTTTATATCATTTTATATTATTATAAAATGAGGGGCCCCTCACATTGTCCCTCATTTTTGGCGTGATTGGCATTCATGATTGGCATTCATGATGGGTTTTCATATTCTTTCTTGACTTGTGAGGTTGTAGTATTGATGTGTCATACCTTAGACAATACTTTATATGAAGTATCAGAGCATTGAGGTTGTAGTATTGATGTGATACCTTGGGCAATACTTTATATGAAGTATCAGAGCATCGCAGACTGTAGCGCTGGCTCACTGTAAGATCACAGTCAGATGTGGTCTTGAGTTGTTTATCCCCAGGATGTTTTTTCATCACCTACAATGACACAAACATGTTGTTTTATAAAACCTAAAATGACACCAACATGTTGTTTTATCACCTACAATGACACAAACATGTTGTTTTATAAAACCTACAATGATACAAACATGTTGTTTTATCACCTACAATGACACAAACATGTTGTTTTATAACACCTACAATGACACAAACATGTTGTTTTATAAAACCTACAATGACACAAAGCATGTTGATGGGGGTTCACTCAAAATAGCCCGCGTGTGTGAACGAGCATGTATGTGTGTGTGTGTGTGTAGCCTTTAAACTTGTATTGGTGCTCACTGCTCACACCTACAGACCAGGCTCTTGTTTAATGCATAATGCAGGTCTAAATGTATCCAATGTCACAGAGATGCAAGCTACTTAATAAACAACATTGTACCTCATCTGGAGACACATTTTCCGGCAGCAGGAATACATTTAGTATCCGTCTCTCAGGTCCTGGTGGTCGAAGGAACAGCAGAACCTGAGCACGTTTTGGCGTTTGAAACAAGTCCCAAATCTTCTCCAGGAGCCCGTAGAGAGACAGGTGGGTCACTTTTACGAACACATGAGTCTGGGTCACTCTCAGTGGTTCTAAGAGTTCCACCCCCTCATCTGTGATGTGGGCCACACACAGATCACCTGTGGAAAGGTTTTGAAACAATAAAGAAGGGTTAGGAATAGCACTAACCCTAACCAAAGAAATAACAAAGTGTTTCTATATCAACATGAGTAACACAAACCCATGACACTGCTCAAATATAAAAGTCCACATTGAATTTCATCATGTTAGTGTCTCCTAAATTGAGTTGAGTTGTACTTTTTTTATACAAGAAACATTCACAAATTCACATGTGCATTTCCAGGTCTTGCTGGAGGACACATTGAGTGACTCACCAGGTGTGATGTCACAGTGTGGCAGGCCTAGCTGGCAGACACACTTCTGAGGACACTGGATGTCAAACAGAGGACCTGCAGGAGTCCTTCCTGTTGACTGGAGACATCTTTCCTCCCACTGAACAGTCCAGTAGACCACTTCCCCTTCCCCTGTGGTTACAAAAACCAACCCTGTCGCTCTGCACTGGAACAGCCCCGCCCCGGGGAAATTGGACCTATGACACAAGACAACATGTTTTTTTTAGATAATAGTGTGTGTGTGTGTGTGTGTGTGTGTGTGTGTGTGTGTGTGTGTCTGACCAATGGACTAAACATGGGGACATGTGGTCAGCCATCCCATATAGAGTTTATAGCATGTCTAAACATATTCCTTCCAACCAGAAGTGAAAGTCCACCACTAAACACTGGTAAGACTCACATGAAGTCCTTTATACAGCTGTGACATCATAGTAATAGTGCTTATTATTTATACTAGTACCGATTTAGAGTCCAAAAGGAAGCATTCCATACACTGGAGAAGGAAGGGAAGTCTGCACACTGTTCTTAACTCCCAGTAGAAACATTTATTTATATTAGGATGTTATTAACGTTAGTCTTCATCACCTGATGAAGACCCACATGGGTTAAAATGTTGTCCTAATATAAATACATAATATAAATACTCCATCATAGAAGTGATGTCATAGACCATCCATGACTGACGGGCCCGGGGGCCACATGCAGCCCCCACCTTCACTTAATGAAGGATGATATTGGAATACTGATATATTATTGATTTCAGCTGTTACAATTGCAAACACGCAAACATGACCCGCTTTTAATAACTATATTGGCTTAATGCTAGTATTAAAATGTATTGTCTTTTCACAATGGACATGTTATATCACCTGACATTGTTCACCACTCACTTCATTCACTAGTCTGGTTCATTTACAATCACAGTGGCTGGTTGAATAGAAACATGTCAGTGGAAACAGGAAGCTAATGGGTTCAAAGATACATTTTCTACTTCTATAGAGGAAGCTGTTTAGATGACTGGCCTGTATTGATTGGTTGACTGTTCTGTTTAGATGACTGGCCTGTATTGATTGGTTGACTGTTCTGTTTAGATGGCTGACCTGTATTGATTGGTTGACCTTTCTGTGTTTATACTGACCTGTATTGATTGGTTGACTGTTCTGTTTGCACGCTGGGTTCAAAAAGGCTCTGAAAGACACAAAGCAGACAGGAAAAAATCTGAGACTTTCCTGATGTTCAGTGTGATTGTTCTGTAGCGGTTCTAGTGATGTTCAGTGTGATTGTTCTGTAGACGTTCTAATGATGTTCAGTGTGATTGTTCTGTAGACGTTCTAATGATGTTCAGTGTGATTGTTCTGTAGACGTTCTAGTGATGTTCAGTGTGATTGTTCTGTAGAGGTTCTAGTGATGTTCAGTGTGATTGTTCTGTAGAGGTTCTAGTGATGTTCAGTGTGATTGTTCTGTAGACGTTCTAATGATGTTCAGTGTGATTGTTCTGTAGACGTTCTAATGATGTTCAGTGTGATTGTTCTGTAGACGTTCTAATGATGTTCAGTGTGATTGTTCTGTAGAGGAGATGGTTCTACTGATGTTCAGTTTGATTGTTCTGTAGAGGTTCTAGTGATGTTCAGTGTGATTGTTCTGTAGAGGTTCTAGTGATGTTCAGTGTGATTGTTCTGTAGAGGTTCTAGTGATGTTCAGTGTGATTGTTCTGTAGAGGTTCTAGTGGTGTTCAGTGTGATTGTTCTGTAGAGGTTCTAGTGATGTTCAGTGTGATTGTTCTGTAGAGGTTCTAGTGATGTTCAGTGTGATTGTTCTGTAGAGGTTCTAGTGGTGTTCAGTGTGATTGTTCTGTAGAGGTTCTAGTGATGTTCAGTGTGATTGTTCTGTAGAGGTTCTAGTGATGTTCAGTGTGATTGTTCTGTAGAGGTTCTAGTGATGTTCAGTGTGATTGTTCTGTAGAGGTTCTAGTGGTGTTCAGTGTGATTGTTCTGTAGAGGTTCTAGTGATGTTCAGTGTGATTGTTCTGTAGAGGTTCTAGTGATGTTCAGTGTGATTGTTCTGTAGAGGTTCTAGTGATGTTCAGTGTGATTGTTCTGTAGAGGAGATGGTTCTACTGATGTTCAGTGTGATTGTTCTGTAGAGGTTCTAATGATGTTCAGTGTGATTGTTCTGTAGACGTTCTAATGATGTTCAGTGTGATTGTTCTGTAGACGTTCTAATGATGTTCAGTGTGATTGTTCTGTAGACGTTCTAATGATGTTCAGTGTGATGGTTCTGTAGAGCAGATGGTTCTACTCACAATGTCCATGTTGGAATGATGGACATCGTTACAGGAGAGTCTAGAAACACACACACGCGCGTGCACACGCACGCACGCGCACGCACGCACGCACGTGCACACACACACACACACACACACACACACACACACACACACACACACACACACACACACACACACACACACACACACACACAATTGTGAGTTATTAACCCTTGGATGCATGACCTACCAATACCTACACTCTTCCATGAGTGGGGTAAAAAATTACCCCAATTAAAATCAATGCGTTTTTGCAATAAACTACTGTGCTCTCACACATAACTCTGCCATACTTTTGCCTAGCAACAAGATTT
The DNA here is from genome assembly GCF_963921795.1 of Nannobrachium achirus. Taxonomy (NCBI): domain Eukaryota; kingdom Metazoa; phylum Chordata; class Actinopteri; order Myctophiformes; family Myctophidae; genus Nannobrachium; species Nannobrachium achirus. Next base: position 59,586,634 of record NC_137821.1, read on the forward strand.
CAACTTTAAAACGCTCTCATGACTTTGGCCTTTTTTCCGCCAATAGGGACAAACTGTAATTGTTGAAGCCCCGCCCCCTCTGTCTACTAAACGGGTGCAGCAGCTGTCACACTTTGCTCTCACATGTAACTCTGGCATACTTTTGCTTAGCAACGTGATTTCAACTTTAAAACGCTCACACGACTTGGCACTTTTTCCAGCCAATAGGGATGCGCTGCAATTGTTGAAGCCCCGCCCCCTCTTTCTTCCTATTGGCTGGGCTTTAAACATCCATAACTCTCGCCCTTAGGGTGTCTTACTGGTAATAGTAGTAGTAATAGTAATAGTAGTAATAGTAGTAATAATAGTTGCGACAGTAGGTCACAAGTTTAGTATGTGAACGGTCACAGCTTGTCCGTGTGTATGTATGTATCTCTGTCACGCCTGACACTGTGGTTCTATGGGTTTGTCGCTCTGACATCATGCTCTGATGTCACTGTGATGTCAGAGGAACCACTCTAACAGAATGGGGTTGCTGCTCTGACATCACACACTGGCTTCACTGTGATGTCACAGTAACAGAATCCCTTTTATGCCCATACATGGAGATCCCTGTCTGTAGAATCAGCCACACAGATATGGGCTGTCTTGGCCATCTGTCTTGGCCATATATGGATTCTGTTAGTGTGGTATGTGGCCGATGTGGTCTCCATATATGGGTATTCCCATATGAAGTCCTGTTAGATATGGGCTTAATATTGATGACATCAGGGAACTCCATGTATGGGCATAAAAGGGATTATGTTAGTGTGACATCACAGTGAAGCCAGAGCGTGATGTCAGAGCGGCAAACCCATAGAACCACAGTGTCAGGCCTGACAGAGATACATACATACATACGGACAAGCTGTGACCGTTCACATACTAAACTTGCGACCTATGGTCGCAACTATTATTACTACTACTATTACTACTATTACTACTATTACCAGTAAGACACATCTAAGGGCCAGAAGTGACCTTCAGGGCGGGTGGAAACAACAGAATTGTAAGAGGGGGCGGGGCTTCAACAATTACAGCTCGTCCATATTGGCCGTCTAAGTCCAGACACCAAGTTTCGAGACGGTACCATGCTGCAAACTGGAGTTGTCTGTTTAAAGCACAGACAATAGGAAGACAGGGGGGCGGGGCTTCAACAATTACAGCTCGTCCTAATTGGCCAGAAAAAGTGCCAAGTCGTGTGAGCGTTTTAAAGTTGAAATCACATTGCTAAGCAAAAGTATGCCAGAGTTAAGTGTGAGAGCAAAGTAGTTTATTGCAAAAACGCATTGATTTTAATTGGGGTCATTTTTGACCCCACTCTAGCTCCTTTTGGAACCACTCACTCCACGGCTATGCCGCTCCGAGATGTGGTTCCTAGTCACTCCATGCCCAAATGAGGCGTTGCCGGGGGGTAGTTCGCCAGGTTTTCAACCGCTCTTACCGTCACCAAGCATTGTATCCAAAAAGCAATGGTCCTGTACCCGTCTCTTGCATCTCCACTTTTTTAGCGGAAAGGGTAATCCAATCGATTTGTTGAAACAATACTTTAAACACGCTCGTTTTGTCAGCCCGGTCTGTGTTTTTTTTGTCAGCCTGTGGCCATTTCTCGCTCCGACCGCTTGGTGGCTGCAACACAGATTAATGGCGAGTCACGTGACTGCTTCCGTAACATTTCACTGGGAAAACAGTGAAATGGCTGACAAAATGAGCGTGTTTAAAGTATTGTTTCAACACAACGCTTGGATTACCCTTTCCGCTAAAAAAGTAGAGATGCAAGAGACGGGTACAGGAACATTGCTTTTGGATACAACGCTTAGTGACGGTAAGAGCGGTTGAAAACCTGGCGAACAACCCCCCGGCAACGCCTCATTTGGGCATGGAGTGACTAGGAACCACATCTCAGAACGGCATAGCCGTCGAGTGAGTGGTTCCGAAAGGAGCTAACCCCACTCATGGAAGAGTGGGGTAGTGATCCAAAAACTGCAATTTCTTAAAATTAATGAAAGAATAAATAAAAATGCAAATGGCCTCATGTCACAAACATGTTTCATGAGGAATACCTGGAATATGAAAATATTAACACGTTTATTTTTTAAGATTTTGAAGAATAACAACCCCTGGGGTCATTTTTGACCCACTGATGCATCTAAGGGTTAAAAATATACTGACATCATAAGTAAGCAATTTACCCCGAGTGAGAGGACATTATGCTCTGATAATGTCCTGTGTTTGGGTGTTATTGGACGAGGCCGAAGGCCGAGTCCGATAACACCCTAACACAGGACATTATCAGAGCATAATGTCCGACCCGAGTGGTAAATAGCTTTTCTACCACTTTTTCCCTTATACATGAAAGAAAACACATAGTTGTAACTTGCAAGGATCTTAAGTTACAATCATTATTGCCTATAAAACTTCCGCGAGACAGCAGATAGTTCCACCAACAACATCTTCTACTCACCAACAGATGGCGCCAACTCCATACTAATCCATGCGTCTAGCTTACAGCTAAGCTAACGTCAGTTAGAAGTACCGTTCCGGCCGTAAATAGAGGCTGTTCGCTTCCAGAAAGGCATAGGTTCAGAGAAAAGGGGCTTTAAAGTTGGCGGATTGCATTGGATCCAAACAAATCGGCGACTATAGCATGCACGTTAGTGAACATAGGACCGTTGCCACCGTCATTTGTTGGTTGGGGGAAAGGACCTCCTGAAGTCCCCGGATGTACACTGAGGCGCATTGATCTCGGACAAGTCCTCACAAAACTTTGCGGCAGTAGTTCTCTCATAACCTCCGGAATTTAGCCAATCAGAATCCAGTATTTGAACACGTGACTCGAAAAAGTGGTAGAAGCATACATTATGACAGTTCACTTTCATTTGTCTCCACTTCACTCCACTGGTCGCACTTGTCTTGTTAACATTCCTAATTAACATTGGAGTAATGCGTGTCGGAACAACACTACGCACCCGTACAATGCACAATGCACCAACAATGTACCTGACCACTCTGCATTTAAGACCAGCGCACTTATGGGTGCACAGATGGGTGAAATACATTTTATAGAACCACAATGTAAACATACATTCCTGCTGGTATAGAGAGAGAGAGAGAGAGAGAGAGAGAGAGAGAGAGAGAGAGAGAGAGAGAGAGAGAATGGTTGCAAATAGTTTAGTAAGATTACCTTGTTAGGTTTGTTGCCTCTTGTTTCTCTGTCACCTGTAGTCTGTCTTCTGCTTCTGCTTCTGGTCTCTCTGGTGAGTCTTCAGGTTCACGTGGTCTCTCTGGTTCTGGTTCTGGTTCTGGTCTCTCTGGTTCTGGTTTTGGTCTCTCTGGTTCTGGTCTCTCTGGTTCTGGTTCTGGTTCTGGTCTCTCTGGTTCTGGTCTCTCTGGTTCTAGTTCTGGTTCTGGTCTCTCTGGTTCTGGTCTCTCTGGTTCTGGTTCTGGTCTCTCTGGTTCTGGTCTCTCTGGTTCTGGTTCTGGTCTCTCTGGTTCTGGTTCTGGTCTCTCTGGTTCTGGTCTCTCTGGTTCTGGTTCTGGTCTCTCTGGTTCTGGTCTCTCTGGTTCTGGTCTCTCTGGTTCTGGTTCTGGTCTCTCTGGTTCTAGTTCTGGTTCTGGTCTCTCTGGTTCTGGTCTCTCTGGTTCTGGTTCTGGTCTCTCTGGTTCTAGTTCTGGTTCTGGTCTCTCTGGTTCTGGTCTCTCTGGTTCTGGTTCTGGTCTCTCTGGTTCTGGTCTCTCTGGTTCTGGTTCTGGTCTCTCTGGTTCTGGTCTCTCTGGTTCTGGTTCTGGTTCTGGTCTCTCTGGTTCTAGTTCTGGTTCTGGTCTCTCTGGTTCTGGTCTCTCTGGTTCTGGTCTCTCTGGTTCTAGTTCTGGTTCTGGTCTCTCTGGTTCTGGTCTCTCTGGTTCTGGTACTGGTCTCTCTGGTTCTAGATCTGGTTCTGGTCTCTCTGGTTCTGGTCTCTCTGGTTCTAGTTCTTGTTCTGGTCTCTCTGGTTGTGGTTGTGGTTCTGGTGAGTCTTTTGGTCTCTGTGGTGAGTCTTCAGGTTCTAGGAGTTCTACTTCTGTCTGAAGGAAAGATGCTCCAACAGACGTCCTGTTTATGAAGAAATACATAAATCATTAATTAATCACACAACGTTGGTGTGTGTGTGTGTGTGTGTGTGTGTGTGTGTGTGTGTGTGTGTGTGTGTGTGTGTGTGCGCGCGTTGTAATTTTTTTGGTGGCGTGCACATGCCGCGTGCACGTTAAGCATGTGGTGGCCCTCGTTCACTGCCGGTCAACATCTTGTTTTTCACACGGATAAGAAAAAATAAAACCGCAGCGATGCATGTGTTAGATACAGTCCATAGAACATGGCACTGTTTTTTTTCACCATGTGCCAATTATCTAATGTAATCATAGGCGCTACACTCCCTCTCCCAGAGGGGAGCAATGGACTGAGCTCATGCTTCCTTCTATGTATAAGCAGTCCATGCCGCTTCTTTTCACCTGACAGGAGAGATTTCCCAGCTGGACGTAGCGCATTGAAGGAACACGCTATTCCAACCAGTTCCTTTCCCCTCCATCAGGCACCCCGGCTGGCCAGGGGGAGGCAGTATAGAGGATTACTGCATGTTTTTGTCAGGGTACTTACCCTAGGAGATACGGGGGGAACATGCAAACTCCACACAGAAAGGCCCTCTTGCCAACCCCACTTAGGGTATGGGCACTGATGACACGGAATAGAGAACACACTCCCAGCGCCCATAGTGTCCCCAGCGGGAATCGAACCCAGGACCTTCTAGCTGTGAGGCGACAGTGCACTACAGACTGCACCACCGCAGCGTGCTGCGTGCATGTTGTGTTCCCTGTGAATGACCCTAGTCCATACGTCACATCGTGGCTCGCAGAGAGAGAAAATGGCACGACTAGGCTGCATTGACTTCCATTCTAGGCTGAAACATAAAAAGGGCTTTTAGGTACAAAGAACGCCAGGGAAGCAGAGATCTGATTGTTTTCACGGCGACACTTTACCGCGATGGTCGGCCCCGGTTTGGATTTTAGTTTCGCGAGCGTTTGTAAACAAATGGATTATCCTCCTCAAGCACACGCACGAAGCTTCCGAGGCTCTTCAAAATAAAGCGTGAGTGAACAGCGGCAGCAGCAACAGCTAGAAATGTTCCCATGTGTTAACATGTGAACAAAACTGAACCAACTGTGAAGCCTGTTTCTCATTTCCCCAAATTCCATGCTGTTTATTAACGTTTTAATTTCATTAAAACGTTAATAAACCCACATAGCGGTTCGCCGCTATGTGGGTCGCGCGTGGCCGTGCGTGTACAACATTTATCACATCAGCTGTTATTGACCGAATTCACGTTACGCAACTTCCTGATGCTGACGTCACGGTTGAAGGGGAAAAACTACTAATATCCCATAGAGTTAACACAGAAAAACGCGAATTGAATGCAATTTCCGAATAGTAATCTATACATTACGGCTAGCATGATCAAGAAAACAAGATATAATTTACTTTACCGTTCAAAATAATGATTTTTTGGCTTTAAGTCCAGCTATTTCTATGTTATTTTACCCTCCAAAGCTGACGTCAGCACCAGGAATTTGCAGAGAAATTCGCTGAATGCGCGTGCATGGGCGGGCCGTAAATAGGGTCTATTAGCGTGTCCACCGTTACATGGGTCGCTACCACCGCGCACCGGGTACACTGCTACATCTGTGTGGGCGTGCGTGTGTGTGTACATGTGCATGTGTGTGAAAGTGCTGTAACTGTCTCAGATCTTCCAACGGGTATGGAAGAACATAAGTGCAACCACAGTTGCCAACCCCTTGCAACTCACAATCTAGCTAATCATTGAGGAGGAGGACAACACCAAACACACCCAAATGACCAATGTTATATAAAAATACATATTAATTTAACGCATACATAATCCCATACTTCATTGCCAGTCAGACTATTCACCTAATTTTGATTTGTATTCATTATAAATGAATACTATTGGTTGTGATTGTGATGACACTTTTATTTCAAAGTGTGATGTATTAGCCTGGGTGCCAGCCTGTTCGCTCCGATTCACGATTTGTTTTGTCTCACCGCATCACAGTCTGGAAATTAATCAGTTGACTTGCATTTCTGAACGTCTGTTGTGACGTAGCGAGGACGTTGCTGATTGGATGATGTTCCAACGAATTAGAGTAGGGTTAGGGTAGCTACTAGTGGTGCGCGGGTGAGGTTTTTTTCATAACCCGCACGACCCACAGCCCGCACGGAACGTAACCCGCCCGCGCCCGCCCCGCAGAACAATATACAAATGAACGAATCCGCCCGCCCCGCAACCCGCATTTAAAAAAAAGATGGTATATCATCTCCACAATAGCTCATCTTTATATACGGCTCTTCTAAGTACCCAAAGTCGCTTTACAGAAACGTTTACAGTAGCACAATATTGTCATGGGCTAAATAAACAAACGTGTTGTTCAAATTGGGGTTTAGCCTAAAAGACATTCATTCAAAGACGTTCATTCTCTCTAAATCGCCGGGCATCGTCGGGGTAAGAATGGCGGTTTTATGTCAATCATATTTATACAGCGGCCTCGCACTTTAAACAGACAGCAAAAGACGGACAATATTAAATCCTGTTGGTTATTGATTAATCACCAGATTGGAGAGATGGGACGACTCGAGGTAAGCGTGGTTGGTTCATTCAGTCAAAAAATCCGCCTCACTTGCGAAAGTTGTGTTTCAAATCGTATCCGTTGACTGGCTGGTTATGTAACTTAACCGACACAAAGTATTTAGCTATAAACGGACTTGTGTGGATGACAGAGACATAAGTGAAATCCTGATCAGCGACACGCGTTGAATTGTTTGTGTATCTTCTTCTCTGCTCTGCTCACGTTGTGTCAAATGTTGGCAAGATGTGGTTCGCGGCCCCAACAGGAGCGGAATGGTCCTCGCACCAAGGAGCAGAGGAGAAACCTCGCTCCTCTCTGGCGCATTTTAAAACTCGCTCGCTCGTGCTCGTATTCAAACGTTGTATTCTTATTCTTATAGGCCTACTCTTATTAAGAATAAAAGGCAAATAAGAACAGGTGATTATTCTTATTTATTTTTTGCACGTGAGAGTGGTGATAACCCGCCCGCCCGCCGCCCGCCTGACAAAGGTCTGAAACCTTGACCCACCCACCCGCTTGCGGGCGGGTTGGCGGGCGGGTGGGGGCACCACTACTAGCTACGTCATCAGCCAGCCAATACAGACTGGTGTATTTGTCCCGCCCCGCATCACAGACCAATCGGAAGACGCGGTGGCTGGAAAGCCACGTGGTGTTTCAACGAATCAGAGTAGGGTTAGGGTTGCTCCGCAACATGACCTATCGGAAGCTGCGGTTTGCTGGAAAGCTGTGGTAGATACAAGGCTTTCCAGACTGTGATGCAGAGAGACAAAACAAATCGCCGATCGGAGCCAACAGGCTGGCACCCAGGCTAATGATGTACTGTTATTCCATGTTTACTGATCAATTAAAGCAAAGCAATCCTTCTACACATGTATCAACACTGTCACAATACATTGCACTCCTCCATGGGTTAAACCAATCTACAATTGCAGGTCTGCTCCTTACATTTTTGCTTCTACATTTTCTCATGCAAGCACCAGCACAAGTTACTTTCCATCCCTCATATACTGTGTGCACACCTCATAACTCATTCTGCACATCATTTCACTGTGCACACCCTATAACCCACACTCTGCACATTATTTCACTGTGTGCACATCATTTCGGAGCACATATCTTCGAACAGGTAAGGGCTAGTTAGTTAAAATAGCCTTTTTTCGATAGAATCTAGTTTTAGTTGACTAAATACCATATCATTTTATACGACTAAATCTACAGTTATTTAGTCGACTAAAATGCATTTTGGCAGGCCTTGATTGCGTTGTAATGACTTGATTTTACTTGCATGCTGAAAATAGACGATCTACAACGAGTCGCAGCGCAACTTGTAGTAGATCTGTTAGCTTGTAGATCTGCTATTTTCAGAGCGCAACCAAACATGAAATGACTTGTCTCCACTAAAGTCCTTCCTAAAATGTTAGTTTACTATTTAAAAGTCAACAAAATTGTCAATAAATGTAGTCTTAGTTTTAATCATCATAGCTTAGTTTTTCTGTACTTTTATGTAGATTTCATCAGTGAAAAAAGGTAGCCAACGTTAGTTGTAGATGACAAAATCAACACTGGTGTGTGTGTGTGTGTGTGTGTGTGTGTGTGTGTGTGTGTGTGTGTGTGTGTGTGTGTGTGTGTGTGTGTGTGTGTGTGTGGGTGCATGCATGTGTTCACGCATAGGTGTACGTGTGTTCCTGTGTGTGTGTGTGTGTGTGTGTGTGTGTGTGTGTGTGTGTGTGTGTGTGTGTGTGTGTGTGTGTGTGTGTGTGGTGCATGCATGTGTTCACGTATAGGTGTACGTGTGTTCCTGTGTGTGTGTGTGTGTGTGTGTGTGTGTGTGTGTGTGTGTGTGTGTGTGTGTGTGTGGGGGGGGGGGGGGGGGGGGGGCAGGGGGGGCGTACATGTGTGCATGCGTGTGTGCGCGTGTGTGTGTGTTCCTCCATTCTACTTACTTCTCACACAGAGACATAGCAGAGTCCGGCCCAAACGCAAACCCAGCATAGAGAGGTTCAGTGAAGGTCGTCTGGAAGGTGTACAGGTGTGTCGGTGTCTCAGAGGACACTGTGTAGAAGGACAGAGTCCCAGCAGGACAGTCCACATACACTGCTGCTCTGTGGACATCCTGACCCATGTGATCCACTGCAGCTGTGTTGGAGTCAGAGGGACGGACAGGAAGGACATCATCCCTATTATTGTGAGTGACGGTGTAACTGTTTAGTAACTGTTCACCAAGGAGACGACTATTACAGTCCATACTCCAGGAGTTTTCATTCCGTCCAAGCCAACAGTCATAACCAACTCCTTTCCTGTTGATTCTTCTATAAGTTACTGCTATCCTAACCCCTCCACTCCACTCCACCTCCCAGTAAGAGCGTCCAGTAAGACCCTCTGTACAAAGAAACTGAGGCCGTCCATCAAACCTTTCAGGATGCTCAGGATACTGAACCCCTCCCGCCACCCGTCTGACCTCTCTGTTGATCTCAGACAGAGAGAGGGTTCTGGCTGCTGTGTTTGTGTCCAGTGTGAGACGATGGAAATCTGAAGAGAAAACAACACAGTAAACATTAAAAAACATCATTCACTGTCTGACGCACGCACGCACTCTCACTCTCACTCTCACACACACACACACACACACACACACACACACACACACACACACACACACACACACACAGAGGGTTCTTCATGGACCGGTGTATCCCAGGGCTCTATACTTGGTCTGTTCAGTTTTCCCTCTCCAGCAAATGTTTGTCTAAAATAGCAGATCCACAAAACATTGGTCATCTGGAACGTCACGACGTCTCTACAATCTCTACAAGCTCAAAACGTGTCACACTGTGACACAGTGTGAGCTTATAGATCGTCTCTTTTTGGTGCACACATTGTAAATCAGACATAACAATCTCAATACATTATAATAATCAATACAATATAGTAATACATTATGATTAACTATACACACAACTAAAGTCAACTGTAGTAACAACTCATAATATGTTAGCCCATGAAGTATCATGAGTCATGAATTGTATGTGTTAAGTAAAGTGACATACATATGAATGCATCTATAATAATGCATAATTCATCATAACTTTTCATTGTCGGGGCTAAGTAAAGTGTGATGGATTTTCATGCATTTAACATAATCTATGCTGCATCTTAAGTGATTATTAGGCACAGATAATAATAATAATACAGTAAAATGTGGGTGCTGTAGGAATGGAAACTCAAGGTAAGAAAAAGACCAGTACCATTTGTCAAGTTTATTTGACACAATGGGTGCTAAGACAGCTAAACAGGAAAGTGTGAAACTGTAAAATGAGAGAAACAGGAATAAGAATGATATACAACATTATGGAGTATATAGACAAAAATAGTATGAGGCTTACACAACATTTCACAAACACAAACATAAAAGGCCTAATTAGCTGTTGTATACAAAGTGAAGTCTACAACTTCTCATAAAGTGTGGGTACGTCAGCATTACAAACCCTTATAATGAAATAAACAAACTGAAACATGAATTAGCAAGCATGACTAGTTAGCATGGCAGCATAGCAGTTAGCATATTAACCAAACAACTGTACACTTCACACATGAGAATTATGTACCTACTGTATGATATCAAACAAATGCACTCTTCTATGCTAAAAATCAGCTTACAGACAATGCCATGTGTAAATGTTGAAGCACAGCAGCAACATGTAGCTGCCTCTGGCAAGATCTTGAGAATGAATGAGAAGCGCTTCCTGCTTGTGAGGTTATCAAAATAAGATACGAGTATGCAAATCAGAGCAACCACCAGGGGTGTCAAACGTAATACAGACAAATACAATACATATCTTATTACATAACAAGTATAGTGCAAATATTAAGGTACTGTATACACAACCTGCCTGCTGCTTTGAAAACCAAGTCGTAAGGTTACATTAGATGTATTTCAAGAGCTCAAACATTATGAATAGGCCTACACAAGTTTCAGTTAAATGCCAGCTTCAAATGAAATGGGCAGGAAGTTACAATTATTCTTAAAATGACGTGACAATACATACATTTTTCTAAATCTAATCATAGCAGTCTAATTAATTAATGCAACCTTAACTCTTATACTGCTTTGGACGTTCCTGTTCGCCCCAATTCTAGAGACTGAGGCGCGCCAATACGGCCGTTCGTTCGTTTGATGTTTTTTATGGATTATGATAAAAGACGTCCTTGCGCAACTTTTCAATGTATAATTGGTCGTCGGGTCGTTTTGAGGACAGCCGGAAACCGCGTCATAAAAAAAAAAGTAAACAGACTGTCCTGGCTCCGCCTGCCTAGCTGCTAGCCTTGAGGGATTATATTGTTTTATGCATCGGACTGTTAGTAGAGAGAGAGAGAGAGAGACACGTTGGTAAAAGCGATCATTTTATCGGAAATCAGTTGTTTTATAGTATTAGTAGTATAGTAATTGTAGTAGGTAGTAGTATTTAGCAGTACTAAATACCAACTCAGCCTCAACTTGCTGGTATCACTCCGTCGAAGCGCGACCCAACCCCCCCTGGCCGAGGAGCAGCAGTAGCAGATCCACGGATAGAAATAAACTTTGTTAGAATTAGGATTACACAACCTACCCGTGTTGGTGACCCAGGACCAGCGCTCATGAATGGTGGTGGTGGTCGTGATGATGATGATGATGATGATGATGATGATGAAGAAGAGAAAAAGATCACTGTAGCCGTTGGTATTGAAGATAAAAAGATTGAAGATGGTGCCAGTCCACTGTAGCCGTTGGTATTGAAGATAAAAAGATTGAAGATGGTGCCAGTCGCGAAGAACCGGGGTCCAAAAGTGGATCAAGAGCCACCTGATATTGTGGAAACCGATCCCGACGGAGCTCGACCCCGTCCCCCCGCCCGGGGGCTCACATCGCCGCAGCAGCAGAGACCATGTACCGCCGCCACCGCCGCGAAGAGACAGACGAACTGGACGATTTGGCCAATGAAGAATGGCTTCCGCGTAGAGACCCCTCGGAGAACAGAGGCCACGATTCTACTGTCCAAAGTGGTAAGACTTAAATCCAGTGCATGTATGTATTGTATAGTTGTATACTGTATAGTTGTATACTGTGTGATAACAGAGCATCCGTGTGGAAGCCTGGTCTCTATCAGTGAGATGGGGTAACGGTTTTCCATTGCGACGTGTTGCCACTCCGACATTGGGATCCGGTCTAGAGCCCGCCTACTGCATCCGGCTATTTACACGTACACATACATGCAAGAAATGTTTCCGTATCCGGACCGGATCAGTAACTTGATCCAAGCAGTTAGGATCCACGTGCATGCGTTTGTTTTTGTCGCTACACAGGACACACGTGGAGTTCCTATCACGCGCGTGCACGTACCGCGTGTAGTGTACGGTGCACATTGGCTTAGTTTGTGTGTGCGTGCGTACGATGCGTGTGTGTGTGTGAGAGAGGGAGAGGTTTCTTTTTACGTGTGGTGCACGTGCAGTGCACGCGCGTGCACGTACTATGCACGTACGGTGGACGCCCCGCTTTTCAGTTCAATTCAAAGGAGCTTTATTGGCATGAGAAAACATACGTTTACATTGCCAAAGCAAGTGTTACAAATAAAAACTGTTGAAAATGGGGAACATATATACAGTTGGAGGGAGTACAGCTTTGTGTAAACAGAGCTATGTTGCATTGTGACATTTTATATATTATACATACAGGGTATAAAGGGCATTTCACTGTGACAGTAAATGCATGGTAACTATTTACTATATCTGCATTTTATGTATTACATATGAACTTATTGTAAGTCATTTGCTAAATGACTGTAGCCGTTGGTATTGAAGATAAAAAGATTGAAGATGGTGCCAGTCCACTGTAGCCGTTGGTATTGAAGATAAAAAGATTGAAGATGGTGCCAGTCGCGAAGAACCGGGGTCCAAAAGTGGATCAAGAGCCACCTGATATTGTGGAAACCGATCCCGACGGAGCTCGACCCCGTCCCCCCGCCCGGGGGCTCACATCGCCGCAGCAGCAGAGACCATGTACCGCCGCCACCGCCGCGAAGAGACAGACGAACTGGACGATTTGGCCAATGAAGAATGGCTTCCGCGTAGAGACCCCTCGGAGAACAGAGGCCACGATTCTACTGTCCAAAGTGGTAAGACTTAAATCCAGTGCATGTATGTATTGTATAGTTGTATACTGTATAGTTGTATACTGTGTGATAACAGAGCATCCGTGTGAAAGCCTGGTCTCTATCAGTGAGATGGGGTAACGGTTTTCCATTGCGACGTGTTGCCACTCCGACATTGGGATCCGGTCTAGAGCCCGCCTACTGCATCCGGCTATTTACACGTACACATACATGCAAGAAATGTTTCCGTATCCGGACCGGATCAGTAACTTGATCCAAGCAGTTAGGATCCACGTGCATGCGTTTGTTTTTGTCGCTACACAGGACACACGTGGAGTTCCTATCACGCGCGTGCACGTACCGCGTGTAGTGTACGGTGCACATTGGCTTAGTTTGTGTGTGCGTGCGTACGATGCGTGTGTGTGTGTGAGAGAGGGAGAGGTTTCTTTTTACGTGTGGTGCACGTGCAGTGCACGCGCGTGCACGTACTATGCACGTACGGTGGACGCCCCGCTTTTCAGTTCAATTCAAAGGAGCTTTATTGGCATGAGAAAACATACGTTTACATTGCCAAAGCAAGTGTTACAAATAAAAACTGTTGAAAATGGGGAACATATACAGTTGGAGGGAGTACAGCTTTGTGTAAACAGAGCTATGTTGCATTGTGACATTTTATATATTATACATACAGGGTATAAAGGGCATTTCACTGTGACAGTAAATGCATGGTAACTATTTACTATATCTGCATTTTATGTATTACATATGCACTTATTGTAAGTCATTTGCTAAATGTCAAAATTGTAAATTGATTTGTTTACAACCTTTTGATAATTTCCTGGCTATGATTTTAGATGATGAGTCGACGATGATGAGCCTACTTCTTCATTACCACATCGTAGTCGTCCAAGGACAAGGATAGGTAAAGAACAAAAACCTTTTTTCTGTAAAGCAGACTTAGCACCAGACACATGCTCACATAGACATCAAAGGGGGCTGGAGCCCCTGCCCTTTTATCCATCTGTAAAAAGTGCCCTCTCCAGACCATGAATGCTGTTTTTACATAATTACTATATATATATGTTTATATATATATTTGTGTGGTAAGCAGTGAAGTGCATAGAATGTTAGAGAATTTCTAAAACAGCCTTTTGATGAAAATATTAGGCCCCCAACCTCCACCCATTCTGCTGTGACGCGTTGTGAGCTTGGAGGTGTACTATTTTTCATGTATTTTATAGTAATTATGTATTTGTATAATTTACAGATCGACCATAGGCTTGTGTACGTGGTAGGGGTGCAGAGTTCAGCAGACTCGGTGTAGCCCTTCCGGAGGAGCCTGGCTGTAGTGAAACAGAATGGAGCCCCAGGCCCTGTGCAGGCTGAATGAAAAGCTAGGTCATTCACTTGCGACCTTACAGCCCACCCCCCGTAAAACTAGACAATCATTTGTACTGTACTTCAACCTAAAAAGTGTGAGATAAAGAGAACCCTGAAAGCTGAAGCAGGATTCAGGCTGAATCTCATGTCACTGTGTCAATGTTCTGCACTGCTCTTATTGCTCTTACACACTAAAAGTGTGTAAAAAAACACTTTTTCTTGTTTTTATTTTTTTGAATTTGTTTGTAAACAACCACTGATCATAGGTGTGATGTTACTGAAGCCAACAATAAAAGGCTAAAGAGAGATTTCTGCCTGAAAATGTCTTCTTCACAAAAATGCATTTTTCTCAGCTTTATGTTCTCAAAGAGCTGTTTTTAGGCCATATTCTGCAGCTTCTAGCTAATGGACAGGACACGATAAAAACTGGAAATCTTTTTCTGTTACAAAGTAGACATTCTATTCTTCGTTGCCATATCATTGTTGTCTTTATAGTCAAAACAGATGTTCTCCAGTAGGCCTTCAAAGATGAGCGACAATTCTCAATTTAGCTGGCGGTGGATTGAGCTTTTTGTTAAATTCTGTGGCAGTAAAAGAGTTAAAATCTAATGACACTCTAAATAAAGGAATACCACTAAAATGCCCAATTAATATGAAACTTCTGGAGAATACGTTTCTCAATAATTAACACTTTCATTGACAAAACTATTCTCCTATAATTAACACTTGTATTGACAAAACTATTCTCCTATTCTATTTTGTATGGCCAGTTTCAAATTAAATAGGTATTTTAGTGGTATAAGTTTATTTAGGGTGTCATTAGATTGTTCGATTGAATTAATTAACTAGACTGCAATGATTTGCACTATACTTGTTATGTAATAAGATTCTTATTGTATTTGTCTGTATTACGTTTGACACCCCCGGTGGTTGTTCTGTGTATTTGCATACTTGTATCTTATTTTGATAACCTCACAAGCAGGGAGTGCTTCTAATTCATTATCCAGATCTTGCCAGAGGCAGCTACATGTTGCTGCTGTGCTTCATCATTTACACATGGCATTGTCTGTAAGCTGATTTTTAGCATAGAAGTGTGCATTTGTTTGATAGTTAATACAGTGGGTGCATAATTCTCATGTGTGAACTGTACAGTATGTTTGGTTAATATGCTAACTGCTATGCTGGCATGCTAACTAGGCATGCTAATTCATGTTAGCCTATAGTTTGATTTTATTTCATTGTTTAGCATGTTTAAAAGCGGTTGTAATGCTGACATGCAGACACACTTATGGTCTTTATGTGAAGTTGTAGACTTACATTCACGTTGTACACAACAGCTAATTAAACCAACACACCTGCCTGTTCATTGGAGCTTGATTAGGAACTTGTTTAGCTATCTGAGCACCCACAGTGGTAGACATTAAGGGAAATGTACTACTGGCCCTCAGGGCCAGTGGATTTTGATGATCACTGGCCCTGACACGCGTGCACGTGCAAAGCGCGCATCCTCGTTCATCCTCAATACTGGCGTTTTTAATGAATTGAGCTTTCTGTTGTTTAAATCCTTTCAGTAGAGGTTGTATCAGTGAACTGTACGATCCTGTCCCTTTTCCTATTCAAAATTACCATGATTGCCACCATGGCCCCCACCAATGTAAACACTGGCCCAGGACAATGTCATGTGTCATTCATGTAAGCCTACTCCTAACACCAGCTGTAGCCCGTTTAACTGGTGAGGGCCCCAGCCCAGATTGACAGCTGTCTGTCTGCCTTCCAGAATCTCTTAATTTCGGGGTTATTAGACTTGGATCAAGACTATCAAAGCTGTATATTACAGATGATATAAACCTTAAATAAAATACATCTATGATGTTCTTGAATTTGATCCAAGGCTATGGTTTATGCTGGCATAATTACATCATATTTATAAACTATGTACATTCCTGCTTCAGCTAGTCAGTTAGAGAGAAGACAGGACAGGCTGAGTTAAAGACTGTATGTAAGGGCTCAGAATGACATAGGCTACCTTTATCTTGAACTTATTTATGCCCAAAATGATTGATAATGGTTTTGTAGCAATTATAGACTTTAATTGCGGAATGTTCAATCGTGTTCTAATCGTGTGTGCCTATTTGTTACATTACTTAAGACCATTTCCTAAATAATTGACTTTTGACTTTTTAACATTTAGGAAAATAATTGCCAATGTTACATCATGGTGCCCACTCCCTTAGTGCCCAGTCTGCCCACTCTTCTGTTACATCCTAGCTGTCTGTCCCTCGTCCATCCATGGACTGGACTGGAGACACTCCATTCTCATCTTCTCATTTGATATAAATATTCCCAATAGGCTACAGTATACATTGATTCTGAATATTTACAACAGTTGAAAGAAATGTATTTGCCGAATGCGTTCCTATCGATCTTTGTCTAGCGCGCGCACGCACGCACGCGCACACACACACACACACACACACACACACACACACACACACACACACACACACACACACACACACACACACACACACACACACACACACACACACACACACACAGCCCCCTGGACCTTTTATCAACTTCCAAAACATAACTTTAGTCTATGGAACTTTCTGATTCTGACACGCGGTGACATTGGACATACTGAACAGCGGAGCAATAGCGTTCAATCTCCGTTTAGAAGCTAAAGCTGTTAGCAGCATCAATAGCTACTACAGAACGAATGGATGTTAATGAGCGGTGGTTTTGCTTTAGCCTCGTAAACCAGACTCTCTCCTTTCAAGGGATCTTGAATCAGAAGGCAGGAGGAATCTCGTGTACTAGGCTTGTTAGTTTTACTTCAGTCCGCGCAGTCTGCGGGTCGTTTTGGCGATGGGATGTTCGTACAGACACGCTGTAAGAAAAAGACAGAGAACATCTTAACCCTTAAGTTCTGTTCGGGTCATTTTGACCCGTTTTACATTTTCATTTGGAAAAAAAAGGTAGAAGTTTACATTTTTTCCACCTGAAACTCACTGGCCTTAAAGATTCTTCTGAGATGAACGTGTAAAAAAAATATTTTTGCACTACACCCATGCTACACCCCCCTCATATTTTTTGAACCTTAAGTGCTGTTCGGGTCATTTTGACCCGGAAGCACATAATTATGCACAGAAATACACAGTATTGTGCCAAAACACAGACACACAGCCCCCCCCTTCTAACACCCCCCTTCCGAAGCCCCCCTGTCTGATTTTCATTTTTTCCTATAAGCATGAGCAATATTGCCCAGTATTAAAAAAGTAGTTTTTTTACATGAATTCCAGCTAAATCAGTAAAAACGCCTAGCTCGTTCAGTGTTTAATGTGATATAGCAAAGCAGAAATGCAAACATTTACCATATATATCATATGAATTGTTTGGTATTGAGTCAAAGTCAATGTATCATGATGATCTGTTAAGTTAAAATTTATATTAGTGTTGTTTTTTTTAAACCAAATATCCCCCGGGTCAAAATTACCCAAACAGAACGAAGGTGTAGTGAATCTGAACAGAACTTAAGGGTTAAAGGACAGCAGTCATCCCGCCCATTCCCTGTTCTATCTCCTCCCATCCAAAAAACGTTACCAGAGCATCTCATCGCACGCCACCCGTCTCAGTAATAGTTTTTATGCTCAAGCAATCAGGTTGCTTAACGAAGAGATGAAAGCGAGACCTAGGTAGTCAGGTGCACTGTACGCAGTTTTTAAACTGTACACTGTTACACTGTATGGTTTTTGTTGTTTTTGGGTTGTCTTGGGTGACTTGTTGTTGTCTTGTTGTTGTGGGTTGATGTTTTTGTGTGTAATAAGGCTGAGAGTGCTCCTGGCACAAGCATTTCATTGTATGTCTGTACCTGTATGGATATGCATGTGACTAATAAACCTGAACCTGAACCTGAACGAATCGAGTTTTTTGAACGGCTCTTTGAAATGAACGATGGGATCCGGATCGTAGTAGGGAGCCTTCTTCTTGAGTCTTTTGAATGGCTCTTTGAAAGGAGCGGATCCCAAAGATCCGGCTCACTTCAAAGAGCCATAAATCCCATCTCTAGTCCTAACCAGCGCACTGAGTGCAGAACAGAAGGCAAGTCTTTGAAGTCTTAGATCGGATCACGCAACGCAATGTTTTAGCGGTAATTAGGAGACGATTTCACAGAAATCATTAGAAAACACAGTACCACAGGGAACACACATGTGAAATGATATATAAACGTTTTACTTGACATTTTATTTTCAAGGCATTATGTTCACTGGCCCAAACGGACAAGTCGCTGGTGAGTTCTAGTGGCCCTGTCAATCTAAAAGGCACAACCGGACCACTGGGCTAGTTATAATGTTGACCCCTGACCCATAATAACCAAATAAACTTGACATATGTATTTTTTTTTTTTTTTTCTTTCTTTGAATATGTATGGATTTTATACCTTGGGTTTCCACCCACATTTTACTGTATTATTATTATTATTACCCCTATTATTATTATTATCTGTGCATAATAATCACTTAAGATGCAGCATAGATTCTTTTAAATGCATGCATCA
This sequence comes from Nannobrachium achirus, assembly GCF_963921795.1. Lineage (NCBI taxonomy): Eukaryota > Metazoa > Chordata > Actinopteri > Myctophiformes > Myctophidae > Nannobrachium > Nannobrachium achirus. The sequence goes on from NC_137821.1 coordinate 59,605,393, forward strand.
CACTTTACTTAGCCCCGACAATGAAGCATTATGATGAATTATGCATTATTATAGATGCATCCATATGTATGTCACTTTACTTAACACATACGATGATGACTCATGATACTTCATGGGCTATTATAACATACTATGAGTTGTTACTACAGTTGACTCGAGTTGTGTGTATAGGTAATCATAACGTACTACAAGCAGTCAGTCAAGAGTGCATTATAATGCACTATGAGTGTCCTCATAATGCATTATAGATGTGGTCTTCATAAGTATTGAAGATCATCAATAGAACACTTGGACTTAAGTAATTATAAGTGTCATTATAATGTTGTATGACTGTTGATATAGTGCATCATAAAGCAATATGTGTGTTTATGAGTGTAGTTATGAAGCATTATGAATGCATTATAATGCATTATGAATGCCCTCATAATGCATTATAAATGTGGGCTTCAATTGTTACCGACAGGGTAAGTTTAACTTTTCACCTCTCTCTATTATGCAGTCAGTGCAGTGTCTCTTGAAGCCACCAGGGCGGCCACCTCACACATGTTCTGAAAATCTTCTAAATCTTGTCATGAATTGTTTGTCTATAATTTTTTGTGCCTAAAGGCGGCCCTACACTAGCCGATAATCGGGGCATTTAATTACCCTCCCGACGATCGGGCTGCCTCCGACTGAAACGGGCCCAACAATCGGGCATGAATGTCATCTAGCGTGAGGTCTCACAGATCCACTTGGAGCACAGCCGAGTGGTTCGGAGGACGATCGGGGGTAGCCCGACTCTTTTCAAAAATGTTTGATATTTTCCTGGATCAGTACTGGTCTGGAAGACTGGAACAGCAGCAGGGGACTGAGAGAAAATAGGTACAGCAGCCGCTGATAGACGCAAGTCTCTGAGCATACATCTGACTGAGTGACAGATCCATCTCTTTCTTTCTTTCTCTCCACCTCTCCCTCTGCCTCTCACTCACACACACACACACACGCGCGCACACACAGACACACTTTTCATAGCGTCCGTCCGTCCATTAGGCTGTATCATGAATGATTGGGATTTAAATTAAAACTCAACGGTAACGCGATCCAAAAAACAAACAAACAGAAGAAATAACGCTACCAGCCACTGTCTGCAGTCAGTCACAGGTTGCGACCAGCAGTCCAGCACATCACATCAAAGAAGTACACGCCTATCCTGATCTACGGGGGCTCTCCCCTGATCTACAAGCCTACAATGTGGCACGGAAGGGACACAGTTTGGTCTTGGAGATCTATATGTTCTGTGTGCGCTACACCGTCATACGACTAATCATAAATCAGGCACCGTGAGAAGGAGCAGCACTTGACTATAGCGCAGGAGAGAGGGGATGTCAGAGTTGGATAGACATGAAACGTGTCAAAGTTAACTCATATTATCATCAAAATAGGACACAACATCCATATTGAAGCTTTTTTTTTTTGTTGCGTGAGGCGGTGTTGTGTGTTGAGTGAGTGGATAATATAATGTGTTTGTATGTGCGTGTGCGTGCGTGTTGCAAAGCACAGCGCTCAGAACAGCCCCCGTGGCATTTTGTATCAATTATATTATTTATTATTGCTGTTTTCGAGCCCGACTCAATCGGGATAGAATCCTGGAGCGTGCGGAGCACCTGACTGTTCAAAACAGTGTGAGCCCGTTTAGATTATCTGGTCAGATAATCTGAAAAAAATATCCTGTAGTGTTTAATTCTACCCGATTCAGTCGGGCCCGATTATCGTGTAATATATGGCCGGCTTTAGGGCACAACTAATGGGGATCCTAACAAATAAAAAATAAATAAAACTGATGCAGAGATGTCAAGTGCTCTCCCAACTTCTTAACCTTGCAACTATAAATATTTCTCTTTGTAGTCTACTGGCCAGCGGCGTAAAAACGGCCGGGGACACGTACGTTTTGTCCCCCGTGGGCCGCGGACCACCAGTTGGGCTGCCGCGACGCTGAAATCCAAAAAGGAGAGGAAAAAAGCCTCAAATGGGGCCGGCACTAGGACCACGCGGACGCTAGAAGAGGCTTAATAAGGCCAGGGTAGGCTGTGCCTTCCCAAATGCTACGCTGGGTATTTTGCAAATTATATAATATATGTGCGCACAACCGGTCTGGCCGACACGCAGTCACCAGTGACCAGTCTCACCACCCATCGGCCCTAATAGAGACAACTGGGCCGGCCCGGTCCATTATACATTGTTATTAAGGGGGGGTGGTGAAGTGATTGTGACTGGTAGAGGGAGGTTAGGTAGAGACTCCATTCCCCCTGCTCAAGTGGTTTGCTCCGTACGTCAACGTAACCCGTTCAAAAAATGGTGGCGGGATAGAGGACCAGTGCTCAACCGTGCGTGCAAATTGCGGAGAAGGTAAGAGATAAAAAACGAAAATATCTGGAGGCAGATGCAGCCCAGCAGCAGCCTACTGAAAATAATTATTTTGTCAGCGAGGACGAGGAGGCGTCGCTACCGGCCAGTAGTGCTGTCTACATCGGATGGTCTACCCACAGCCAAGTCACCTATTGTCGGGGAAGTGGAGCTATTATTACTAGAAGCTCGGCCGCCCGAAACAACGTTGGAACGGCCGCGGCCCAAGAAGGAATAGGTGATGATGATGATGATGAACACGGAGCTTTATGGCAATGGAAAAAGAGACTCGTGTGTTTGTTGAATAAGGACTGCATCATCGACCTGGTCGCGGTCTCGCGGAGAATAGCGCACTGCTGCCACCCGTTTCGGATTATATCATTCCATACGATGGCCGCTTATCACGTTTTGTGCACTGCGCACTGCGACGGATGCTCATTCAATAAGGTAGGATATATAAACAAGTAGTTTATTATTCTATTCTAATTGCATTGTGCCTTTGGTCAATTTGTTGGGCACCACTTGGGCATGTCTAAGCAGCTCTCCACTGTGCGTCTTTACGCACAGTGCCAGCACTGTGTTGGTGTGTGCGTTGTGTTACAATGATAGTGCTTTAGTTTTGGCTGCATGGTCTTTGCGTGTGAATTTGAACTTGAGGTGAGTTATGCAGTGGTCAGTTATTTCCGTCTGGTTTTGAACATGTGTCATGTGTCTGTGGTGTAGGAGGCTGACCAACACACACTGTTGGTGATATTAAGTTTAACACTGTCCTGGTAGTGTGTGTGTGTGTGTGTGTGTGTGTGTGTGTGTGTGTGTGTATGTGTGTGTGTGTGTGTGTGTGTGTGTGTGTGTGTGTGTGTGTGTGTGTGTGTGTGTGACTGTCTGTGTGTAGTGTGCACGTATGTACATGCTGCGCTGTGTGCTAACTCATTATTACACACCAGAACCGACCTGGAAATGCACACAGAAACCCAAACCGAACCGAATTTTTGGCCGATCCAACCCGACCCGATCCGATTTTTCGGCGGCCGCCTATGGCGGCCGCGAGCCCGCGAATGAGACCGAAGTGGGCCGTTGTGGGCTGGGCCGGTCCAAATCGGACCACCCTACCTGGGGACCTGAATTTTCGCCACTGCTACTGGCCATCATTCCCAGTCTTGGTATAATGGCCAATTGGCTACAAAGAGAAATGTTTAAATGTTTACATGGTAATGACAACATATTTTACTTGCTCCACTAGCATGAAACATTCAATGTACTACATTTCTGCTGTGAAATGGCACAACAAAAAGACCATCCCAAAAATCTCTGCGTCTACGCGGATATACAGTAATGTGCCCTTTTCTGGGATTTGAGCACCTGCCCTCTCAGTGCTCTCTGCACGGCCCTGCCTCTAAATGTTTAATCCTAACGGGAATCGTTTTACTAACTATTTTTTATGATAAAACATAATTCTTTTTTCAAGGAAAAAAGTTTCTCACAACAAATCTATTTCTCATATATTATGGACACATTCGTTCCTCACAAGTACAGTAATACACACTCACACGTATGCAGGGCTCCAGACTAACTTTTTCACAGGTAGCACTGGTGCCACCTACGTTTTAATTAAGTAGCACAATCAGAAATTAGGTAGCACCAATTTTTTCTTTGTATAGCGTATTAGCGTGGTATTAATACATAGCCTTATTATACTGATGACAGTTGTGTTCATTTCCATACCATAAGCCATTTCAATTTGCCTTGATGTAAAGATTGACAATGACCCTAACTTGATATTTGCTAAATATTTTAATCTGAACTTTAGGTTTCTCTGCATGAGCAGCAGTAAAAATAGGTCAGCACTAAGGCTGTGTGATATTAGGAAAGCCTTTGATATTTGATATAATGTTGTTGAATACCCCGATAACAATATGTCTCATGATAAGTAAAAAAAAAGCTGTAGCCTAGTTTTTATGGATTTTTGCTTCAAGTTAATATTTGCAAACTAAAGACATTAATTCAAGAAAGATTTACGAATATCTCGGCTAACAAACGCAATATAGAACTATGACTTTAAACTTGCACAACGTAGACTAAATGCAATAGGCCTGCTTTCATGCAGGATGGAAAAATAAAATTGTCCTTATGGTTTTAGAGTGAGATACTGGGAAGTAAGCTGCTTGATATCAACAGAAAACGTTCACTTGGACACACACACACACACACGCACGCACACACACACACACACACACACACACACACACACACACACACACACACACACACACACACACACACACACACACACACACACACACACACACACACGCTACACCAAGACACACACACACACACACACAGACACACACACACACACACACACACACACACACACACACACACACACACACACACACACACACACACACACACACACACACACACGAGACACCAAAGGCAGAAAAGTTTACAGCTGCCGTTCATTTGAGCTAATAAGCCCTTTTGCAAATCCCGCCCCATTCTGCCCTGTTACTATGATAGGACATTTGACCCTGGGCAGATTGTTTTTATAGTGGCAGTGAATGGGATTTTTTTTCCCTTCATAGCCTCATTACAGCTATATAAAGTACCAAAGGAAAAACATCTAGGTGATATTAATAAAAAGGGAAGACAAAGGTACAGTAGTTACATTGCAAAACAGGGGGTTTACCCGAAAATATATGTTTTAATTTGTTTAATCCCAGTGGGACAGAATCCTCTTTGCAGATTCTTTTATAGTGGTAGTGGATGGGATTTTTTTTCCCTTCATAGCCTCATTACAGCTATATAAAGTACCACAAAAAACACATCTACGTGATATTAATAAAAAGGGAAGAAAAAGGTACAGTAATTACATAGCAAAACAGTAGTTTTCCCCCCGAAAATAAATGTTTTAATTAGTTTAATCCTCTGGATCAGAAAGAGAATAGACCGCGCATTGCATCCTGGGTAGGAAGAGGACAGAACTATAATCCTAACCTCACATAATAGGCTGGCTTTTCGTAATTCTTAGACCATTGATATGGTCCATGTGAACTAGTTTGTTGAAGCTTATTCATTATGATGAGCGAGATCACGGCCGAGATCGCGGCCGTACCGGGCGATCGCCGTGTCGCGCACTGCGGACAGTTTTGAAAGCCACATTTAACATTCTCCACTGCACAAACTCCGATAGCAAAAAGTGAATGTTTTTTTCTGGTTGGCCAGTCAGGGAGTCTCAGGGACCAATCAGAAGGCTGACAAACGGTCTATTGGCTATGAAGTGAGAAGCGCATTTTGGGCACTGAGGAACTTAACGAGTCACACAGCTGTTTTAACGTAACAGTAGGTTAATGTAACCAACGGTGGAAACATCCACGAGCGATTGCTAATCAATAGAGATGACAACAGAAAAAAGCACGGTTATACAAAGAAAGGTTAGTATATATGTGATATCTATCCAATGTGAGCGAGAGAGAGAGAGAGAGAGAGAGAGAGAGAGAGAGAGAGAGAGTGTCTGTCTGTCTGTCTGTCTGTCTGTCTGTCTGTCTGTCTGTCTGTCTGTCTGTCTGTCTGCGTGTGTGACCCACCAGCCACCACCACCGGACCAACGATAAAGTGTGTGTGTGTACTGTATGTGAGTGAAAGAGAAAGAGAAGGGGAGGGGCCGAGCATAGCCTCTGCAGGCAGGCAGCCAGGGAGAGAGAGAGACGGAGCGAGAGAGAGAGAGAGAGGCGTCAGGCGATCTTCGATTGAGGATTTTCTTTTTGTCCCCTCTTTTTTTCCAACTCGCACCAGCGCGACCTGGTTACATTTTAACTCGCACTTTATGAAATTAAGTCGCATATGCGAGTTAATAGGTCGCACCCTGGAGCCCTGCACGTATGTGTGTGCAGCGTGTTGTGAGCTTGGAGATTCTGTGAGCTTGTCGATTTTGTGAGCTTGTCGATTCTGTGACCTTGTAGATTTTGGGGAAGGGGGAAAACAGAGAGGGCCTAGTATATTGTAGAGCCCTGAGGAACTCCAGTCAGTGACGTGGGTTTAAAGAAAAAATATCAATATATTGTTTTATTAATTAAAAGTCTGTTTGTCAGCTTTAATTAAACCTTTGGACCCTAGAGTCTAAATTATGTAATAATAATAATGCTAAAATAGCAGATCTATAAGCTCACAACGTATTTCAATGTGACTCATTGTGAGCTTGTAGATCGGCTATTCACAGGGATGCAAACAGCCGCGATGTGAAAAAGGCGACAACACTCTGGGGTACTCCCTGTGCGTGCACATTTTTCTTTGCATCTTTACAATAATCTGTGAATTATTGTGCGGACCCCCTGGGGACCCCCCACTTTGAGAACCGTGGGCTTAGTGTATGCGTCTATGTGAGGTGTGAGGATGCACTTGCACACTCACTTGTAAACCTGTTATGCAAAGTAGCCATTTACGGTTACCATTTACTTGGCTCATGAATTGAGGGGTCTCAGGGAGACACACATTCTGGCGTGCACATCCATGCCGTTCCTGCACATGCACGTGAAAAGAATTCCCGACACACACTGTGGTACCGTGTTCAACGACCATAACACCACTGCTGAGGGGAAGCTTTTATTCCACATTGTAACCAGAGAAAACCCTTCTATAACATACATTTGTTGTTAGCACTCATTAGTAAGCCATCTCTTTGTTAACCAAAACTGTCACAGACTCAGAGACTCTGCTTTTGTCCAATGCCCACAGCTGGAGCAAATGATCTTAACGAGTGACACATTCAGCAGCGCTGTGCGCTGACGGCCGATACATGCTCGTCGTTAGTTGCCAGCTGTGAGTGAAGTGAATGAGAGAGGAGGGCGAGGAAGGCACAGTACATTCTACTTTCTAAAGAGGGATTTCAAAATAATCAACACAGGTTTCATTTTTGAAGTTCATCCACAACAACATCCTTCTTTTTCTTGTACGCTGGTTGACCAATGCATCCTTTACAGACGACCCCCCCCCCCCCCCCCCAAAAATAAATAAATAAAAATAAAATAAAAATAAAAACAGATAGTCAGACATATTAATAGGCTTTCAGACAGACAAACAGATACTCACATCTGGTAATGAGTTGAGGATTAAGCCAATCTTCTCCACCATGATTCACTCTGTAGGAAGTAGAACAACAATGAATTACTAGGTGCGTTTATATGACCAATCTGATCTAAATAAACCCGATTGAAGGTTTTGGATCAAGTGTTTACATGGGGTGAGATCAATCCGATCTGGTGTTTACATGTGCCCACTTTTAAATCGGGTTGTGACACAAATGATTACATAGATCGCATTTCCCGGTATCCATTAATACTACTAGTAATAATAATGGAGCCTAATGCAAATGCACAGCCCCACCAAAGTGAAAAAATTAGATTAGATTAGATTAGTGGGGATGTGCGTTGTACAAGCTAGGCCTATATTATCATTATTATAGTTTAGTTTAGTTTAGTTTATTTGATCACTCACATTTTTACATGTCATACATCCACTTAGTCATTAGCCATATTTGCACCCGACTGCCCATAGAACATAATAGGCTCCATGGACAAGTGCATTCACGGTAATAACAAAAAGGCTGTATAGTTAAATACTTCTAAAATGGACCATTTCTTATATCCCCTTACCCCAGTCCCCTTTAAATAATATTTATTTGATGAAGGATATAGGATATTTTGCTGGTGGTTTCTTAGTCTATTTATGATCGCAAGAAGAAGACAATTAGTTACTGGTCAGGTCAATCTGACCTGGTCAAAGACGCACAGGAGGATAGATGAACAAGTCCAGTCGCGCTAGAATATCTCTCTCTCTCTCTCTCTCTCTCTCTCTCTCTCTCTCTCTCTCTCTCTCTCTCTCTCTCTCGCATTGTTGTTGTGTGTGTGTGTGTGTGTGTGTGTGTGTGTGTGTGTGTGTGTGTGTGTGTGTGTGTGTGTGTGTGTGTGTGTTTGTGCGCGCAGCATTGTCTAGATAGTAGATCGATCTGTCGTACGGTGCTCAACCGAGACAGGAGTCTTGGGACTCGCATGACCGCACACACACACGCGCGCTCACAAAAAAGTGCCCAAATAAATGGCCAGGAAGCATGCGCTTAAAGAACATGATCAGATTCTAATCGGGTTAGGTGTATACATGGAAGAATTTACCTTTTGATCGGGTTGTAAAAAGGTCTAGACCACCCCTCTGCACCGATTAGAATTTAAATCGAGTTGGTCTTGATCGGGTTTATTTAGGTGGAGAATTTAAATTGGGTTTAAAATATTGTTTTTAACCCGATTAGAAGTGTCCATGTAAACGGGGCTAGTGTCTAACTCTCTAACACATCTCCACAGCTGACACTACATAAGGGGCACAAAGTGGGTGGAGGTGGGTGAAATAAGTGGGTGGAGGTGGACGTAATTTTTCCCATCCGTACCACCTGACGTCTTTCTGTCTGAAAGTCAAGGATCCACCTGTGAAGGCTTGAGTTTAGACACTGACTCTCTAGCTTGGTGTCTAGTTTGATGGAAATTATTTGGGGTTACGTTACATTCACCAAGTGAATGAAGGAGAAGTATCTTTAGATGTAATTTAATCTGTAAAGCATTTTATAAATCTGTTTTGAAAACTGCTGTACAAATAAAGCTTTCTATTGTATTTTATTGTTATTGTGCTTCACATATTCAAATACAAAGCATTCTGGGATAGGTGGCTAGAAAGACATTGAGGAAAGAAACACAAGTCGTAAAACAAACAAGTTAAGATAAAGGATCATTAAATCCTTTCTGAGGATGAATTAGAATACTTTTTTCTATCACTACACAGATACGTTTGTATAGCCCTGATCCTCTACTTTTATTTGAACTGAAAATTAAGATAAAACTTAATTAAGTTGTGGCTGCACTCCCCCACCCCAAACCACACAGCCATTGAAACATTGTAAGGGAATAACTGCACCAACACACTACTCACTTGAGAGTCTTGAGTCCAGAGAGAAGTTTCATGGCTGACCCTGGCACCATGATGATGTTCAATTCCAGGAGTCTTAGATGGGAGGGAGTAGAGCTGAGTGCTGAGGCCAGGACTTCATATCCTGTCTGAGTGATGTTACAGCCAAAAAGTCTGTAATTACATGTTAAATAGAAGATCAGAATTCATCAAATAAATATTATACAAAGATCACTGCCAATAAAGTTAATTAAAATATCTCTTATCTAATTTTCCATAAGTGTTGTGCATCATTGATAATATGAGCTTGGTCACTAATGGTATGGTCCATTTATCATTTGGTATGATCCATTTTCATTGTAGAATAGCTTGTGAACAGTACACTGGACTTGAGTTTTACTGCAGTTTACAATGTGGACTGTGTGTGTGTGTGTGTGTGTGTGTGTGTGTGTGTGTGTGTGTGTGTGTGTGTGTGTGTGTGTGTGTGTGTGTGTGTGTGTGTGTGTGTGTGCAGGGTTGTTAGGGTTACTTTTAAAAAGGAATCCCCTACAGTTACAAGTTACTTTGCAAAAAAGTGTAGTCAGTAACGTAATCCGATTACCACAATTTAAAAAGTAACTACTGGTTACTTTCAGTTACTTTTGGATTACTTTTAAGCAAAACTCGATTTATTATGACTGAAAATTTTGAAGATTTGCATACTGGATAACACCACTTGTACACATACTGTAATTCACACAAAATACTGCATGTTCAGAAAATAGGTTAGATCAGGCTCTCAACCTTATTTTTTTACCAGTACCACTCAAGACAATATTTTTCTCTCCAAGTACCACCATATGATGTTAAAATACAGTAGTGTACACCTTCCCCATCCTATTCATAGGCATGCAGGCACAGTACACACAGAAGGCAAAAGTATACCTACAAACAAAATAAAGAAAAACGACTTAATAGCTTTATATGCAAATGACTGGTACTCTTTCTAAGCAATGGCCAAATGTTTAATGTCCATATATACTGTATACTGTACATAGAGTAGGCATATATAAGAAATATGTATATTAAGGTGCTGTACTGTTAATTTCCAATTCCAAGCATTCACTTGTGACGTCGGCCGCCTCTCAATGCAAACAACCAACCTCTGTCACTGACATACTCTTGCTGAGAACGACCAGCATCCGTTCTCCCATCAAAAAAAATAAAAAATAAAATCATGTTTTACTCATAACAATCCATAGCCAGCCTCGATACAAGACTGACCTATGACTGTCTTGATCCAAGGCTAAACAAGCGAAGCTTAAACCAGCGCCCACCAAGTTCACCACTTTTTCATGTCAAGGACCCCCAAATGGACACTTATTAGCCAATGGACCCCCATTTATTCTATCTCTGACCCCAATTTATATTGTAAAATCAATGTTAATTTTAACTCTCACTGTACACAGTGAGAGTTACAGACCCATGGTCCATTTGTTTCCAAACTAGCATTTAGCTGGGGGTGCATTTAAATTGTGTACACTCTACAGACCCATAAGGGTCCATTTGGTTCCTAACTATCAATTAGCTGGGGACTCCCTGGGCTGGAACTCCCTCAAGGACCCATGTAGGTCCCCGGACCCCACTTTGAGAACCAATGGCTTAAACAAGCCACCTTTAGCCTGAAGCTAACACTAGCCAGAAACTTTATAAGGACAGCCTTTCGCTTACCGTTGTAGAAACAGCATGTGTAAGCCTTCATCGATCATATCAGTATCTCCTTCTGTCTTGTGTGCAGTTTTCCTTTCAGATGGATTGTTGTAAATATTCCATAAATCGTCCCTGAACCTATTTGTTAGTGTTAAACTTATCAGTGCTGCCATTGTAATTAAAGGCAGAAACAGCGTTCCAAAATAAGATTATTAGCTTTTATTTCCCAACAGAAAACGAATAAATGCCCAGTGTTTTCAACCAACCTCTCCACGTAACGCTCAGAGTAAAAACAACAACGTGTTACAATGGACCCGGTATCCCAGCCAATCACAGAGAGGGATACGTCAAATAGTAGTCATTGATTGGCTGAGAGACGTTCCGGGTGGAAATGGTGTCAGCAGACCTACAAATTCACAATGCGTCGCGGTTAGACACGTTGTGAGCTTGTATATCTGCTATTTTCGATGCGCACCACCGTCTTACGACTGAACATAGCATAACATGCTGCTGTTCCCTGAAGCGATGCTGTGACAATGTGTACTGGTATTTCTACTTGAGTATTTTATTGTTTGGTGTTTTTATAACTTATTTGTAAAATTCATGAGGGGAGGGGGAGAATGGAATCCACCATGTAACCCCCGTCATTCACCTCCGTTACTGTAATCCAGATTACACATTTTAAAATGTAACCTAGGACTTTACAAGTTACACGTTTTTTGTAATCTGATTACGTAACGGCGTTACATGTAATCCGTTACTTAACAACCCTGTGTGTGTGTGTGTGTGTGTGTGCGTGCGTGCGTGCGTGCGTGCGTGCGTGCGTGCGTGCGTGCATGTACTGTATACAGTGCTACTATGGGTATTAGGACATAAACAATCCTTTTATGGAAAACTGTAAGATGGTTTGATGTATCAGGGAGCTGACCAATGGTTTGAGTGGTGCTTGAACAGTTTGTGTACTCTTTAGAAAGTTCTATATTTCTACATAAATAGAAACCTCAGATATAACCACACCTGAAAGGAGACCAAGGCCATCAACCGAGGCCCACGTGTCAAGCTCGTCAATGTGCCCACGACACGTTTGACGAGTCTGATATGGTTTTATATTAAACTGTAGCTTACTGCAGGGGTTTTCAAACTATTTTGACTCAGGGCACCCAGGCTTGTGATTGGCTGGAGCGGAGGTCGGGAGCGCTCCGCTGTGTTCACTTGGACCGCACGGGTGAATGTTAACCTGGTGAAATGCTAACCTGCTGACGCTGGTAAGTAGCTAACCTGCTGATGCTGGTGAATGTTAACCTCTATGCTTAAACCTAACCCAAACCCTAAACATAACCTCAGTAACCCTGACACTGCTGAGTAGCTAACCTGCCGAGGCTGGTGACCCGAAAAGAAGCGTTCCCTCCACAAGTGTCTCCTACGGATTCCAAAAAAAGCGTACAGGCCAGTGTTGGAAATATGTGATGTCAGGGACTCCCATCCAAGATTTGGGTTGTTAAAATGTTTTAATAAATATTTTACTTTTTTACCCAATATTTTTGAAAATAGCATATATACAAGCTCACAACATGTTGTGATGTCACACATTGTGAGCTTGCTGATCTGCTATTTTTAAATACCCAACGTAAATTAGTAAAACTGAGCCTAGTTGCTTCTTTTGGGCTTATACCTTTTTTTTTTTTTATCTGGCAACACAACAATCCCCTGTTCACTTCCTTACTAGGGATCAATGTTAACAACTCGCGCCCGCCCCCCGTCATTAATCAGATCCACGGACCGACTCATTACTTGTCATTAGATACAAATCTAAACCGCCCTAGCTGCCCATCAAAAAATGGACCCGTCGCCCGCCTTGCTACCTGTGTTTACATGCAGTTAAGTAAATAGCCTACAGCCGTGTGTGCTTCCAAATGGCATCGCACTCCATCGTCCCTGCATGCCGTCCTCAGTGTTTGCGACGCAATATACAGTGTATTTACATAAACACCAGGTCGGCTGCCACTCTTAATTATTTTAGATAGCCTTTTAAACAACCCGTATGATGAGAACATGGGCTATGGTGCTAGTGTATGCTGTGGTTGTGTCTCTGTGTGTTGTGTGTGTCCTGACTCCTGCTGCCCACTGACTGTGTGTGCTCTACGTTGTTTAGGCAGAAACAGTGCTGTATGCATGCCGTGGTTCTGTCCTGCTGCTCAATGTGTGCGCTCCAGTGACGCTGTTTAGGCAGAAACAGTTGTCTGATTTTCACAATAAAATGTCACCCGCCCGTGTTTAGTCGTTCACAGCCCGTCCCTGCGAATTTATAATATTATATATTCCGCCCGTTTTCACCCGTCAATACCAGGCCCGTTGCAGGACAGACGCCATTGACACCAAAACTGGAAACGGAAGTTCTGTGAAATACATTGGAGTCTATGGTGCAGATACAGAGACTCCAGTGTTGCCAGATTCTAGAAGTGAAACAAGCCATCACTAAACACTGAAAAGAAAAATCACATCTCATCTTGATTCAAGGTGTACGTGTTATGAGGGCTGTTAACAACAACCCAGTAACAATTTTGTCCTGTCAACAAACATCCCACATACACGTCTTATGTTTTAATCAGATAATAAATAATCAAACTAAACTAATACAAATAATGGTGGTACATTAGTCTGACCTTAGGATCTGCAGTATACAATGTGGACTCTTTAATCCAGCAGAGATCAGCTCCATGGATGAATGGTCCAGTTTGGTCCCACTGAGGTCCAGCTCTGTTAGGTGTGAAGGATTAGAGCTGAGAGCTGAAGCCACACCTTGACAGTCTGCCTTTTCGAGGTCACAGCCAGCAAGTCTGTAAAGATTAAATGTACAATCAAACAGATTAGACCACATTCACTGTCAGTGAAGTTAACTAAGAGATATTTTATCTAGTTAGAAATGTTGTAAGGTAGAGCACCACCAAATGGACAATGAACCTATTCTGGGCTGAACGTGTCAAAAACTGTAATTTCGGGTGCTTTAAGAACTCCCATTACTTGTCAGGTGGAAACCTATAAACAATTAGTTTTTGAGAAGATGTTTTTTTTTTAAACAGCAACATTTTCATTTTCCTTGAACATCACAAAAAAAAATCCATTATTCATTGATTCCTTCTTCTAACATAAAACGTCTGTATCTCTGAATACGGTGAAAATAACGCCAAGGAGGGCAAAATACGCTCTTTTTCAACCATACACTGGGCCGTGATGGTCGGCCGTGGTTAGGATTTTAGTTTTGCGACCGTTTGTAAACAAACTAAACTCCTTCCTGAAATCGTCAGGGTACACACACGTGCACACGCACGAAGCTTCCGGGGCTCTTCAAAATAAAGTGTAAATGAATGGTGACACTGCATATCCATAATAATTTGAGTTAGATGGTGTCCAATGTGTTAACAATGACCAGGCTTGTTGTTAATGCGAGGCGTTGTGAGCTTGTAGATCAGCCAGTTTTGGCACGGAACACACTGTGAAAACGAAGTATAAACAGATTTACTTCGGTGATGTGTGTGCGTGTGTGTGTGTGTGAAGCTTGCCCAGCACACTAAACCTGCACACAACCGCCACGAAATAAACTTAAGTAGTGGGGAACACTTAAGTAGTGGGGAACGCGGCACCAACAAAATGTTAAATGGTGCATTTACAGTATATAGCGCCTTCATCCAAGGCGCTTTACAGAGATTGTGCATTACATTCACACACACACACACACACACACACACACACACACACACACACACACACACACACACACACACACACACACACACACACACACACATTCATTTCATTCAGCCAATTTCACACACACATTCATTCACCCATTCACACACACATTCATTACATTCACGCATTCACACACATTCATACACCGATGGCAGAGGAAACAATGCAAGGCACCAACCTGCTCATCAGGAGCAACTATGGGTTCAGAGTCTTGCTCAAGGACTCTTCAACACTAACTCTGGGGGAGCCCGGGATCGAACTGGGAATGCTTCGAGAACTACAAGCTACGAGCTCGCTTCAGCACAACAACATGTTTACCTCAGCGTTTGGGACATGCTCCGTGCTTAGAGTTATGTCTCCGTGCCTGCAGCATTAACACGAGCACACACACAGTGCCACACACATTGTGCTCTGCGCGCATCATCAGAGAGTGTGTGATGCATGTCATAGGTAGGCTACGTATATCAATATGTCCGACCCGAATCGACGTCTGACCATTAATCATTGAAAATGCGTCCGTCCCGAGCAGAGCCGGCGGATACGCTGGTCATTGTGGGCAGTTGCCCAGGGGTGCCGAGCCAAGCCACTTTCGGCGGCCCCGTATGCTGTGCGCCTCTCAGGTCAGCAGTGTCAGGAGGTGTCAGCAGTGTCAGGAGGGAGCACAAGTAGACAACAACAAAAGAAAATGAACAGAAAGAAAGCAAGTGGGGCGCAAAACAAGAGCGCGCGCCAGCCCTGAGTCTTCTAGTGTTCCCGGTACCAGTGACGGTCTGTGATCCGGGGATGATGATTCAGATCATGGGGAAATGGAGCAGGATCCACAGCCACCTGCCGAGGTGACTGACTGGCTGACTATTCTGGTGCGCAAGCTGCTGGAACGCAGCCCAAAGCCGTGAGTGAAAATGATGATGATGATGATGATGATGATGATGATGATGAAGAGGTTGACCCCATGGAGGGCGAGGGTGAAAAAGAGAGTGACAGTGAGACAGAGACTGCAGCAGCAGCACTGGGTGGGTCAGAGTCAGACTCTGATGACCCTGTCATTTTATCTCTATCTGATGACCCCGCATTGTGGCCAAAACAAATCACTGACTCTGTCAGGACAGAGCTTGTTAAAAGAGGCCCAGAGCAAATTATGGACTATAGTTTCCCACAAAATACTGAGTCCTCTCCTCTGCCATTTAACAAAAGTTACTATTTCATTACACTCAATAATGGAGAAACAAAATAACAAGAACATGGCTAATGTACTCAAAATATGAGGATAGGGTTTTCTGTTTTTGTTGCTTGCTCTTCGGGAAACGTGACATCAGTCTGTCAAATGAGGGATATGATGGATGGAAACATGTCAGGGGTATTCTAAAAGCTCATGAGCAATAAAAAGCACACCCCCGTTGTATGGAAGCGTGGCACACGCTCATGATTGGCATGGCTACAATGAAGACTGTGGACTGGCAACACATGGATCTTATAGAGAGAGAGAGAAAAAAATACTGGAGAGAAGTGCTTTGCAGAATTATCTCCATCATCTGCCATTTAGCTGAATGCAACATGGCCTTTCGTGGGACAAACTAAGACAAACTGTACGAGCCCTCCAATGGCCATTCTTAAGGACAGATGGAGCTGATGGCTAAACACGACCGAGTAATGAGCGAGCACTTCCGAAGAATCGAGAGACGTGACATAACCACTCAGTAGTCACATAGACGGACTATGAAAAAATGGGCCCCTGGGCACCAAAATGCAAAGGGCCCCCCTTCTTATGACCGCACAGCGACATAGCGATGGTGTGTGTTCTGTGTGCGCGGCACAGCTGCGCCAGAAAAAAAGAAGAGCCCCTGAAATGTATAGAATAGTTATACCGTAACTATAACACACAATATTGTGTAGCTTATCAGCTATTCTTGAAAACATTTTGGATGGGTTTATTTTCCCTCTCCTCTGCCCTAAAAACAGTGGTGCCAGGTTCAAAGTTATTATATGCTGTGTGAAAACATTCTTCATCATGCTTATGTTAGCTGCTAAATCTAACAATACTTTATATAAAATTGGGTGCTGACTTATTTATTTTAGATATATTATTATCTATATTTTAATAATACATTATTCATTATACTTCTTGCAAGAGTTTGGCCCCTACACATTTGATAGGGCTTTTTATGTTTATGCAAAGAATCTCACTTGTCCCAGGCAGCCAGGTAAGGCTGGTGGTAACACTTACTTAAAGGACCTTACAGTCAAGTGTTACATTATATGATGCTATGGTATGAATGAGGGGGTAGATAACATAACAGTTATGTTATCAGTTATGTTATCTACCCCTGTTTATCTACTACCACTACATTGTTGTAATGGCAAATAGCGCAACGTTAATAACAGGGATGCGGTCACACGGTGGCTCAAGCTGAGGGGCCCCCCTAGCTCAGGGGCCCCTGGGCAGGGGCCCATTGTGCCCGTTGGGTAATCCGTCCCCGAGTAGTCATTACCTCAGCAAGCACATACAGAATGAGCTGAATGTGAGGATAGGAGGGATGGTTCTCAGTCCATCTGTGAAAAGGTTCACAACGCTAAATATTATTCAGTGATTCTGGACTGTACACCCGACACCAGCCATATTGAACAGATGTCAGTCATTTTGCGCATTGTGAGTCGTGTCCCAAAAACAGAAGAAAGGCCTGCTGTTGTTTCAATTGCTGAGCATTTCACTGGATTTATTCCATGTGAGTCAACAACAGGTTAAACACTGTGCAATACTTTCTTGAGCCATCTGGAACAACTGGTTCTCGACATCAGTGACTGCAGGAGCCAAAGTTATGATAACGGGAGTAACATGAAAGGCAAGAATCAGGGCGTGCAAAAACGAATCCTCGATCTCAACAAAAAAGCACACTACATGCCTTGTGGAAGCCACACATTAAACATATTTGTTTGTGATGCATGCTGCCAAGTCCTCTGTGCAGGCTGTCACTTTTTTTGGAATCCTTCAAAGAATATACAACCTCTTTAACTCTTCCCCTCCTCGCTGGGCAATACTGAAGGAAAACGTGACTGATTCTGGGCTGACTGTAAAAGCCCTCTCAGACACCCGCTGGGAATCACATATAGAGAGCGTAAAGGTGTTGCGTTACCACCTAGAAGAGGTTCACATAGCACTGGGAGCGCTGGAGGACTATGCACTCCAGCACAAAGATGGTGTAACGGCAACAGAGGCCAAAAGCCTATCAAAAGAAATAATAACGGGGCCATTTATCGTGAGCGTTGTGGTGTGTCATGACATTTTGTTTCAAATAAATAAAGTGAGCAAACAACTACAAAGTCCCACAGTCAGCAACTCAGCATGGAAGCCCTTCTAAATGAAATCCCTGCTGTCATACTATTTCTCGAGGACTTCAGAGAGAACGGGTTCATGGATGTGCGCACAGACGCACAAGCGATTGCTGAAAAGGCCACAGTGGAAATAACCACTCGATTCCCAGAACGGCGACAGAAAAAAAAAAAAAAAACAGCTCTATTTGATTATGAGGGTAAAGATGATCGCCCACCAATTACACCTGAAGAAAACTCCAAGCTTGATATATTTCTCGCCCTGATTGACAAGGCTCTGTCCAGCATCAGAGAGCGATTTTCACAGCTAGATAGTTTCAATGATTTATATGGATTCCTCTTCAGCACCGCAGACATGTGGACAGCGATTGAAGACGGCACACTGCCTGAGAGGTGTACACGTTTTGCTGAGGAAATGGGGGACATCGATGCTCAGGACATGTGCCTTGAGATAAGACTAATTGTCAACAGCTATCCCCAAAACAAGCCTAAATCTCCATTTGGCATGTTGTGTTACATTTACGAGAAAAGCGTCTTGGACATCCAAAACCTTAGTGTTGTTCTGCGCATACTGTTGACTGTGCCAGTAACCGTGGCCTCTGCCGAGAGAAGCTTTTCCAAATTGAAGCTCATGAAGAACTATATGAGGTCAAGCATGTCTCAAGACCGTCTCAATGGACTAGCAGAAATAGCTATCGAGCACAAAATAGCTCGCGATTTAGAATGTGTGTGTGTGTGTGTGTGTGTGTGTGGCGGGGCGCTGTCCCCGGTGCTGAATGGAGCAGAGGAGAGATAGTCACAAAATGGACCATGACCCTATTCTGGCCTGAACATTCATAGTAATTAATTATTATTAATAGCCTACAGCCGTGTGTGCTTCCAAAATGCATCGCACTCGATCGTTCCTGCACGCTATCCTCAGTGTTTGCGACACAATATACAGTGTATTTACATAAACGCCAGGTCGGCTGTCACTCTTAATTCGTTTAGATAGCCTTTTAAACAACCCGTATGATGAGAACATGGGCTATGGTGCTAATGCATGCTGTGGTTGTGTGTCTGTGTGTTGTGTGTGTCCTGACTCCTGCTGCCCACTGACTGTGTGTGCTCCACGTTGTTTAGGCAGAAACAGTGCTGTGTGCATGCCGTGGTTCTGTCCTGCTGCTCAATGTGTGCGCTCCAGTGACGCTGATTAGGCAGAAACAGTTGTCTGATTTTCACAATAAAATGTCGCCCGCCAGTGTTTAGCAGAGTTGGGATCCGTTACTCAAAAAAGTAGTGCACTACATATTACATATTACCTTTGAAAAAAGTAGTGCCTTACACTACTTCATTACTCCATGGAGAAAGTAACTAGTTACACTACTCGTTACACTACTTTTGCGTTACTCCATAAAAAAAGTCTGAGATGCATTGCCAACATATATTAGACATATTAATATTTATTAGATATAATAATATCTAATACAATGCATTATATTGTTCAATGAATTGAGTCCCAGGGCTTACTGGTGGTCATTTGAATGAGTTTAATTATAAGGGTAATAATAATAAAAACAATAAATAAAAATTATAATGTAATTATTTCGGAGCCTCTGGTGCCTTGTTGTAATTTAGGACTCCCATTGTGCAGCAAAAAAAACAGCTGCCATACATTCATGAGTTTATTCATTTATCCACCTGACATTATATAGCCTATATATGGTTCTGTTCCGTTTGTCAATTGTCAGTAAGTTTAAGCAGATTTCATTCCATTTGGCTCCTATGGATTTTACAGGCCAGGGGTGCACCCTCATTTTGGCGAGGGAGCACCCCCACCTCTCAGTAATTCCCGAAATTTACATTATAATACAGTAGATCAGCATTGGCTGGCCACAACAGGTTTGGCACACACTCCCATTGGTATGCAAATTTAGCCTTTTGTTTTCACCTGGCCGATTTGAGATGGGTAGTCTATCCTTCACTTAAAACATAGCACCCTCAGCCATTGTGGGCACCCTCAGCCATTGTGGTCTGCCGCCGGCCCTGACCTAACCACTGCGCAGCACAGCAGCTGGGGAGAATGACCAACGAGGCGATTGATTTACTGTGTAGGCCTACACTCAAATAGTTCAAACAGTATCAAACTGATTGTATAGCTGCTGAAACTTCATGCTTAAAAAAGCGATATCACCGACGTTTTTTGCATAAGGATTAAGGATTATATTTATTCCGTCATCACAAGGACATCATGTCAGAGTGAGTTCACTTGTCGTGTCGTCAGAGTTCTCTCTTTCCCTCTCTCTCTATCTCTCTCAGCCTGCATGGATTAGTAGGCTAATTCATTCCTTTGGCTTGCTTATTTCGGGGTTTTGGGTTATTGTATCACATGTAGGATATTAATCTAGGTTGTTAAAGCAACTGTCGGGTTTGCGCACCGTATTATGCGCTGCCTGCTGTGTGACTTTTTTTCCCCTCTTCTCTCTCTCTTTCTCTCTCTCTCTTCCTAAAGTAATTCATTTCTTAGCTTGATGTTATACATATCCTTAGTTGGGGTTTTTGTTGTATTTAGTCTTTTTATTAATCTATAACTAAGGGTGACTGTTATCAAATGTCGGGTGCCTGCTGGCTGCTGCCGTTGATTGCAGGCAAGTCACTGTGACCTGCTGCACTGACTGACTTGTGTTTGATTACCTTTTCTCTGGATAGTTATTTTAGTGAAATGACAGTTCCAATGTTCTAAAAGACAAGTGGTGATGTTTACAATCGGTTCCTGCTGAAGGCAGAAGCAGGAGCACGAAAGTAGCGAGTAGCGAGTAACGCAACCAGGCAGTATTTGTAGTGTTATTACTATTTCGGAGGAGTAGTACCGTTACACTACTCGTTACCGGAAAAAGTAGTATTATTACAGTAACGCGTTACTTTGTAACGCGTTACACCCAACTCTGGTGTTTAGTCACTCACCGCCCATCCCCGCGAATTTATAATATTATATAATCCGCCCGTTTTCACCCGTCAAGCGCGGGTATCCGTCGGGTACCCACGGATACCCGGCCCGTTGCAGGACTCTGCTGCCTAGTGGCTGGACAGACTCCATTGACACCAAAACTGGAACCGGAAGTTCTGTGAAATACATTGGAGTCTATGGTGCAGACACAGAGACTCCAGTGTTGCCAGATTCTAGAAGTGAAACAAGCCATCACTAAACACTGAAAAGGAAAATCACATCTCTGATTCAAGGTGTACGTGTTATGAGGGCTGTTAACAACAACCTAGTAACAATTTTGTCCTGTCAACGGAAATTCGAATACACGTCTTGTTATGTTTTAATCAGATAATAAATAATCAAACTAAACTAATACAAATAATGGTGGTACATTAGTCTGACCTTAGGATCTGCAGTCTACAATGTGGACTCTTTAATCCAGCACAGATCAGCTCCATGGATGAATGGTCCAGTTTGGTCCCACTGAGGTCCAGCTCTGTTAGATGTGAAGGATTAGAGCTGAGAGCTGAAGCCACACCTTGACAGTCTGCCTTTTCGAGGTCACAGCCAGCAAGTCTGTAAAGATTAAATGTACAATCAAACAGATTAGACCACATTCACTGTCAATAAAGTTAACTGAGAGATATTTTATCTAGTGAGAAATGTTGTAAGGTAGAGCACCACCAAAAGGACAATGAACCTATTCTGGGCTGAACATGTCAAAAACTGTAATTTTGGGTGCTTTAAGAACTCCCATTACTTGTCAGGTGGAAACCTATACAACAATTAGTGTTTGAGAGGATGTTTTTTTTTTTAAACAGCAAAATGTGTTTATTAAATAAGAAATATTTTCATTTTCCTTGAACATCACTGAAAAAATATCCATTATTCATTGATTCCTTCTTCTAACATAAAACGGCTGTATCTCTGAATAAGGTGAAAATAACACCAAGGAGGGCGAAATACGCTCTTTTTCAACCATACACTGGGCCGTGATGGTCGGCCGCGGTTAGGATTTTAGTTTTGCGACCGTTTGTAAACAAACTAAACTCCTTCCTGAAATCGTCAGGGTACACACACGTGCACACGCACGAAGCTTCAGGGGCTCTTCAAAATAAAGTGTAAATGAACGGTGACACTGCTTATCCATAATAATTTGAGTTAGATGGTGTCCAATGTGTTAACAATGACCAGGCTTGTTGTTAATGCAAGGCGTTGTGAGCTTGTAGATCAGCCAGTTTTGGCACGGAACACACTGTGACAACAAAGTATAAACAGATTTACTTGGGTGATGTGTGTGTGTGTGTGTGTGTGTGTGTGTGTGTGTGTGTGTGTGTGTGTGTGTGTGTGTGTGTGTGTGTGTGTGTGTGTGTGTGTGCGTGCGTGTGAAGCTTGCCCAGCACACTAAACCTGCACACAACCGCCACGAAATAAACTTCCAATCCAAGGGACAGTAGTGGGGAACGCAGCACCAACAAAATGTTAAATGGTGCATTTACAGTATATAGCGCCTTCATCCAAGGGGCTTTACATAGATTGTGCATTACATTCACACACACACACACACACACACACACACACACACACACACACGCACACTCATTTCATTCAGCCAATTTCACACATACATTCATTACATTCACCCATTCACACACACACATTCATTACATTCACCCATTCACACACACATTCATTACATTCACGCATTCACACACATTCATACACCGATGGCAGAGGAAACAATGCAAGGCACCAACCTGCTCATCAGGAGCAACTATGGGTTCAGAGTCTTGCTCAAGGACTCTTCAACACTAACTCTGGGGGAGCCCGAGATCGAACTGGGAATGCTTCGAGAACTACAAGCTACGAGCTCGCTTCAGCACAACAACACGTTTACCTCAGCGTTTGGGACATGCTCCATGCTTAGAGTTATGTCTCCGTGCCTGCAGCATTAACGCGAGCACACACACAGTGCCACACACATTGTGCTCTGCGCGCATCATCAGAGAGTGTGTGATGCATGGTAGGCTACGTATATCAATATGTCCGACCCAAATCGACGTCTGACCATTAATCATAGAAAATGCGTCCGTCCCGAGCAGAGCCGGCGGATACGCTGGTCATTGTGGGCAGTTGCCCAGGGGTGCCGAGCCGAGCCACTTTCGGCGGCCCCGTGTACTGTGCGCCTCTCAGGTAAAATACATTTCTACTAATTACCCATCAACCCATGTGTCAGCAGTGTCAGGAGGGAAGACAAGTAGACAACAACAAAAGAAAATGAACAGAAAGAAAGCAAGTGGGGCGCAAAACAAGAGGAAGAAGGAAGGCTGCGCGCGCCAGCCCCGAGTCTTCTAATGTTACCGGTACCAGTGACGGTCTGCGATCTGGGGATGATGATTCAGATCATGGGGAAATGGAGCAGGAACCACATCCACCTGCCGAGCCTGCCCAGGACGACGTGGTGGTGGCTGGCTATTCTGGTGCACAAGCTGCTAGAACGCAGCCCAAAGCTGTAGGTGAAAATGATGATGAAGATGATGAAGATATTGAGCCCATGGAGAGCGAGGGTGAAAAAGAGAGTGACAGTGAGACAGAGACTGCAGCAGCAGCACTGGGTGGGTCAGAGTCAGACTCTGATGACCCTGTCATTTTATCTCTATCTGATGACCCCGCATTGTGGCCAAAACAAATCACTGACTCTGTCAGGACAGAGCTCGTTAAAAAAGGCCCAGAGCAAATTATGGACTATAGTTTCCCACAAAATACTTAGTCCCCTCCTCACTGATTTAACAAAAGTTACTATTTCATTACACTCAAGAATGGAGAAAAGAAAAAAAAAGAAAACTTAGCTAAGGTACTCAAATTCTGAGGATAGGGTTTTCTGTTTTTGTTGCTTGCTCTTCGGGAAACATCAGTCTGTTAAATGAGGGATATGATGGATGGAAACATGTCAGGGATATTTTAAAAGCTCACAAGCAATAAAAGGCACACACCCGTTGTATGGAACCAGTAAGACTCCCTAATCAGGAGATAAGCGACCGTCAGGTCGCAGCGTGATTTTAGGCCAAAATGTGTAGGAGCAGTGTCCAAAAATATGTTTGAAAAAATCTGCCTGATGGTGGCGCTATATGGGACAGATGCATGTTGATGAGATTAGTGTAGACATACTGTGTACCAATTTGTGTGATTTTAGGGCAAAATCTGTAGGAGGCTAGGAGCAGTGTCCAAAAATGTGTTGGAAAAAATTGGCCAGATGGTGGGGCTATTTGGGACAGATCCATGTTGATGACATGAGTGTAGACATACTGTGTACCGATTTGCGTGATTTTAGGGCCAAATCTGTAAGAGTAGTGTCCAAAAATGTGTTATTAAAAATCGGCCTGAAGGTGGCGCTAAATGGGAGAGATCCATGTTGATGACATGAGCGTAGAGCAAGTGTGTACCGATTTGCGTGATTTTAGGGCAAAATTAGTAGGAGAGGTGTCCAAAAATGTGTTTTAAAAAATGTGCCTGAAGGTGGCGCTAAATGGGACAGGTCCATGTTGATGACATGAGTCGAGACATACTGTGTAGCGATTTGCGTGATTTTAGGGCAAACATTGTAGGAGCAGTGTCCAAAAATGTGTTTTGCAAGAATCGGCCTCATGGTGGCGCTAGAAGAGGGCCATGTGAGAATTGATGGGTGGAGGTTGTGGTTTGGCAGGCAAGGAGTGTGTGCGGAAAATTTCACATGGATAAGGGCAACGATGGCGGAGATATGAGCAGGGCAAAAGTGTGACGTGACTGACTGACGGACAGACAGCCGGTGGAGGTTTTGATAGTAAATGCGACCTGACGGTCGCAATGATTGCCATGGCTACTATGAAGACTGTGGACTGGCAACACATGGATCTAATAGAGAGAGAAAAAAAAAGTACTGGAGAGAAGTGCTGTGCAGAATTATCTCCATCATCTGCCATTTATCTGAATGCAACATGGCCTTTCATGGGACATCAGACAAACTGTACGAGCCCTCCAATGGTCATTCTTTAGGACAGGTGGAGCTGATGGCTAAGAGCGAGCACTTGCAAAGAATCGAGAGACGTGACATAACCACTGGGTCTCGACATCAGTGACTGCAGGGGCCAAAGTTATGACAGCAACATGAAAGAAAAGAATCAAGGAGTGCAAAAACAAATCCTCTATCTCAACAAAAAAGCACACTACATGCCTTGTGGCAGCCACACATTAAACTTAGTTGTTTGTGATGCTGCCAAGTCCTCTGTGCAGGCTGTCACTTTTTTTGGAATCCTTCAAAGAATATACAACCTCTTTAACTCTTCCCCTCCTCGCTGGGCAATACTGAAGGAAAACGTGACTGATTCTGGCAGACTGTAAAAGCCCTCTCAGACACCCGCTGGGAATCACATATAGAGAGCGTAAAGGTGTTGCGTTACCACCTAGAAGAGGTTCACATAGCACTGGGAGCGCTGGAAGACTATGCACTCCAGCACAAAGATGGTGTAACGGCAACAGTGGCCAAAAGCCTATCAAAATAAATAATAACGGGGCCATTTATCGTGAGCGTTGTGGTGTGTCATGACATTTTGTTTCAAATAAATAAAGTGAGCAAACAACTACAAAGTCCCACAGTCAGCGTGGAAGCCCTTCTAAACGAAATCCGTGCTGTCATACTATTTCTCCAGGACTTCAGAAAGAACTGGTTCATGGATGCGCGCACAGACACACAAGCAATTGCTGAAAAGGCCACAGTGGGAAAAAAGGGCTCTATTTGATTATTAGGGTAAAGATGATCGCCCACCAATTACACCTGAAGAAAACTACAAGCTTGATATATTTCTCCCCCTGATTGACAATGCTCTCTCCAGCATCAGAGAGCGATTTTCAGAGCTAGATAGTTTCAATGATTTATATGGATTCCTCTTCAGCACCGCGGGCATGTGGACAGCGATTGAAGATGGTACACTGCCTGAGAGGTGTAAACGTTTTGCTGAGGAAATGGGGGACATTGATGCGCAGGACATGTGCCTTAAAGGAAAATTCCAGAATAAAACATATTAATCCTTAATCAGCCTTTTATCACGTATGTACATACCTGGTATGATGGATTTCTGTCATAGTGGTCGATTTTCCTTACAACACAGGACTCCTCTAGATCTCTCCCCACAGCCAAAACGGTGGTCAATTGCGGTCCTCCAAAAGCGCTAATTTTCACCGCTGCAAAGTTACTTTTTTCTTCATAAATCTTCTATTTATAGTTCCAAGAGAGCCAGTAATCCACTGTTTTATCGCGGCTTCTCTCGTCGGAGGGAAATGGCCATTGTTTACATTCCCAATACTAGCACTCAGAGAAGAAGAATGAAGTCTCGCGTCTCGCGTGATTACCGCGTCCCTTTTAGCTTTTTCTTTAGCGCAAATAAAAGCTTTCTCCTAGCCAGTATGTACACAACAAGGCATCGTGGTATACATATAAAAAATAAGAAAGCAGAAGAATATAATCGAGTTAGTCTGTTGATCGCTAGAATCTAGTAATATGACTGAGAAGAAAAATAAAAAGACACGTTTCTGTGGTCATGAGGTAATTTTTACCTAAAGTTTATTTGGTGAGGCATTGCAGAATGTCTTGAGGAAAATACGATTATTTTGTGTTTATATTGTAGCCTACATTGTTTACAAATAATAATAAATGAGACTTCATTCTTCTTCTCTGAGTGCTAGTATTGGGAATGTAAACAACGGCCATTTCCCTCCGACGAGAGAAGCCGCGATAAAACAGTGGATTACTGGCTCTCTTGGAACTATAAATAGAAGGGAACTATAAATAGAAGATTTATGAAGAAAAAAGTAACTTTGCAGCGGTGAAAATTAGCGCTTTTGGAGGACCGCAATTGACCACCGTTTTGGCTGTGGGGAGAGATCTAGAGGAGTCCTGTGTTGTAAGGAAAATCGACCACTAAGACAGAAATCCATCATACCAGGTATGTACATACGTGATAAAAGGCTGATTAAGGATTAATATGTTTTATTCTGGAATTTTCCTTTAAGATAAGAAGACTAATTGCTAACAGCTATCCCCAAAACAAGCCTAAATCTCCTTTTGGCATGTTGTGTTACATTTACGAGAAAAGCATCTTGGACATGTATCCAAACCTTAGTGTTGCCCTGCGCATACTGCTGACTGTGCCAGTAACCGTGGCCTCTGCCGAGAGAAGCTTTTCCAAATTGAAGCTCCTGAAGAACTACATGAGGTCAAGCATGTCTCTGTGTGTGTGTGTGTGTGTGTGTGTGTGTGTGTGTGTGTGTGTGTGTGTGTGTGTGTGTGTGCGTGCGTGCGTGCGTGCGTGCGTGCGTGCGTGCGTACATGCGTGTGTGCGTGCGTGCGTGCGTGCGTGCGTGCGTGCCTGGGTGCTGTCCCCGGTGCTGAATGGAGCAGAGAGAGATAGTCACTGCCTTTCTTGCTTGTTTTAATACTGTAAATAGAACTGTAGCCAGTTAGTAGGCAGTGATTCTTTTGTTTTTTGTTTTGTTTTTTCATTGTAGCAATCATCAGTCAATAACCGAGAGAGAGGGAGAAGAAAGGCGTTGCGTGAGAAGACAGACGAGATTTATAATGTTCACTTGTCAGACTTTCTTAATCCTCCCCATTTAGACACTTACTGTAGCTGTGAAGTAAAATGATGATTATTTAATTTTGAAGTAAATTTGTTATTTCATTTTAGTCTCAACAGACACCCACAAAACTTTACCTGAGCGGGCTTTGGAATAGAGGCACTGGCATTACATATAAGTCAAACAAATTTAAATAGCAGGGTAAAAAATATGGAAATAGTGTGGGGAAAAAAGTATTCTACCCATTCTGTATGGAAGTGGTAGGTTTTCTGGCTTCTTTGTAATGCTACTGACTCTCAAAAACAACACATTGCATTGGGGGTTTGCCTATTTTAGAAGCCACAAAGGCAGTTGACAGGCCCTTCTTGTTGTCAATAAATCAAGTTGAATTATACCCTATATATTTTTCGGGCATATCATGTGGTCTACCTGCATAGCCTTTGTGATCTACTGGTAGATCCCAATCTACCTTTTGGGCACCCCTGATCTACCGGTACAAGCTCAGAATATGTCGCACATTGAGAGCTTACATAAAATTCATAAACAACAACATACCGGTATATTACCGGTCTAATTGTTCACTGTCACAACATTTCTAAATGTACTGGTCAGATTGTCATGAAACTTGTTGATCACATGTATTCTCCATGATGTCAACCTTATTCACACTATTCAAATAAAGTCTCCCCACTAAGCACGCCGTCTAAAAGTGGTCTAATAGTGGTATAGATTTGAACGTTTTTTAGTTGTCTAAACTTAGACTAGACGACTAATAGACTTCTAATAGTCGTCTAAATATAGACCGTCTACATTTAGACGACTATTAGAAGTCTATTAGTCGTCTAGTCTAAGTTTAGACAACTAAAAAACTTTCAAATCTATACCACTATTAGACCACTTTTAGACGGCGTGCTTAGTGGGTCACCACAGTATTCATGTTATAATCACATAATAAATAGTAAAACTAAACTAATACAAATAATATTGGTAAATTAGTCTGACCTTAAGACCTGCAGTCTACAATGTGGACTCTTTAGTCCAGCAGAGATCAGCTCCATGGATGAATGGTCCAGTTTGGTCCCACTGAGGTCCAGTTCTCTTAGATGCGAAGAATTAGAGCTGAGAGCTGAAGCCACAACTTTACAGTGTGTCTGTTTGAGGTCACAGCCAGTAAATCTGTAAAGATTAAATGTAAAACAGATTAGACCACATTCACTGTCAATGAAGTTAACTAAGAGATCTTCTAGCTTGCTAGAAATGGTGTTTACTGACCATATGACCGATGACCCTATTCTGGGCTGAACATTCAGACAAAATAGAAGATACTGCCCACATTTTTGTGACTTGAGATCTACTTTTAAAATGACCAGCTCAACATGATCTAGCCACCCACAAAACTTTACCTGAGCGGGCTTTGGAATAGAGGCACTGGCGTTACATATAAGTCAAACAAATTTAAATAGCAGGGTAAAAAATATGGAAATAGTGTGGGAAAAAAGTATTCTACCCATTCTGTATGGAAGTGGTAGGTTTTCTGGCTTCTTTGTAATGCTACTGACTCTCAAAAACAACGCATTGCATTGGGGGTTTGCCTATTTTAGAAGCCACAAAGGGAGTTGACAGGCCCTTCTTGTTGTCAATAAATCAAGTTTAATTATAGCCTATATATTTTTAGGGTATATCATGTGGTCTACCTGCATAGCCTTTGTGATCTACTGGTACCTTTTGGGCACCCCTGATCTACCGGTACAAGCTCAGAATATGTTGCACATTGAGAGCTTACATAAAATTCATAAACAACAACATACCGGTATATTACCGGTCAAAATGTTCACTGTCATAACATTTCTAAATGTACTGGTCAGATTGTCATGAAACTTGTTGATCACATTTATTCTCCCTACAGGATTAAACCTACTGCTTTTACTGACCTCGTGGCCTCTACTCTAGTGCCACCTTTAGGCCAAAATGTCCACTTGCTCACATGATGTGTGAAAATCTAATGTGAGGATTGTTATGAAACTTATGGAGCACATTGATGCTCGCTGGAGAATGAACCCTACTGATGAAGTGACCCCACAAACTTCTGTATAGCGCCACCCTTTAGACCCCACATAATTGGTTGTGGACCTCCATCTGAAAATATGTTTTGCCATTGTCCCACATAAGAGAAGACAATGTTGTTAAACATGTCAAAGTTATTCAAGAAAAAATCCAGATATACAAGCTCACAACACAAGCTTGTAGATAAGCTGTTTTAATAACTGTCAATGAAAGTCACACGTATACATGTATCATTATATTTTAGTCATCAAAGAGCTTTGTTTAGCGTAAAATTAGTCTGACCTTAGGACCTGCAGTCTACAATGTGGACTCTTTAGTCCAGCAGAGATCAGCTCCATGGATGAATGGTCCAGTTTGGTCCCACTGAGATCCAGTTCTGTTAGATGTGAAGGATTAGAGCAGAGAGCTGAAGCCAAAACTTCACAGTCTGTCTTTTTGAGGTCACAGCCAGCAAGTCTGTAAAGATTAAATGTAAAATCAAAGCGATTAGACCACATTCACTGTCATTGAAGTTAACTTAGAGGTCTTAGTTTGAAATGGTGTACGGTAGAGTGGCACCATATGGCCAATGACCCTATCTGGGCTATTCTGGGACATTTATTCTCGCCACCATATTAAACCTACTGCTTTTACTGACCTCATGACCTCTACTCTAGCACCACCTTTAGGCCAAAATGTCCACTTGCACACATGATGTTTGAAAATCTAATGTGAGGATTGTCATGAAAATTATGGAGCACATTGATGCTCCTTGGAGAATTAACTCTACAGATGAAGTGACCCCACAACCTTTCATATAGCGCCACCCTTTGGACCCCACATAATTGGCTGTGGAACTCCAACTGAGTTTTTTTTTGCCATTGTCCCACATATTTAATATGTTGTAAAAAATGTAAAGTTATTAAAAAACTTACAGATCTACAAGCTAAGGCTGGGCAATATATCGAAAATATATCGATATCGAGGTATCAACATGCGAGGTCATGTGTCAAATGAATTAATAGACACACTATGCATGCACGTAGCACGTGCAAAAAAGCAGTCCATCTGTAACCAGGTGTGGTTATTTCAATAAAACCATTGTTGGAAAACGGAAATAAGGCATTTCATTTATTTTTTCTATGTGTACTGTGTGCATGCATGGATAGATATGCTATTCATTATCTGGGATAGGCAGGCAGTGGACCTAAAGCAGAAAAACATTAAAAATGATATAATGCAATTGTTTTGACTAATATCGTGAGTAATATCGATATCGAGGTATTCAACAACGCTATCGCATATCGACGGGTTTCCTAATATCGCCCAGCCTTACTACAAGCTCACAACACGTCCCAACACATTATGAGCTTGTAGAGCGCCTGTTTTAATAGCTGTCAATGACGCAGTGAGCAGACTCTGCTCACTGTCCCTTTGGGCTATAGGATCTAACTCTAAAACTCGAGTGAGGCTGTTTAGCTCTATGTTGTGCACACTATAAAACTACAAAGCATGTCCATGTACAACGTTGTAAGAGGAATCCTCTCATTTGACTACTTGACAATCTTGTCAGCATCATACTGGGTACTGGGCATGCACGTGGATGCGTGTGCTTGTGCACATGCATTATGAGGCGTCCCCCACTTCTAAAAGTATAGCACTACAACACTGGACAGAAAGACAGATGGATAAATAAATGTACAATACTAAAACTAATGATTTACACAAAGACAATTTAATTAATTAATTTATCAAATTAAAAATACATTTTTTCTAAATCAAATATGTAGCAGTTTTGCTTTTCATACATTTTACTAAATACATGTGGAAGATCTGTGTTGTTATTATAAAGAAATAACTCATAGAAAAGTTTTATCAGCAACATTTCAGAGTAATGGACTGATTTACTCTGAAACTCTTACAGACACAACAGTGATCATAATTGATCAGACTGCTGGTGCCGGTGGGCACCAGCAAACCTTCCAGTCTGTGTTTACACCAGTTTGACAGTCAAATGATTACATAACTGGATGTGATCATTCCCTAGCAGCCATGATGGATCACATACTGTAGTCACTGTACCTTATCATTATTCTAGTCAGTGGGGATGTCAACCTTATTCACTCTCTTCAAATACAGTATTGTATTCTTTTATAATCCCATAATAAATAGTAAAACAAAAGTAATAAAATATAATGATGGTCTGACCTTAGGGTCTTCAGTCTACAATGTGGACACTTAAGTCCAGCAGAGATCAGCTCCATGGATGAATGGTCCAGTTTGGTCCCACTGAGGTCCAGTTCTGTTAGATGTGAAGGATTAGAGCTGAGAGCTGAAGCCACACCTTCACAGTGTGTCTGTTTGAGGATACTGCCAGCAAGTCTGTAAAGATTACATGTAAAATCAGAAATGACCAACAGATTAAACCACATTCACTTTAATTGAAGTTAAAGACGTAGTGCAATAAAAATATGTTTTTCACACTTTTAGAGCATATCTGTAGTGATAATATGCAGGGGTTAACATAAATGGTGCGCAAGTGCGCATGCGTGGTCAAAATAAATGTTGCATCGCAGATCAGACGAAATGAAGCGCTCTTGCGCACCTCCTGTAATCTTTCTCTTTTTTAATGGTGTCAGTTTCTCTGGTGTCCTGTACTGCACGGACTGCACGTACTTCCTGTAAGTAGACTTAAGAAATAAAACTAGTGTTGACTATTTAATCTTTACGAGTGGATCTTATTTTGAAATCCGCCGATTTTAGAGGATGTCCGTATTGTAACCCAGCTGTCATGACGCATGTTTTCTGACGGCATCTCGCCAAGCATGACAAGTTGTAATGATGACGAAAACGCATGTCTAACTAAAGAACCCACATGGATTAAACACATGGTTTTAGCCAACCCCATGCATCTGTGACTTGAAAACAACGTGCACACTTTGGACGTACCGCACGTTAAACTCTGCAGCATAATGTGAGTAGCCTAGTTCAATTAATCTGCCTCTCACTCTCATGCTGGCTGGAGTAACGTTGTGGGATCAGAGCTGTAGCTCCAACAAAACGCTTAGTGTGCAATAATCAGGCCATTGCCGGAGACTTTTCTCTATTCTCTAAACTGTTATTTATTTATTGTTTCTTGCTGCCACGAGCGACTGCTGGATATTTTACTATATCTATTTTGATGCAGTAGCGCTGGTCTCAGTCTCAGAACAGTCTGATGGGGGGAAAAAAACAATCATCACCCACTTCGGGTAAGGGAGAACGGTGTACTGCAAGCCAACCCATAGAAAGTCATCGCAATTCAACTGTGGTTAGCCTAATATTAAAATAATCCTACATGAACTGAAGACTATATTGATTTAAATAAAAATATATAAAAATATGTTGTATGGACTGACTCTGACAACATATCTTCTAGTTTTCTAAATACATTACGTGTGTCTCGTTTAATATGCCACTTGAATGGATTACCCATAATGTTAACAGAGCAGAGGGGAGACGGCAGACAAAGAACCTGTCGCTTTTCAGTGACATCACCGGCTTTCCTGCTATGCATTTATGAGCGCCGACTTTAAAGATCCCGACATTTTCAACTACAGAGTGAATTCTCCAGGTTAGTATTAATCAAAAAATAACTTGCAAGACTCCGTTTGGAAGAAGCAAGATGCGATAATTTCCCAAAATAAATAGCCTAAATATACATGAGAAACAAGTGTATCTGGGTATTGAAAACCATAAGGGATGCGTCCATGACGTGTGGACCATTCGGCCACTTAAACGTAACATTTCCAATGCAAGCACTTTTGATTCACTGATGAAGTGAAAAAAAAAGCAAGTCAACGTAAGCCAGGCACAAACTAAGTCATAACAACTCTTACCCTCTTTTCAAAATCAATACTGTATCAAAGTCAAGACTTATTCGGAGGTAGATAAGTTGGCCAACTGAAAATCAGGCATAATTATGTTCCTTTTTCTTAACACTAGACTAGACCTTACCTGTTTGAATATATATGCTCCAAAATATGGAGCATATAAGTGTGGGTTATGGGGAAAGTAACTGTAACTGGTGCGTGCATGACAATATATAGGAGCATAATAATGTAAAGAGCAGCCCATTGAGGAGTGCATATTATTGAGACAGACAAACAATGTGTAGAAGGATTGCTTTGCTATAATTGTGAATATAGTTGATCAGTAAAAATGAAATAACAATAGACCCACATCATACTTTGAAATGAAAGTAGTAGCCTATATTTATGATGAATGAAAATAATTTAACATCAAAATTAGGTGAATAGAAGTATGGGGAATGGGATTATGTATGTGATAATCTGTATTTGTGTACAACATTTGGGTGCGTTTGGTGTTGAACTCTCTCTCTCTGGGGGTCTCGACACACATGTTGACAACAACAACCCGTGCAAGAGGGATGCCTTACCAACAGTAACTGGGGGGGGAACAAATTACCTTACGACCACAGCCAGGAAGTTTGTCATGACACAAGCTTTCTTTTTACAGAATTACTCTGTATTTTACAAAGCAGTTATCATCCTATTCGATAGTTTAGACGCGAAATAGACAACGATTTCACCCCCACGCACACACGCACACACACACACACACACACACACACACAGAGCCGAGCCCTGCTGCAGCAGCAGCCAACAAGCCCAACAACAACAGAGACAGACAACACACTGAACTCAGACCATCTCCTTCCCTCCTACCTGTAGGATATCCTCGTGTTCCAAATAAATAAGTCCTTAAGGTAGTAAACAACTTCCAAACACAAGGCGTTGTGATCATGTTTAATCCACCCGCACCACTGGATTAAGAATTGACGTCTTGTTGTCTTCTCAGCTGTAGCCTATAACTCGTTAAGCAAGCCTTGTCCGAAAGTTTAACAAATGCACTGATCAACAGTTAGAGAGAAGGTGACATTTAAAGTCCATAAAGAGAGGTTAAAAGAACCAAAACAACTGAAGCCTGAAGCAGTGACATAGGGTATTTTTTGTTGTTGTATATCATTGAAAGGCATGAGACTATAATGACATACATTTCTCACCTTGAACATTCAAATTCAGACAGGCATGTACTGCTATGTGTTTGAATGGGGAAACCTTATTTATTTATTATAGCTTTTAGTCAAAATAAAATGTTTCTTCATTAAAATAAGACTTTGATAAGATACGTTTTGCTATAATCATGCAGCTCTATTACAATGACACAGCTATAACAGCAATGTTTAAACATTTTATAGACTACAGTAGGCCTAGTATAATTCTTTTTAAATTAATATTATTTTTGTAATCACTTTGTCTTTCGGTGCATGGGCATCAATATTATATCCATATCATGATATTAGACTGGATAATTATCGTCTGTGATTTGGGATATTGTACTACAGTATGGCATACGTGTTATTTGTACTTATTTGTCTTAAATGTGTATGTGTATATTCTTAGATAGAAAAGTGGTATGGGGAAAAAACAGTACTGGGACACTTAATTAAAAAAAAATATATATATATATATATATATATATATATATATATATATATATATATATTTGCTTAAAAGTAATCCAAAAGTAACTGAAAGTAACTAGTAGTTAATACTTTTAAGTAAGGAATACTTTTTAAAAGTAACCTTCCAAACCCTGGTGCTAATTTAGAGAGAGACTGAACAAAAATGAATCCATTGTTCACCTTATGTGACTGCTTGATGTCATGAGCAGACATTTACAATTGCATTTTGGTTTACAACATCATATTCAGCAATGGAGTAGCCTACTACTACTGATTTATGTAGTGTAAAACTCCCTCAAACCTAAACCACAGCAACCAAAGGTAATTTGGGGAGACCTATTGTTAATTTTAATTTGAAGACGAGCCATTAATTTGGCCTAAAAAAAAAAAAGAAGAAACAAGACTCTGCTCAGTCTCGACCCCCTTTCATCTCGGACTCGACTCGGTCTCGATCCCCGTTGGTCTCGGACTCGACTCTGACTCGACCCCCTCCCAAGGGCTCTTGACTCGGACTCAACTCGGACTCGTTCCCCATATGACTTGGACTTGACTTGGACTCGCTTTAGGTGGACTCGACTACAACACTAATAACTAGTGTATCACCCGCGTTTGGTTAAAAGTTATATTGAGTGGCGTTCGAACAAACATTGCAAACTTTGCAAATAACTTGAGTTTCATCGTGTCGGTTTTGGCATATTCCATAGACCGAGGGAGAATACGCAGCCCCTCTGTGTGTGTCTGTCAGTCGCTCGAAGCCTGCCTATCCCTGAATATTACATGACGGTCATGTCAGGGCTAGTAGCCTGCCTAGTGACTGCATGCTTCCCAAAGCAAGGGGGAGGGACCGTGGAAGCAAGGGGACAGAAGATCCTCAAGCTATTGACACGTTGAGATGTGACACGTCGTTAACTTGTAGATCTGTTCTTTTTGGCGAATTACACCACCGTACTATAGAAGTATAAATTAAGCAATAGAGCTGCTCTGTTGGTCGAATCGTCGAAGCCCTGAGTACTATCCCCAAAAGGTTATGTGCACCCCTGATAATAAGATGGCAAAGAAGTGAAAATGAATCCTGTATTGTGTATTATAACAAGAGAATTACAGTCCTAAGTACAGCGCCGAAAAAAAACGTAATGCAATGCGTAGTCTATGTTAACTCTACTTAATAATTTGTGGTCAGAATGATTGACAGGTGCCTGTGTCAACTTCAACTACTTCTACTACTACCTTCCCCCACCTCCCTGTTCGTCTTCCCCGCACAGTGGAGCCAGTGTGTTGCGCTTGCTTGCCTATGGTTCAGCCAATCACAAGTCATGGCCGACTTCTTATCTCCTATGAACACAAAATTGATTCCGTAGCCGCTGCCTTGTTAGTCTATGGGAGGGACGCTGTGAGACTCGATTTTGAAACTCGCCTTGAGCACACAAATCGGCGAGCGCCACCCATCATATGCGTTATTGCGATTATAAAATGCGCGCTGAATGTAATCAGCGTGCTGAACGTTACGTTTTAGTGTCGCTCGCATAT